>NC_136272.1:5085295-5270022 GCF_964187855.1 Myxine glutinosa | reverse complement strand
CCATTACGTTCCTCGCTTGTGTTGCTGTCTCGATTCTCTTAGAGAGCCCACGCCTTTCGGTGAGGTCAACGGGTGAGTGGTATTCCTATCGATACTCTAAGGAGTTGCGATGGGTTTTCGCCCTTTTCCTCAATAAGAGGTGTGTTTTACCGTGTTCGTTTTCTCGTGCTGGTACATGCCGAGTGGCGTTTTCTTTGCGGTTTTTTTTCCCCTTGCTTTTACAGAAAACTGTACCCAACCCCTCCCTTTTCCCTCGACCCCTCCCTTTTCCCCCGACCCCAACTCGGCTTAGTCCGGGTAATTTGAATTAGTGAAATGTCGACACGTTCCCCGTATGCGGCTTTCGAAGCTCTCACACAGAAGCATGGCGTGGTGTGTGTTCCTCCCGATGAGGTTAGTGTGGAACACATTGTTATTGCTATTGGGAATATCATTGGGATGGAAAAGAGACAGCGTCACGAATGAATAAACGTATCGTGGTTTTTTTTAGCCGAGGAAAGCCTCGTGCATGAGGTTGTCGCGGCTGGTCTGTCCACAGACAATGGACATTTCGTCTTAGTTTTCACACTCGATACCCCAGCTGTTAAAATACTCCTATCCAACGCCCCGCCCCCCCCCCCCATTTCTTAAAAATGAGTCGCTGTTAAACCCCCCTCACATCGGCCTTACAGGGTCGTTACGACATTTACGGCGGCGTTGCGGTGAAAAAATCGTGCACAACCGGGAGCATTCCTTGTGGCACCTGGGACATCCTCAACGCTTCCTGGAGCATTCGTATGGATCCTTAAGCGTCCGGGAGGGGTCGTAATTTCTTACGAGAGTTTTGGTCCAGACCAAAACTCTCGTAAGAAAATTACGGCAGTGCTACGGAAATCTAGACTGCAACGCTTCCTCAACGCCTCCTCAACGAATCCGCAACTGCCGTAACACCACCGTAAGACTCCGTAAGGCCATCTTAACCATCCGCAAGGATTCTCCCTCTCCCAGTACACTACGGCTGTGTCATGATTCCTTAAGGAAGCCCAAGGTCCCTTACGTTTCCTTATGAATCCTTACGGAAGCGTTGCGGTGTGTTAGGTATTAACAAGAATGTACAGTGATTTCCTTACGGAAGCTCAACGGTTCCTTGTGGATACACTGCGGTTCCTTGCGAATACACTGCGGTTCCTTACGTTTCCTTGCGATCTCTTACGGTGGCGTTGCGGTGCCACAACGGTCCTTGTGAATCCTTACGATACCTTACGGTGCCGTTATGGCGGCGTTGTGGTGCTTTGCGGACCTATAAAGACCCTGCGATTCCGACATTCCGATCGCTGCTTTTGACGAGTCAACATCTCTGTATCTACATTTATTTAAATTTGTGTTTGCATTTTCATACAGTAAATATGGCACCGAAGAAATCTCAGAAGGCCAAGGTGAAGGGGTCAGGCAAGGGCCAGCGTGGAAGGAAGGGCCAGGCACCCCCCCAAGAGGAGTCAGAGCACTCGGACACACAGGAGACCCCTGCGACCCAGCCAGAGGGGACTGACACCCCAGCCCAGGATGCCCCAGCCCAGGAGGCCCAAGCAGAGGAGGCCGAAGCAGAGGAGCCAAAGGGGGGTTCCGGTTCCTTCTTGCCCTTCTGCCTCGTCGTCTTCTCCTTTCATCTCTGTGTTGTGCAAGAAGCAGGTCATTCTGGGCTTGATCTTGATCAAGTTGTATCATATAGTGCAGCAGTTGGACTCTCTGGGCAGCGGGTGCTCCGTCCATGGCTCTCCTGGATAGGCCTTGCCCCCTTGGAAGTCAGCAGCAGAATGAGAGGAGAGCGGGGGGGGGGGGGGGGGGGGCGTTTTTATATCCTGGGCCGGGAACCGTAAGGAACCGCAAGCAAATGTAGAGGCACCGTATCTCCGCCGTGTATATCCGCAACGAAGCCGTAGCAGTCCGTACTAAACAGTAATAAACCGCTGTGAATCGGGGATATCCTCAACGCCACCGTATTTCCTCCGTAAGGTTCCGGAAGGAACCAGCACGCAACCGGTACGCAATCGCGAGGGTCCGTAGGGAATCGGGTGGTGAACCGTGACGCTACCGTCACGTCCCCGTTACGCAGCCGTAAGAAGTCGTAAGAACCCGTTGTACCAACGTAACCCAAAAATCCTCTCCCTGGTGTTCACGATTTTGCTCAAAAAATCGCAACGCTGCCGTAGAAAGAACATCCGTGGACGTCCATAAAAACCATTTTTTGGTGTGAGGTACCCTTTAGCGGAACTATCGCGCTATGGTACAGTCGTGTCCCAGATCAAGATGCTGCCGCTGGGCTGTCGGAGTGAACAGGCGAAGCACGTCATGTCTTTCCGACGCCAGGCATACATTGTACTTCCCACATCCAACGTGGATAAAGTATTAAACGTGGTAATTAAATTCCGTATAAAAGATCACGACTACCAAGTATATGCGTCAACCGAGACATTAAAATGCTTCACTTGTGGAAAGTTCGCACATTTAAAACGTTTCTGTCCCCAAACTGCATCCTCTGTGACTGAGCAGACAGGCTCTCTGGACAATACTGTGCCCCCTCTACCTCTCAACACTGACGGACAAACTACCCCAACTACTGTCTCAGATCCCCCACTACCTCCCAACACTGACGGGCAAACTACCCCAACTACTGTCTCAGATCCCCCACTACCTCCCAACACTGACGGGCAAACTACCCCAACTACTGTCTCAGATCCCCCACTACCTCCCAACACTGACGGGCAAACTCCCCCAAAATTTAACGACCGCTGATAATACGAACATGAACATCTGGGATGAGTTTACACTTGTTTCCTCATTAAGGAAGAGAAAAACACCCCAGGATTCATTTACACCTCGTAAAGAAAAGGTGGTAGATTTTCAGTCAAACACTGCGGGAATGCCTCTGTCCGACCAAACTACGACCAGCAACCGGTACGAACTGCTCATGCATGAGAATGTAGATCCCCAGCCCTTACCTGAGACTTTTCCCACAATGCAACGGAGGAAAATTACATCCCACCTCGAGGGAAAAGTAAAACTGTTCCGTGTCCTCCTTCTGTGAATGATGCCGAAGTGCATCAAGACCCAACCGTAAAAATAGGAGGAAACGTGATAGCAGAATACCTGATCGTACCTCCAGTGCCCCCAATTTCTGAGCACAATGAAAATATTCTAACCCCAACAGTACCTGTACCGGCGGTCTTGCATAACATGACTGAGCACATTGGTAAAACTGACAGAGAACCTCAAACTGTCAAACCGGTTACGGTTTCCCCCCCCCCCCCCCCCACTACTCGAGGCTCCTTTAATTCCACTACCCCCTCCTGCTCCTATTAATATGGACCATCTGAGATTCACTATAGAGAGATTTGTAAGGGTTTCTTGATGGTGGTGGATTTTATTAGCAGCAATCAAAAGGTTAGCATTATTAATGTATATTGCCCCAGTGACAGCGCTGAAAGGGCTCTATTTCTTCCAAAATTAGCGGATTGTTTAAGCACTGTTGATTTGACTTGTTTAATTTGTATGGGGGGGAGACTATAATTGCACACTCAACCTTCGACTGGACAGGAACACTCCTGAGCCACATCCGCCCAGTGCAAAGTCCTTGGCACAACTTGTGAAAAAATACAAACTTAGAGATGTATGGCGATTACAAAATCCAAACACCCGTCAATATACATGGGTGTGCTGTGCAAAAAACCAGTTAACCATGGGTCGACTGGACAGATTGTACGTGAACCATGGAATGGTGAATCTGGTTAAGAGAACATGTATAACTCCATCTGGCTTTTCTGATCACCATATGATTGCAATGGATTGTATGTTACCCTATCATTGCTGTAAGAGTGTACACTGGAATTAAAATGTGAAATTGTTACAAGATGAACATTTTAAAAATGCCTTCAGACTGGTATGGGAAGGATTAGAAAAGAAAAATTGTTCCTATGTCAATATGCGACAGTGGTGGGACTGTACCAAGTCACAAATTCGGATTTTCTGCCAACAATATTGCTCGTATGCCACCAGTAATACGTCTGGGTTGATAAGTGCTCTAAAAGCAGATGTACTTAGATATGAACAAGAAGCTGGAACATCTTGGGGAAGTGACCAATATCAGCAGCTGATGGAAAAAAAGACCCTGCTGGCCGAACTGGTCAAAGAGCGTGCGGCGGGAGCAATGATTCACCTGCGGATGAGCATAATACACCTCGAGACTCCAAACAAAGATTTCTTCAAAATGCAGAAGGCTGCCAACACTTCTCGGCAGATTCAGAGTCTACGCTCTTCCGACGGTGTTCTGACTTGCCAGAGTGACATTAAACATTCACTGCAAGAGTTTTACTCAAACTTGTTTACTCCAAGAATGGTGGATAAAACGACAGCAAATGAGATGATTGAACTTCTCCCATCTCTTTCTGAAGAGCAGCAACTCCAACTGGAATGTGACATTTCTCTGGAGGAGCTCACATCAGTGAAACAACTCGAAGACGGCAAGGCCCCCGGAATTGACGGACTTCCTGCTGAATTTTACAACGTTTTTTGGAATGTTCTGGGTCCTGCTTTAATTGAGATTTTTCACGAGAGCCTAAATCAGGGGGAATTGCCCCTGAGCTGCAGAAGAGCTGTCTTATGTCTTCTCCCCAAGAAAGGGGATTTGCAGCAGATTACAAACTGGCGGCCTGTGTCATTGTTAAATACGGACTATAAGATTGTGTCAAAAGTGCTTGCAATGTGTCTTAAAAAGGTTATCTCTTTCTTAGTTGGGAATGACCAAACGTATTGCATCCCTGAACGATCCACGTATGACAGTATTTTCTTGGTTCGAGACTTGATTACTATCGGTCAAACTGCGTCGCACGCTTTTGGATTATTACTCCTTGATCAGGAGAAAGCTTTTGACAGTGTGGATCACTCTTTTTTGTTTGCAGTTCTTACTAAAGCAGGATTTGGGGAAAAATTCATTTCTTGCATAAAACTTTTATACAACAATGTATCATGCCTGCTAAAAGTAAATAACAGTCTGTGTCGTCCTTTCCCCTTTCAGCGTGGCATCCGTCAGGGCTGTCCACTGTCAGGCATGTTGTACACACTGTCCATCGAACCCTTACTGGCTCTCCTTCGTACCACCTTATCTGGTTTGTCCTTGTCAAACAATTCCAAAATTGTTACGTCCGCATATGCAGACGACCTGTGTGTTGTGGTTAAAAACCAGGAAGAACTTTTTGAGCTATCCCGGTGTTTTGCCAAATTTGAACTTGCTTCATCAGCAAGAGTAAATTGGAACAAGAGTGTAGCTCTTTCTCTGTACCCAGATACCCTATCTGGGTCACAGGCTTCACATATGGTTCCCCCAACTCTTCCAGGAGGAATGTTATGGAAAACGGATGGGTTTAAATACTTAGGCATCCATTTGGGAACTTCAAGCTATATGAAGAAAAACTGGGATGGTTTCCTAGATAACATTAAGCAGAAACTATCAAAGTGGACAGGGATGCTCCATATCTTGTCACTTAAGGCACGGGTAACGATAATAAACAACCTGGTGCTTCCAATCATATGGCATAAGATCATAGCACTCCAGCCTCCTTGAGCTCTGATCACCAACATTCAGAGGGGTCTAGTTGACTTCTTCTGGGGAGGCCACCACTGGCTTAAGCCAGATGTGTTGTGCAGACCACGTAATTCAAGTGGTCAAAACCTGGTGCACATCCCTAGTCGAATAATGGCTTTTCGGCTAATGACAATAAAACGTCTGCTATACAGCGAGGTTGTGCCCTGGCGTCCTCTCACAAATACCTTGCTCAGGCAAGTAGGTGGAATGGTCTATGACCGGGAAATTTTCCTTATGGACTTGAAGCAGGTCGATAGAGCTCGGCTCCCTGCATTTCATCGGTCTCTCCTGAATGCCTGGCAAGCTCTAGGAGTGCAGCGGTTGGAGATCTCTTATGATCCCAGGAGGTTTGTGCATGAGCCATTGTTCCAAAACTGACTATTCGCTGAAGTATCTACCAGCCGAGCTTTTATCGAACATTTTACGAACAATGGGATTAATAAAGTGCGAGATCTTATGGAGCTATCCTTAAAGCGATGGTTGTCTGCCAGCACTGTTTCTGGAAAAATTGGCTTGCGTTCAATTAGAATAGTGAGTAGGGTCATAAAGATTGTATCCCAGACTTTTTTAGATTTAAATATTGGGTGGAATGGGGTAAATGAAGAAGTAGATTTTCTTTTAACCTTCCCTGAACTCTCAGTCACTGCCCAGGAACAACATGGTGTGTTTTCCTCCAACAGTGAAGAATCCAGTGTGTTCCACATCATGGGAAAAAGGGCAATGTATCGAATTTGTCTAGAGGTGTGCTTACCGGGCTGTGCAGCACCCTCAAGGAACAAGTGGAAAGAGTTTTTACCTGCAGGAGCATTTCTCACTCCAAATTGGGATGAAATGTACAGGAGTCCTACTGTTGGACGTACATGAGACCTAAATTGGAGACTGGTCCATCACGCCCTGGCCACACAGGTGTTAGTTCAGAAGTTTAACCCTGCTGTGTCTAATTTATGTCCTTTTTGTGGTAATGTTGAACATTTGTACCATGCGTTGATTGAGTGCAAGACATTGTCATCTCTGTTTCTGTATCTGAGCCGAATCTTTTGTAAATTCAAAATGGTTTTTTCTGTTACAATCTTTGTTTACGGACTTGCATGTAATACGAGGAAAAACTCTGTGATTTTGCTTTTGAATTTTTTGCTTGGAATTGCTAAGCTTGCAATTTATAAAACCAGAAAAGCCAGATTAGGTAGTGGAAAAAATGAAAATGCACTTTTTTGTTGTTTCATAGGGATGGTGTCAGCACGTATAAAGCTCGAACATGCTTATCATGTAAACATGGGGAACCTTCTTGTGTTTGAAGAATTATGGGGAATGGGGGGTGTTTTGTGCAAATGCATTGGAAACGAGGTTGTGATTTGTATGTAAAGTGGAGTTGGAATACTTTGGTTTTATACTTTTATAATAAAAGGACACAAAAGTCAAAGTCTCTCTCTGTCTCTGTCTCTGTCTCTCTCTCTCTCTCTCTCTCTCTCTCTCTCTCTCTCTCTCTCTCTCTCTCACTCTAACTCTAACTCTAACTCTCTCTAACTAACTCTGTCGTGGCCCTGACTTCGTGAAGGTGGGGGGTACACCAATACAGCATCCTAGATGTGAGGGATATCTGGGTCGCTCCTGGGGAGATCGATTGGCTGTCTCCATGCTGCGAGCTTGTTTGAGAGAACTGTTTGGGGCTATACACCAACAACAACAACAACAACAACAGCATTGAAATGAGAATCACCAAATCATTTAGTGAAAAAGTTTGCGACACTCAATCAGCCTGGTGTTGGCTTAGTGGTTAGGGTGCCGGCTTGGGATCCTAGGATCCTGAGTTCGAATCCCGGTCAATCGCTGAATTAACACCAGGGGGGTTGACTCAGCCTGTCGTCCTTCCGAGGTCGGCAAATTGAGTACCAGCTTGCTGGGATGAATGATCCCGGTGTGTACCCCGGCCTAGAATAGGTACACCGTATCCCTGCGCATCGTAAGAGGCGACTAAGGGTTGGCGTCAGGAAGGGCATCATTTTTTCACTCGATCAAGTGAGCATCGTCAGACACCAAGGCTATGTTATTGTGACGTCATAAGTCACAAGATAGTTTGGTGATGCAGTGAAAATAAGAGAGGTTTTTACAGTTTATTGCACAACAATAGAAATGTATTTTTTTTTTTTCCGGCTCCAAATGCTTTTATGATGTGCAGATGATTCCTCTTTGTGATATTCATGACAATTACTCAAGGTACAAACATAAAGATTTGAAGAGCGAAGCTTTGTCCTTCATGGATTTGTTTTGTGTTGCTGAACGTGCATTACTTAAACCTTCCCCTAAAAATGGGTTTAACTTGTTTACCGATTATATCTTACTGTTCTGATAATTCCACTTCACATAGCAGATTTTACCTTCTGCCTCAACACAAAAAATCTGTATTCAACAATAGTTCATAGTGAGATAAAGAAAAGGAGCTACAAGAACCCCATGACATAACTTAATCCATCTGATTACAAACTCTGTACTGGTTCAACTCAAACAGAGCCTAAAATCCATCACTTACATCTGCAGTTAAACTCCAGGTGTAAGTACATTCCATGAAACCACTTCATCTCACCACAGGTGCTGACCTCTTTTGGACTCCTCGTATTTCAAAATCACATCCTCGTACACGAGTCACCTTGATGCTATTTTATCGGTTACATTTTTCTCTTTGTTTCATTTTCAACATTCCATACTCAAAACCACCAGGACTACATGAACGGATTAAAAAATGCAATGATCAGTTTTAGGAGGTAATCCAAATTAATTACCTTGCAAGAATAGTATAATTACTGACCCCTCCTGACCCTTTTTTCAATTTCATTATATGTTCCTTCTCTTCCTGCCAACTAACTTTCCCTCCCCACTCCACTGCCGCACCCCTCACCTCCACCAGAACACATGGAATATGTGAAATATCACGATGAACGAAGTTTGCTCTTTCCTGTTGCTCCACAAATAGTATTTACCACAATTATTTACCATTTACTGCATCTGATATGCTTTGCAAGCATATCCTACACACTACAGTCCCTGTGATTCTCGTTCTCATATCTCGTTCTCGCACCTCATTTCACACCTCGTTCTCACACCTCGTTCTCAGACCTTGTTCCCACACCTCGTTCTCGCACCTCATTCTAACTCCTCATTCTCATGCATCGTTCTTGCCCCTGGTTCTCACAACTCGTTCTCACAACTCGTTCTCACACCCCGTTCTTGCACCTCGTTCTCACACCTCGTTCTCACACCTCAATTCTCACACCCCGTTCTTGCACCTTGTTCTCACACCTCGTTCTCACACCTCATTCTCGCACCTTGTTCTCACACATTGTTCTCGCACCTCGTTCTCGCACCTCGTTCTTGCACCTCGTTCTTGCACCTCGTTATTGGACCTTGTTCCCACACCTCGTTCTCGCACCTCATTCCAGCTCCTCCTTCTCATGCCTCGTTCTCACGCCTCGTTATCATGCCTCATTCACACCTCGTTCTCACACCTTGTTCTTGCACCTTGTTCTCACACCTCGTTCTCACACCTCATCCTCACATCTCATTCTCACACCTCGTTCTGACACCTCGTTGGCCTGACCTGGCCCCATTAGACCACATTTTATGAGACTATGTAAAACTGTTGTTAAAATCATCAAAACCATATTCCTTGGATGACCATAGACTTATGATCACAAATTAATTCATAAAATTACTCATCAGCAACTGCAGAATGTTTTAAGGAAGTTGGAAAATGGGATTGAACGATGTATTATGAAAGATGGTTATGTTAAAACCTAAAAACTGAAACGTACTGAGTGAAAACTGTGAATTATGTTTTCATGCACAATTTATAGTTTGTTTCTATAATGTGTACATCGAAAGTTATATAAGTTGTAAGTTGCACAATTACTTTATGGACACGTTATAAATTACAAACACAAACACACACACACACGCACACACAAACACACACACACACACACACACACACACACACACACACACACACACACACACACACACACACACACACACACACACAAACATACATACATACTACACACACACATACATACACACACACACATACATACACACACACATATACATACTCACACATACATACATACACACACATACATACACACACATACACACATACACACATACATACACACACACATACATACTCACACATACATACATACACATACATACACACACATACATACACACACACACATACATACACACACACATACATACACACACATATACATACACACACACATATACATACTCACACATACATACACACACATACATACACACACATACACACATACACACATACATACACACACACATACATACACACATACACACACACATACATACATACTCACACATACATACATACACACACACACACACACACACACACACACACACACACACACACACACACACACACACACACACACACACACACACACACATACATACATAAAGCAGATTTTATATTTATATCATATGTGAAGGAAACAGAATGAAAGAAACGGTTTAATTAATGTAGATAGTTTAGTAAATAAAGTAGATTTTATATTTATATCATATGTGAAGGAAATAGAATGAAAACAACAACAACAACAACAACAACAGGCATTTTAAGGCCATTTTCAGTGCAAGAGCGAAGGTTAGCCTTGCGGTCCCCATGACAATCTTCTCCATTTTGCCCTATTTTCTGCATCTCTCCTTGTTAACCCCCTTGCCCGCATTTCTGCTTCCACCATCTTTAGCCAGGTCTTTCTCGGTCTTCCCCGTCCTCCACTTCCTTCTACATTCATTTCCATCACTCTTCTGAACCAGTCACTTTCATCCTTCCTCAACACATGACCAAACCATCTCACCTGTTCCTCTTCACAGCATCAATCACAGGCTCTATTCCCATCATCTTTCGCAATTCATCATTTGTCTTCCTCTCTCTCAACGATACTCCACGCATCCATCGAACCATTCGCATTTCCACCCTTTCCAGCCTTCATTGCTGCTCTACGTTCATTACCCATGTCTCGCTCCCATAAATCATAACACTTCTCACACATGCAGCATACACCTTTCCCTTCAGCTTCAACGACACTCCCCTCCTCATCAGCACGCCACTCAGTTCCCGAAACTTCTTCCATGCACATCTCACTCTAGCAACCGTTGCCGAGTCTGATCCACATTCTCCATTCAGCATGTCTCCGAGGTAGCAAAATGTTTTCACACCTTCCAGCTTCACACCGTCTCCAAGATCCAACTCAACATTTCCTCCATATGCAGCTCCCTCTGTGCACACCTTACACTTGAATGTAGCTGCCACACTGGGTAATGACCCTCTCAAACCACTACATCTTTGATGAACCCACTCAGCGCACATTGGACATTGAATGGAATTCACTCCGACACCTTTCCTGCACACAGCACACAGCCACTTCCCAGTTCTTTCCACCTTACCACATGCTTTACCACTTGCCATCACCTTCGTCTTTCCGATATTCACCTTCAGACCTTTTGTCTCCATACATTCCTTCCACTTGTTCATCTTCTCCTTCAGTCCATCCATACTTTCTGCAATCAACACCAGATCATCTGCATACAACAACTCCCACGGTAAACCCTCCTTTACGTTCTGAGCCAGCACCTCCATCACAGCTACAAATAGTAGTGGACTTAGTACCGACCCCTGATGCACTCCCACCTTCACCTCAAACTCACCACTGTTCCCGTCCTTCGTCCTTACAGCTGTGCGCGCTCTTTTGTACATTGCCATCACTACTCTGATCAACCATTCCTCCACTCCTAACTTCCTCAATGCCCATGTCAATACTTTACGTGGAACCCTATCGAATGCTTTCTCCAGATCAACAAACCCAAGAAACAACTTCTTCCTCTTCTCCATATACTTCTCCTGCAACTGCCTCAATAAAAAGCACGTCTGTCGTTCCTCTTCCTGGCATAAATCCAAACTGCATTTCGTCAATCTTCACTTTCTTCCTTATCCTCCTCTCCAACACCCTTTCCAATACCTTCATTCCATGCTCCAATAACTTTATCGCTCGATACTAGCCACAGTCCAGAGGGTAACCTTTCCCCTTGTATAGAGGGACGAGGGTACTCAGTTCCCAATCCACTCGAATGCGGCCTTCTTTCACCGCCAGATTACAGATCTCTGTCATTCTCTTCACACCCCAACTTCCTGCTGCCTTCAACATATCTCCCACAACTCCCGTTGGCCCTCCCGCTTTTCTACTCTTCATTGCTTTTATCGCATCCTCAACTTCCTTCTCGGTTATCTTCTCTGCCGGTCCGAAAACTGGGTTACTCTCTATGTTGCCAGCCCATTCATTCTCTGTATTCAACAGCATTTCCATATATCTTTTCCATCTTCCTTTAATTCCATCTGGGTCGACAACGATTTGTCCCACTTCATCCTTCAAGCAACTCACCCCCATCACATCACACCTCTCTTTTACTATCTGCTTTACAATCCTGAATACCGCTCTCTGACCCTCTTCCAAATCCAAGCGTTCTCCGAACTTTTTCCTACATGCCTCCTGTGCCTTTGCTACCTCTTTCTTTACAGCCTTCTTGGCTGCCTTATAGCTTTCATGCTCTGCCTTTTCTGCCCCCATACCCTTCGCCTTCTGCCACTCCTTGAACTTCTTCCTCTTCTCATCAATCTTCTTTCCAACTTCATCATCCCACCACCATGTTTCCGAGTGCCTCGGTGGTCCTTTTGTCCATCCACATACCTCACCAACGGCTCCCAACAGACTATCTTTCATTGACATCCAACCACTTTCAAGCTCAACCACATCATCCTCTACCCTACTCAGCCTCTCTTTTAATGCCTCCCTTACTGTCACCTCTTTCAACCTCCACACCTTCATTCTCGGTTGGTACTTCACCCGCCGAGCTCTCCTCGCACCTTTCACCCTTATGCCGCAGACAACCAAGTGGTGCTGTGAAACAGCCTCCTCCCCCGGGATCACCTTTGTGTCCCGGAGGTGCCCCCTATCTCGCCTATGCACCAGCAGGTAGTCAACGGTTGTCGTCGACCCACCTGACGTGTATGTAACAAGCTTATTATCCTCTTTCTGGAACTGAGTATTACAAATCAACAAATCAGCTCCATCAGCAAACTCCAAAATCCTTTCACCTTCTCCATTTCTCACAGCTTCTCTATAGCACACCAGAACTTGTCCTTCTCTTCATCGCTCCGACCAACCTGCGGAGCATATCCTGAGATGACGTTCACCAAGAGCTTTCCAATCATCATTTTCACAATCATCAACCTATCACTCACTCTTGTCACACTCACCACACTGTCTACAAACTCCTCAGAAAACAGGACACCAACACCATTCACGCCTTCCGGGCACCCTTGCCACACAAACTTGTATTTCTGTCCCTGCCTACCCTTCACTGTTCTCACACCACTTCCCTTCCATCTCGTCTCCTGCACACAACATATGTCCACTCTTCTTCTGACCAATAGTTCCACCACTTCTCCTGATCTCCCTGTCATTGTCTCTACATCCATGTCCCAAACCTCAGGTTCCCCACCTTGCGTTTTGATGAGAGGGAGTGGGGTCCCCCACGGGGTACTTCGGGCTGTACCCTGCCCATATGTAGTTGTAATTGTCATGGTTCTCCTTTTGATGCAATGTTTTCATGGCCGGATGCCCTTCCTGACGCCAACCCTTTTAGTCGCCTCTTACGACACGCAGGGATACGGTGTACCTATTCTAAACCAGGGTACACACCGGGATCTCCACGATCTCCACGTCAAGGAAACAGAATGAAAGAAACGGTTTAATTAATCGTGATAGTTTAGTAAATAAAGTAGATTTTATATTTACATCTTATGTGAAGGGAACAGAATGAAAGAAACGGTTGTCATGTCACCTTGATCAATTCTATTTTGAATGTTAACACCCAGGCCCTCATTAAATGTCGATAGGTAAGTTAATTCATTCTTCTTTTTCATTATTACAATTATTTTTTGTTCTTCTTTTTCACGTTTTTCCTCTTCATTAAGAATGCCTTAGTATCGCATGCAATCGTCCATGATGTGAGTGTGTTGAGAGTCAATGCAGAAAGTGTGAAGACATCAATATCGATTCAAGAATTCATTTGTTTATAACAATACTTCAAGCAAAATTGTAACGTATTGATAGCCAGAGGCTTATATATCGATTTTATCATCAAAGTTACATCACACCATCAAATCACAGATGCTGAGATTTCCAAGTCATTGAAGACAAATTTTATTTTTTACCCAACCGAAGCACACCTTTCCATGGCTTCACACAGACATCACTGATAAACTGTTAGCAGATGTACCAATAGTGCGCAGCTGGCACGTGGATGGCACGGTTATCCATTGCACGTTCCACTGGGAGTCATTCTTCTGTCATGGATTCCCCACGGAGGATAAGCAAGCCATTTTGAAATGGCGAGTCATCTATTTTGAGACGAGCCCTGCATCTTTCCGGAGAGCTCTCTGGGCCCAGGCTTTGCACTCATTTGTGAGGAATCACATGGATTTTGAAGATTGTTGCATCGTGGACCAAGTTCGGACACAGAGTTTCCATTCATGGACGATAGCAGTTTCTTGGCTATCGTTACAATCGTGGATAGTTTAGTGAATAAACTAATATAGATCCTGCGTGGGGCTAGTGTGAAAAAATTCTGACTCAACCCGGGACTCGAACCCAGGAACCTCATCACTTACGCGGTGACAGCGCCCACTGAGCTATCGAGTCTCCGGGATATCCTCAGAGATTTCTCACACTAACACTGCGAGCTTTATGACTGGGTTTATAATAAAATATATTCAACAGCAATGTGCATATATGATCAGTGCACCTCTTTGGCTAAATTTAATATTCCTGACTGCAAACCTCCATTTTCTGCAAACAAAAATATCAGTTTCACAATGAAAATATTACTTCATATCCCTTTAATCTTTACTAATGAAACAAAAGCAAATTTATTCATGACATCCCTAAGCAAGAAGGTCATGGGGGTATTGCAAGGCAGAGAACGTTGGTGTTCATATACATATTTAGCTTAAGTTATCAATTTTTGAATATTTAAACCGAATTCGACAAATAAACATTCACAAGGCCTCAAGCCCCTCCCTGTACCCAGCTCGCACCCCACAAGGGGGGCACACCCCCTAATTTGGGAAGCTCCTCGCTATCCTGCCAGGCTCATTGTCACATGTTGCCATAAAATCTTTCACTTGTCTCGCTGGAACTAACTGTTTTACTTGCGAAAATCGAAGTTATTGGTTTGTCTTGTGCATTATTCTGTCTGTCTGTTTGTCTGTCTGTCTGTATGTCAGTCGCCTACAGGTCACAATTTTCGACCGAACTTCACTAAGCTTCAACAAATGATAGAGTTGATCATAAGCAAGAAGCCTATTGCTTTTGGGGTCAATAGGTCAACATAGGCCAAAGGTCACCAAGTTTGTCAAATTTCTAAAATCCTCAATTTGCATCTGACTCACTTGAAACTTTAAGAGGATTTGCATACGTGGTCACCGAATTCAAGCACCAATTATTTTTGAGGTCATCATAGGCCAACAACTTATTTTAGGGATTTCGCAAGTATCGTGCTATGCACGACATATTTCTTGTTTTTCTGTTTTTTTGTACATATGCTAAGGCTCATAATAGAGCACACACACACACACACACACACACACACACACACACACACACACACACACACACACACACACACACACACACACGACATACTGATGAGACAAACACTTAAAACAGCCACTGAGCTTGGGGGAAGTTCCGTCACTTCCAGGGATACTCTGGGTACTAGTGACGTCATAACAATGGCGCCGCTTTTCTCACCATGCTCAGCGGGGCATTTCCTCAGTAGGAATTTCCTCCTCCCCATGGATGCCAACCCGATGGGGATTATCCATGCTCTATCCTTTTCAAGCAAGGAAGCAGCATTTTTAAATGTTTGGTATGACTCAAACCGGTCCAAACCGGATGGGTTTTTTTTTAGGAGACACCATCTCCTCACTGGATGGCCGTTGGCTCCCTACAGGAGCTCATCCGCCCTTTGCCAGGTGTTGTTTTTACTCCAGGCAGGTGTCACACTTTGAGAATTCTATCTGAACATTTAGCCTTCAGAAGTTATTTGTCTTGTCCTCACTGTGTGTCCCAAGAACAAGCCTGAGGCCTGCTTTGCACCCATAGTAAGTAATACTGAGGTAAAGTGAAGGGAATTAATTGATTCTTTCCGAGACTCGGTGTGTTTGTCACTTTAATACCAATCTACTGTCTCGTCTTTCGAGCTAAACTAATAAAGCACATTCTTTACTGAGCTCCGTCTCATTTTCCTTCATTTTTGTCCTTTAAATTTTTGCTCCTTTTCTTCTTTAAGCAGAAATAGAAACATAAAGGACACATTTCCCTCTCTTTCTCTTCCATGTCACATTTTCATGAGCCTCGTGCTAATTTGCCTTATATTAGTCCTGTGAGTGCTTTTCCCCAACACTTAGGGAAGACATATTACTTCCTTCATTCCTTGTTGGCCTTAATGAGTGCATCTAATGAAAATGAGTGCGGACTTGACTTGTCAAAATGATTGATTCTGAACCTAAAATTTTTATTAACCTGCATTGAGCTCAGTTCATAATCCATCAGTTTGTTTACACATGGCCAAGTGGAAGAGGAAGATTTGTGTCGCATTAGTGACGTTTTTTTTCTATCAATAAGAGTTTAATAGAGGTAAACAGTCGGAAACAGACACATCTCTAATGTACGTGAGAGCAGGTATTATTTAAGTTTACAAATGTTTCACATGGACATCTTTTTTTTTTTTTTATATGTATTTTTTGTATACAAGATCGAGGCTCCTGAAAGAGCTAACATTAATCACACAAAGAGTCAAACCGACACATAAAACACAAAAAATAAGGGGAGCGGCAGACAAGATGGGGAGAGAGGGGGAAGGACACAAACATAACATTTGAGAGCAAGGACATCGAGAGAAATGTGGGAGGGGGAGGGCTTGGGGGGAGGTGGGAGAGGTATAAAACATATGAACACTGCAAGGACTTCCAGGGAAGAAGTTGGAATTTCAAAAAAAAAGTGTATTTGGGGTGAATTAGCGGGGGTAGAAAAGATCAAGGTTTTGGATGGGGAAGATAAGAGATGGTGGTGAACAGCTGTTTTAAAGACCTGGAGGGTGGAGTGGGATTGAAGGGTGTGAGGGAGTTTGTTCCAGAGGCGAGAGAAAAGAGGAATGAAAGAGTGAAGGTGAGCAGAGAGCCTTGATTTTGGCAGTTTAACCATCAGAGGGTTGCTGGCAGATCTTGTGCGACCTGAGGGAATATTGGGGGGACAGAGCCCAGAGAGAGCTGGGGGAGCAAGGCCGGAGAGGAGTCGGTCAAAGACCATCAACCTGCCTGCGGTGAGTGAGTGAAAGGCCCTCAGAGTTAACTTCATCGCAGGAGATTCCAACACATTAAATTTTCACATGGATTTCTACACTGATTTTTAAATTAGTAATAGCTTTTCTAATATAATTTAAATCTTGTGGTCTTATCTTTGAGTAGGAAGTACAGGTAAAACTAGAACGACACTCGGTAAAAAACATACCTCCGCCATGCTGAACAGTTTACCTTTTGGTTCCCACTGATAGGTTGGATCTGGATTCGGAGCTGAACCAAAATCGAATTGCCTTGTTCTTGTCGCCCGAACCAAATCATCCACCAAGTTTTGTTAAAACTCGTCCACAACTTTTTGAGATATCGTGCTGTTAATAGTAGTATACTGTTAATCCACAGTATCCGGATCCGGATCTTCACCAAAATGGAATCAATTACTCCCTGTCACCCACCCAGCCTGTCCACCAAGTTCCGACCAAATTCGTCCATAACTTTTTGAGTTATCCTGCTCGCAGACAAACAAACGGACAAGGGGAACACATATCGTCCATCGACCTCCAGTGGCGAAAGTAACAAAAGATCTGCAGTGTTCAGCTTCCTCACTCTCTGCAGACCTGGACAAAATCACAAACTGGTCAAACAAGTGGAACATGTCTTTCAATCCTGACAAATCTCACACTCTTACGATGTCTCTCCGGAAAGACCGACTGGACAACCCTCCCATCCACTTTCTGAATAATCCTCTCCAAGAAGTTCTGTCGCTCAAGCTTTTGGGTCTCACTATCTGCCATGATCTTTCCTGGGAAAACCACATTTCAAATCTGGCCTCCAAAGCCAGTCGCCGACTGGGCATCCTCCGTCGTGCGAAGTCCTTCCTTGGCACACCTGAGCTCCTCACCACATACAAGGCTTTCATCCGCAGCTCAATGGAATACTGCTCTCCCCTCTGGGCTGGTGCTCCTGCCTCACACCTCGCTCGTCTTCACGCTGTTGAAACCAAAGCGTTCAGAATCATTGGAATCTCCGGCGATGAAGCTAACTCCAAGGGCCTTTCACTCACTCACCGCAGGCATGTTGGTGGTCTTTCTGTCTTCCACTGGCAATATGATTGACATTGACTGACAATATGACAAAACTGACAAAATGATCAGTCACACTATAGTAATCCAGTGGGGAAAAGGGAAAACGATATGGAATCAGCTGGAAAGGTTCAGGAATTGCGAGGAGAGACACCATCAGGTGGTAATAGTCAGCAGTTTTAAAGGATTGGGGACAAGATCATTAGACAAAAAAATGTGCAAAACAAAAATAATTCTGACGAGATGTCACAAGGACTTTGTCCACTTTGGGGTTTTGTAAAGAAAAGTATTGATGATACGATTCATCAACTTCCTTAGCCTTTCAAACTTGATGATGAATTCCGACACTTGAAGCTACAAGGATACGAGGATGTATATAATTCACACTCGATGTCGTGGATATGACACGGACATAACTTTTCTGTAAATTGTATGATCCATACATCTGTTCCCTAATGAGCCTCGTTTTAAGAGCACAGTGAGCTGGAGTGTGGGACGAGGTTTTCCAGGGACGTGGTGATACATTTGTGTCGTACTATACAAAGCATCCCTTTACAGGAAGGGACTGTTCATTCCGGAACATCCTGTTCCTGTCCAAAACATCCTGAAATCTCTATCGAATCATGAACTTTGTGAGCTGTCATTTTTTTTACCTTCCATGTATGTTACTCAGCCCTGTAATGAGATACTCCGCTGACCTGTGACACCTGCATGTGACAACTGAACTGTGACGGCAACGTCAGTGGCCTGGATGATTGGAATTGTGCATTTTTGACGCTTTTCATGACGTCCAATACCTATCGGAAGTTAGTCTTTGATTTGGGAAGACTTTCATGGAGACTCGGCTGTATGCATCGGTGATCCGACAGCAGTCCGGGAACACGCAGCTCCGAGGGGAGCGCACGTGGGTCAAAAAGGGCGTCCACCTGCTCAGAATTGAAGATGTGTTTGGTGAAATACCTGTGACTTGTCACGACGTGTTCGTTTGGAATGGAGAGTGAAGGTCATTTTACCTTCGGGGATCCTTTGTATCCCGATGTTTTTTTCTTCCGTTTGGGGTTTGTATCCCGTTTTCCTTTTCAGAAACATTGTGAGACGGTCGTCGCATGAATCTACGTATGATTTCAAACGTGTCGTCGGTGGATAAATTGGCCAAGGTGGGACAGGCACACACAAGCACACACATCGGAATGCTATTTGATGATGACACCTTGATGTTTTTTGGTAAAGCCCTCAAAGTGAAACCCTTCTAGTTTGGCAAAACAATCTCGGGACAACCTGCCAGCTGCTCGGCTTGATCCCGTCAGAACAAGCGGAACACAAAGAGATAAAAGAAAGCACGATGTCGCAGTGCACCAAACAACGGCACACGCTCCTGTGGTGTGCGAGAGTCCTCAACACTTTAAACTCCATTAATTATGATTGCTTGGAAGCAATTTTCCTTCCGTGAATCACGTTGCTTTTCCCCCTGCTTGTTTCTGCCAGGCCCTAGCCCAGGGGCCTTGCAGCCGAGAGAGACAACAATGAAATATTTGTTCGCCGGGAGCGAGGAAATTCAATTGGAGCGCATTGCACGCTCACTCTGCAAACGAGATAACGCAAAGCTGGCCAATTTGAAAACCAATTGTGAAGCACAGGACTTCCGTTTCCTTTTGAGAACTTTCTTGTCGAGGCAAACATCGATGGACCTCCTGAGTCGTCATCTACATATGACGTACATCTTTACAGTGTACTGTGGGGGTGCGCACACAATCCCATTACCCCTGCCTCACAACTTGCTATTTTCCACCTACAACATTGATCTTTTCTAATTATAATGTTTTTGTAATTATTTAATTAATCTAAATACCCCAGCCAGAGGAGAAGGTATTGCATTTGGGTCCATCCGTGTGTTTGTCCGTTTGTCTGTCCGTTTGTTTGTCCACACAGAACGTGAGTATTCTTTTCTCTGCAGACATTGGTCCAATCGGCACGAAATTTTACTGCCTCCTCCTGTATAATTTCTTATGATAATTATGACATCATAGGTCACATGGTACCTAGGGTGCCAGCTTGTAAAAAACGCAACAATTTGCACCTCCATATCTCCGAAACCGCTCCATGGAAAAAATGGAAACATGGCTCATTGTCAAGTACTCTCCATGGGGAATAAGATATATTCATGATGATGTCATTGGTGCCTTTGGTGTCATTAGTGCACGAAATTTTAGTGCCTCCTCCTGTATAATTTTTTAATGATAATTATGGCGTCATAGGTCACGTGGTATGGGTGTCATCTTGGAAAAACCGAAAAAAACTGCACCTCTGTATCTCCGAAAGGGCTGAATAGAAAAAATTGAGACATTGCTCATTGTAAAGAACTCTCCATGGGGAATAAAATATGTTAACGATGATGACATAGGTTCCTCCATTATGAGGTCATAATTCGACCAGTGCAAAACTTCATTCGATTAAGATGAAATTTCTTGAGCATCATCTAGGGATAAATAGGTGGAGAAAAAATAATAATGATGACGTCATCGGTCACGTGGTTCGGCCGCCATATTGTTTTAACACAAAAGCCATAACAACACTGAAAACACATCCTGGCGAGGGTTTGCAATCTCTAATTGCTCTTTATAGTTTTTGGTTGTGGTTTGTATAAAGGAAATGAACAGGTACATTCTGTGAAATGGTCATTGCATCGATAAATCATTGTATACCAGTGTTAAAACACTTCTTCCTGACTTGTATTTTAATAGTCGAGGCTAACTGATATTATTCCTGTCTGGAAAGCTGTCACATTGGGGCTTCTCACCTCCAGCACACTCAAACCAAAGTGGCATGGCAGGCAGGTGCAACAATGGATGGAATCAACAGAACATTGATCGAGGTATGATGATCACCTGGTGAAGCAATGATAGGGTGATGTTTCAGGTGTTAACCCTTCATCGGAGCAAAAGCATCAACGAAGGAGCTAACTCCTGAAAGGTCGGCTTCTCCTTGCGTCCCACAGCAGTTATCATACCTCAATCAACGTTCTGTTGATTTCATCCTTGTTACCTCTGCCATGGAATGTGGACAGAGGTTATGTTTTCACCCTTGTCTGTTTTTTGTCTGTCTGCCTATCTGTGAGCAGTTAACAGCTCTACAACTTGATTGGAGTCACTAATACAGTTGTTCCCACACTTGGAAGTAGCGTAAAACACATTAACTTTACATGAAGCGCGTTCATGTTCGACAACAACATGTGGATTTTGAGAGCCATTTTGTGGCGGTTGACTTTCCCAATTTAGTGGAAAGTTGCTTCATCGTAGAAAATTAACCTTTCTACAAAGGTTTGGCGTCAGCAAGGACATCCGGCAATAAAAACATGTCAGCTGTCCAAACAATGGGTGAACCAAAGAGCCAAGAGCTGCAAAACCAAAAAGCGACCGTTTGCTCGCGTGACCGAGACAAGAGAATAAGCAAGGGCGAGACGTCTCTCCTCTTCCTCCTCCCTCCACTATCCAAAGCTTCACGAACGGAAACGGTCCGAGACGCAGCCGTTTGCCAGCGCAACCAAGACAAAGGGAAAGAGCGAGCGAAGCAACCATCCCTCACGCGAAGCCAGGACCAGAAGAGAGAGAGCAAGATGGTGCGACCGTGTCTTTTCCCCTTCACTCTCGAATGTTCCACGATGACGTCACACTCTCTGTCCAATCACCGAGCGTTACTCAATCACGAAAGCCGGGTGTGGCCTCCCCATTATGATTTGTCGGGGTTGGAGTCTAATCTCCGTTCGGGAATGTTCGGATGACGTTGAAGGCCGTGAGGCAGGGCTTGCGTGCCGATCGGCAAATGTGCTGGGTGTTGGTTAGCCCTGGCGGCGTGGTGAGCGAATGAGTCCATTTACAGTGCGATCGTTGTAGTTATTACCTTCGCAAAAGCGGAAGGTTATGTTTTGATCGCTGTGTATTTATTTGTATGTCTGTGTGTGTGTATGTTAATCGCATAACTCAAAAAGTATTCAACCGAATTGCATGAAATTTGGTGGGATGATTGGTTATTATACGGGACACATTTGATTAGATTTTGGGAAACAGATTTGCTCAAATTCTGACTATTTTTAACTCGATCGTATTTCACTCAAAGTTATGAGCGACTGAAGAAGAAGATGTCCATCCAGGACGTCATCACTATAACGCGATCTCCCGCGATCATTTCAACCTCAAAAAAAATTATAATTGCAGATTTGTCAAGAGATGAGGCATATTAACAAACGAATGAAACAGATTTGCTCAAATTCTGACTATTTTTAACTCGATCGTATTTCACTCAAAGTTATGAGCGACTGAAGAAGAAGATGTCCATCCAGGACGTCATCACTATAACGCGATCTCCCGCGATCATTTCAACCTCAAAAAAAATTATAATTGCAGATTTGTCAAGAGATGAGGCATATTAACAAACGAATGAAACAGATTTGCTCAAATTCTGACTATTTTTAACTCGATCGTATTTCACTCAAAGTTATGAGCGACTGAAGAAGAGGATGTCCATCCAAGACGTCATCACTCTAACGCGATCTCCCGCAATCATTTCAACCTCAAATGAAATTCAAATTGCAGATTTGTCAATCGGGGAGGCATATTAACAGACGAATGAAACAGATTTGCTCAAATTCTGATTTTTAAAAATCGATCGCATTTCACATAAAGTTTCACATCGCATACACTCCCATGCCAAGTACAGAACAGTAGCTGCGGCGAAGGTATGCGCTCTACCGAGTGCCCGGATTCTAGTTGTAATAGTGGCCCTCTTTGATGCAGTAACAACGAAGGAGAAAATCACAGGGCAATTATACATTGGGGTTTATCCTTAAGCCGTACCTAATTAGCATAGCTCATACCTCTCGTATGGAGACGCATACACGAACTTATTGTAAACAGATTCCCTACTGAGTTACATTGAGGTGGGCTTCTTCTTCGCGTCACTCGGAGCATACCAAAACTTACACATTTCTAACTTTCCTATGAGATTCATCATCTACCCCCACTTACCGGAAGCATGACACAATCACCTTTACCATTTTTGGGGATGGTAAATTTCTACCACCGGTTCATGCCTCGCGCTGCCCAACTCATGCGCCCCCTGTACGAAGCCCTCCGGGGCAAGCCGGCCAAGCACGACATCGCCTGGACCAAAGAGATGGACGAGGCATTCACGGGCGCTAAGCTGGCCCTCGCCAACGCGACCATGCTGGCGCACCCGGCGCTCCACGCACCCATCGCCCTCACCACAGACGCTTCCGACTACGCGGTGGGCGCCGTGCATGAACAGTGGGTGAACGGGGTTTGGCAACCCCTGGCCTTCTTCAGCCGGCAGCTTCGCCCTAATGAGCGCAAGTATAGCGCTTTCGACCGCGAGCTCCTCGGCCTTTACCTGGCCGTTCGCCACTTCCGCCATCTTTTAGAGGGCCGCCGGTTCACGGCGTTTGTGGACCACAAACCCCTGGTCTTCGCCATGGCCAAGGTTGCAGAGCCGTGGTAGGCCCGCCAGCAACGCCACCTCTCCGCTGTGTCCGAATTTACGAAGGACATCCGGCACGTCGCGGGCAAGGACAACGCTGTGGCCGATTGCCTCTCCCGGTCCGGCGCGAACACCGTCCACCTCGGTGTGGACTTCGCCCGCATGGCGGCCGACCAGACCGCCGACCCCATGGTGCAAGCCCTCCGGACAGCGGACACAGGCCTGCGGTTGGCCGACGTCCCCTTCGAGGACACAGGCACAGTTCTCCTGTGCCATGTTTCCCTGGGCCAACCTCGCCCCATCGTGCCCACCGGATGGCAGCGGCACATTTTTGACGCCCTCCACGGCCTTTCCCACCCGGGCCGGAAAGCGTCGCAGAAGCTCGTGGCAGCAAAGTTCGTCTGGCATGGGCTCCATAAGGACGTCCGCGACTGGGCCAATGCCTGTGTCGCCTGCCAGCGCGTGAAGGTCCACCGGCACACCCAGGCCCCGTTGGCACCATTCGACGTGCCCGCGCAGCGTTTCGACCACGTCAATGTGGACCTGGTGGGACCCCTTCCCTCCTCGCGGGGCTTCACCCACCTCCTCACGATGGTGGACAGGACCACCAGGTGGCTGGAGGCCGTCCCGCTGGCATCAACAACATCCGCCGACGTGGCGCAGGCCTTCATTGGCACCTGGATTGCCCGTTTCGGCGCCCCCTCGGACATCTCCTCCGACAGAGGCCCGCAATTCACCTCCGAGCTTTGGGGCGCGGTCACCCAGGCCTTGGGGGTCAAGCTACACCACACCACGGCCTACCACCCCCAAGCCAACGGCTTGTGCGAGCGGTTCCACCGCTCGATGAAGGCCACTCTCAAGGCCAGCCTCCAGGACGACGGTTGGGCCTACAGGCTCCCGTGGGTCCTATTGGGCCTCCGAACGCCCCCTAAAGAGGACCTCCAGGCTTCCACCGCCGAGCTGGTCTATGGCCAGCCACTGCGCGTGCCGGGCGAGTTCATCCCTGACGCCACCGGCCCCTGGTCCGCGGCTCGCCAACGCTCGGTCCTCCAGGAGGCCGCCAGGAGATTTGCCCCCATGCCAACGTCCCACCACGGCTGCCCCCAACCCCACGTCCCCCCAGCACTTCACACTGCTGAGTACGTTTTTATCCGGAACGACGCACACCGGGGACCGCTCCGGCCGCCGTACGATGGACCTTTCCGGGTCCTGAAGAGGGACGACAAGTCGTTCATCATTGACATCGGCGGCAAACCGGACCGCATCTCCATGGACCGCCTCAAGCCGGCCCATTTGGACCTCGACCAACCTCCACGGTTGGTCCTTCCTCCACGACGGGGCCGTCCCCCGTCAACCAAGCCCCCCGCCCGACCATCCACCGCCACGCCACCTACCACCCCCACACGAATCGCCAGGGGTCGTTTCGGCCGGGTCATCAAGACCCCCCTCAAACTGACTCTCCCGGTGCAAGTTAATTCTGGGGGGGCGCATGTAGCGGTTACCGGGAGCATGACACAATCACCTTGCACCGGCCGATGACGTAACCGGCGGGCGGTTACTTGCCCGGACTCGCCCGGACGTGTCCGGACTTGCCTTGCCCGGGCGGACTCTCGATTTGCATACCACGCCCCGTTGAGAGGCGTGGCTGACTTATTTGTATACCACGCCCCACCTGAGAGGCGTGGCTTTTGTGTGGTGAACTTTTGATATAAATTGCCGCCCGTGTTAACGGGCTATTCAGTGCTTTTGAGTTCTTTTGAGTTGAGCTAGAATAAATAGCTCAGTGAAACTTCGTTCCTGGTGTCGTCCATTTTGTCCGGCTTTATCGTGCGAGCATAGCTCCACATATATATATATACAGTAAAACTTCCTCCAAAGTGGCTTCCACGAACGCGGTTTCCAATTTACGCGCTGAATTAAATGCGTCAAAACCTCCCCAACACGAGGGTGTGTTTTGCATTTACGCGATCGTGGCTGGTGTTTTCCCAAAGATTTATATTATTCTTATTGCTTGTTATTGTACTGTACTTTACTTAACCCTTGTACACACAAGGGAGGTGTTCTTAGGCTAAATACAAGGCTAAAAAGACCCCCCTTGTGTGGACAAGGCTTAATTAATATTTAATTTATACATACGATGATATGAGTCGCCACCTGCCGTCATCAGTGATCGCAGTCATTGATCTCTACAACCATCAGTGATCGCAGTTCGATTTTACATTCTGGATTAATTTCGACAAAAACGGCCGACGTTTCCCCAAATTTTTTTTTCTTTTTCCTTATTCCTTATTACCTTGCTTAATTATTATTTAATTTATATACATCCACGGCACGAGCTGCCACCTGTCACCATCTCCGAACCTGCCAGCTGCCACCATCAAGTGAGCTCACGTCGATCATCATGGCTCCCAAAAGACCCAATTTGAAGTTTGAAAATTTTGAAAGACCCAAGTGAGCTCACAAAAGACCCAAAAGACCCAATTTGAATTCAACCCCTTCCACCAGCAATTCAACACCACCCACCAGAAAATCATCACCCAAAACATTCAACAACCACCTCACAATAAGGTGAGTTATTTTGCAATAATACAGTACTATTATTATACTAACACTTATTTTAATGTATATTTAATAATGCTGCACCATTCCATACAAAGAAACATGTTTAAAAAAAAGGAAGAAAGGCTGTTTTAGGGCCAGTTTTTTGGGAGCCTGGAACATATCCCCAATTTCCCCATGCGCTTAATGATTCCTCCAACGCGAATTCCTCCAACACGAGGTTATCCCAGAAGGGACGAGGTTATCCCCCGCGTTGGAGGAAGTTTTACTGTGTATATATATATATATATATTAGACACCTCGAAGGCCCAACCACATCTCTCACCTGTAATTCTCGCATTTGTACCATCATCAAAACGGCAAAATCTCTAATCTCTCATGACAAAATTGTACCATAATCTCTAGAGCAACCAATCGACTCTCCCCTAATCATTTATCCCCAGGTGTGACTATTATGACTTTGTAATCAATTACAGCTCAGCCCTTCTATTCAAATAAATATGCATAAAGCAGCCAAGAATGGCTACATACTATAAACCCTTTGCTGTTTGAAACCCACCTGGGTTCCTCCACAGCTGCAGATACATACAAGTAGTGCATGCATGATCCCAATCCTATTTACCCCCATTATCCACCAGATCAGTTTCTTAACTTATATCGTCGGTGACAGCATCGACAGAAAGGCGCACCACCAAAGCTGCCAATCATGTAAAGCTTAGTACACATCCTGAGACAAATGATGGTCTTTCGACTGATTGCTATAAAATATCTGTTGTACTCGTACATTGCAATCCTTCCCTGGCATTCCCTCTCTAATATCTTGCTTCGGCAAGCATGTAAATGGGCTTTGTCCGCGGGAGCTCTTCCTTGTCGATTTGAGGCAGGTCAGTATTGCTCGGCTTCTGAGTTTCATCAGCGCTTCCTGACAGCTTGGCTGTCCATTGGAGTGTGTCTTTTAGATGGTTTGTGCATGAACGTTTTCCAAAATCCTTTATTTGCCGGAATCTATATCAGCAGGTCATTTATGGGATATTGTACGAATGCTGGAGTTAATAGAGTGTGAGATCCAATGGAGCCTTTCGTGCATTTATCGTTGCCTGCCACTTTTATTTCCTTAAGAGTTTGTGTTCCCTCAATTAAAATAGTGAGAAGTGTCATGACATTTTTACATATTGCGTGGAATGTTGTGGCAGATTTCCACCTATTATTTCCTGCGTTTTTCATTACTCCTCCAAAACAACATTGTTTGTTCTCTTCAGATAGTGAATCTTCCTGCACGTTCAATCTTATAAAGGGCAATTTATAAGATTTTAAAAAGTGTGTCTACCTGGTTGCATGGAACCCGAAAATAATCGAGAGAAGGGAGTCATTACCTGCAGGAGCGTTTCTCGCTCCGTTATTGGAACATAATGGAATAAGATTCTGACGGTTGGTCAAATGGGAGATCTCTGGTAAAGGCCCATGGAGCCCTGGCCACGCAGTCATTGATTCATAAATTTATCTCTTCCTCGTTGGTTGAATGTACCTGTTATGATGCCAGAGAAGACATATACTGTGCTGATATTGGTTGTTCGAGACCGTCCTCTCTTTTTATGTTTCCGAGTTGTATTTTTTGTATTTTTTTTCTTTTTCTGTGTTAATTTTTGGTTTCTATGCCTCATAACTGTGAAAACAAATCATGTATGCTTTTGAATTCTTTATGAGCATTCCCGAGCTGGCAAGTATAAAATCAGGAAAGCCATACTAGTGAGTGGTCCAAATAAAACTAAACTTTTTTACTTGGGATGATACTGATTTGAATTTGTACATATTCAATTAGAGCATGCTTATCATATTGGTATGGGTACCCTCCATGTGTTTGAAAAGTTGTGTTTGAAAAGGTATGGGTACCCTCCAATGGAACACTGGTGGTATTTTGTGTAAATGCATTGGAAATGAGGTTTACATTTGTATGTAAAGGTCAACTTGAGTACCTTTAATTAAGAAATAAAAAAATATTTTTTGTGCACCGCTCCTTTCCCATGCCATCGCCAGATGCTGCATGACGTCTTTGCCGGGCACCGAAGGGGGCCAGGCAATGACGCCCGCTGAAAGGGAGTACTCACTTTTCACTCCGGTTTCTTGTTTAATTGTTGTACACCGCTCCTTTCCTATGCCATCGCCAGATGCTGCATGATGTCATCGCCAGGCACCGAAGGGGGCCCAGCAATGATGCACACTGAAAGGGAGTACGTACTTTTCACTCCGGTTTCTTGTTTTCTTGTTTGTTTGTTGTACACCGCTCCTTTCCTATGCCATCTCCAGATGCTGCATGACGTCATTGCCGGGCACTGACGGGGGGGGGGGGGGTGGGGGGGGCAGCAATGATGCACGCTGAAAGAGAATACTCGGTTTTCACTCTGGTTTCTTGTTTGTTTGTTTGTCCGGGTGATATCTCAGCTAGGAAACTGAAATTCCTTTGAGCTAGGAAACTGAAATTTCAGCACAATAGTGAGCAAGTACTTTGGAAAAAAACTGTTTTTTGGTTTTTGTTTAATCAATTAATTGATTAGTTACTTAAATATTATTGATTAATTAAGTACTTATTTATTTTCTTTCTCATCTGGGCAATATCTCAGGCACCTTTTGAACTAGAAAGCTGATATTTGGACAGGACAATGACCAGGTGATTTGGATGTGAAGGCTATTTTGATTTATTGATTAATCAATTAATCGATTAATTATTTAATAATTCGATTAATGACTTAATTGATGAATTTTTTTAAGTTACAGATTTGGATGAAAGGGTGGTGGTTTAGGTATTATATTAGCCAATGATTAATTATTTAATTATTTTATGATTATTATTGGGGTTTTTTCATTATTAATCATTTATTCATTTCCTTTCTATGCATGAAGCAACCAAGAATGGCTAAATTCTTTGTGAGGAGGCATGGATCAAATATCACTGGATCAAATATCGCATAGAATAAATATCGTCCAAATATCGCATAGAATAAATATCGTCCAAATATCGCATAGAATAAATATCGTCCAAATATCGCATAGAATAAATATCGTCAAAATATCGCTGGATGATACTTATTGATTTGGCATCGTTGGGGGGGGGGGGGGCGGGGGAGAGCAGGGAAGGAAGGGAGGTGTACTTTTAATGTATCTGTACTTTTTTGTTTGTTTGTTTTATTCATCCCGGTGTGTACCCAAATTTAGAAGAGGTACACCGTATCCCTGCGCATCGTAAGAGGCGACTAAGGGTTGGCGTTAGGAAGGGCATCCGGCCATAAAAACATGTCAGCTGACCATGATTGTCATGGGGCCTGCAAGGCTAACCCCCGCTCTAGCGGGGAAAAATGGCCTTAAAACGATCATTCATTCATATTTATTCATTCATTCATTCATTCATTCATTCTTTCTCATCTGGGCAATATCTCAGGCACCTTTTGAGCCAGGAAGCTAATATTTGGACACGATAGTGATCAAGTGATGTGGGTATAAAGGATATTTTTGATTTATTGATTAATGAATTAATCGATTAATTATTTAATGATTAATCAATTAATTTTTTTTCCCAATTAATGACTCCTTGTTGACAAGACAAGGCTTGTTCATTTAACCGAACATGTTCCTCTCTGTGTTCGCTCTACAAGCCCCTACGGTAAAGATTAACATCAGTAATATCCCGCCATTTATTAGAAATGAGGATTTACGTGAACAATTAAGCAAGTTTGGTAAGGTCGTATCGAGGATTTTGATGGTGCCGATGCGAAATGTTTGCGATCGATTCAAACATGTCATGTCCTTTAAGAGAGTGGTGTACATGATACTGCCTGCACATGTAAAAACGCTCAATGTCGTGTTGAGTGTGAAAATCAACGGCTTTGAATACAAAATGTATGCCTCCTCGGAGGCTATGACGTGTTTCGGGTGTGGGGCCTACGGGCATATGAGGAGTGCCTGCCCCAATGCGGTTACACCGCAGGAAAGCGGAGGATTGGTGAGGAGCGATGCCTCTTCACCGCACACTGACGGGGAGGAGGTGGATCGAGTGGGTAACCCACCCACCCCACCTACCCCACCTACCCCACCTACCCCACCTACCCCACCAACCCCACCAACCCCACCTACTGCAGTGAGCGAAGTGCCAGACCCGTCCACCCCGACCGGGGAGGAAGTGATAGATTCAGAACGTGAGGTGACTAACCCCGCCCCTCCACTTAAGGTGGGAATGAAAGTGGTTGACCCCTCTCCCATTTCGTCCACTGTACACGACAGTGTGGATGATAACATGGAAGTATCCGTAGCGGACACCAGGAAAAAAGGTCAGAAGCATTCAAGTGATGAATCCTGTGATTCCAAAGAAAAACAAAATAAGATTCAGATCGTGTCAGGCTCGCAGGACCTCCAGGGTGAGGCCTACACCGGAAACTCCTTGGCGGTAACGTAGATGGTACCGGAAGTGTGTGTACGTGAGGAAGATTCGCTTGCACCACTTGCCGAGATTGAGTATGACCCGGAAAATGGTCGATCATCTCAGGATGTGGTAAGTCCTTGTCCTGATAACCAAATTCGCTCAGACGAGTTAGCGGCTGGATCTGCTAGTGAGGAAAACTAGATAAAGGGGAAAGTCCTTACGACTGTGAGGATAACGTTAACCCTTCCCTGACAGATAAAAATGAAAGGGATGATGAGGTGGGGGACATACTCATAGCCACAGGTGATATGGTAAATTTGGAAGGGTCTGCAAAGAGCACGGAGGTCCTTGATCCTGTAGGATTGCTGTTTCCAAAACTAAGTGTTCAACAAATAGTAGGAAAAGGTGCAGATCAAGATGAAGCACTTGATTCTGATGAAACCTCTTCTACTCCACTCTTTAGTGCTTTAAGTGCTCAAGACAGTGAGGCGGGTGATGACATCACCATCACCATGGTTTCTCAAGAAAATGTTATTAAGTTCCTTGATGAAACGTTCAGGAAAAGAAATGTAAAAATCAAAGACTACTTTCCGAATCTGGATGATTTTATTTTGACTGCAAAGAACATGATTCGTGAACCCTATCAGGTTAACATGTCAGAACCTCAATTCCAGAGGCTAAGAAAATGTGTAACTCGAGCGGGTAAGGAACTTCATGAATAGTTAACAGAGTGGAGATAAAAGTAGCATCCTGAAACATCAACGGTGGTCGCAGTTGTGTGCGTCGCCTCCAGGTGTTTCACATTTTTCAGAATGAAAAAATTGATGTGCTGATGTTACAGGAGACGCATGCAAATCAGTCTTCTGAGGTTGAGTGGCGTAAAATCTTTAAAGGTTGTCACTTTTTCTCCAGTGCTTTCACTGATGCCAAGGCTGGTGTAGCAGTAGTGTTACATCCTAGACTCCAGCCGTTGGAGATCAGATGTGGAGAAATTTGCAAGGGCCATTTACTATCTGTGGAGTTTATCAGTGGTAACCAAAAGATTTGCACGACTAATGTATACTGCCCTAGTGCTAACTCTGCAAGAAGTGCTTTTCTTCACAAGTTAGCGGGTTTTTTAAGCACTATTGACCTGTCCATGTTGGTTTGTCTGGGAGGAGACTACAACTGTACCCTCAACCCAGAACTTGATAGAAATACTCCTGAGCCTCATCCACCGAGTGCAAGGCCTTTGGCACAGCTCGTTAAAAAATTTCAACTTGTGGATGTGTGGTGGGTACAGAACCCTAACATCCGGCAGTACACGTGGGTTTGTGCCGCAAGAAATCTTTTGACAATGGCTCGTTTGGATAGAATTTATGTTAACTGTGACAAGGTAAATCTTGTCAAGAATTCTTATATGAGGCCATCTGGTTTTTCTGATCATCACATGGTCGTTGTTGTATGTGGCTTACCTCATCACGTTTGTAGAAATGCATATTGGACTTTCAATGTCAAACTTTTACAAAGTGAGCATTTCATAGAAGCATTCAGAATGGTATGGAAGGAATGTGAAATGCAAAAGTTTTCCTACCTAAATTTAAGGCAATGGTGGGATCGCACAACATTCCCAAATTAAGTGTTTTTGCCAGCAATACTGTCGTTATAATGCATGTAACACACTCGGTGTGATATCTGCCTTAAAAAACGATATACTTTATTGTGAGCAGAAATCTGGAATGTCCAACGAAAAGGTCCAGCAGTTGTCAGAGAAAAGAACACTACTGGCTGAAATGGTGAAAGAGCGTACATCTGGAACTTTCGTCCGACTGCGAATGGACAATATCCAACTTGACAAATCCAACAAAGACTTTTTCAATTTGGAAAAGACAGCCAAGATCCCTCAACAAATTCACGCTTTGCGCTCTTCTGCCGGTGCGCTTCTGTCTTCTCAAAGTGACATCAAGGATGAATTATGAAACTTTTAATCAAAGCTGTTTGCCTTGAGAACGGTGAACCACGAAAACAGAAACGGGATGTTTGAACTGCTCCCATCTCTGTCTGAAGAACAGCAACAACAACTGGAGCCTGGCATCTCTCTCAGAGAACTTACTGCTGCTCTTAAAGGAATCCAAGATGGGAAAGCCCCTGGACTTGACGGCCTCCCAGTTGAATTTTACAAGGCTTTTGGGACATTCTAGGCCCGACCCTACTTGACATCTTTCATGATAGCCTTGAACAAGGTGAATTGCCATTCAGTTGCCGGAGGCCAGTTTTGTGTCTCCTTCCAAAAAAAGGGAACTTGCAAGACGCCACAAATTGGCGGCCTGTGTCACTCCTAAATACGGACTATAAAATATTGTCGAAGGCGCTCGCAATATGTCTAAAGGAAATCATCCCCGTTTTGATTGATATTGATCTGTCTTATTGTGTTCCCGAACGTTCTATTTATGATAACATTTTTTTGGTGAGAAACTTCATCAGTTTCGGTCGTACTACATCTCATGGTTTTGGTTTGGTTCTTTTAGATCAAGAAAAAGCTTTTGACAGTGTTGACCATTCTTTTTTGTTTGCTGTACTAAGGAGAGCTGGTTTTGGACAAAATTTTGTTTCCTATGTTAAGTTGTTGTATGAAAATGCATTCTGTCTTTTGAAGGTAAACAACAGCTTATGTCGCCCTTTTCCCTTTCAGCGAGGCATCCGTCAGGGTTGCCCGCTTTCAGGTATGTTCTACAGTCTCTCGGTTGAACCTTTACTAGCTTTGCTCCGCAACTCAGTGGAAGGAGTCTCCTTAACAAAAAACTACAAAATGGTCACTTCAGCTTATGCGGATGACATTTGTGTTGCTGTTTCCAGTCAAAATGATGTGGGTGAGGTCTCTCGATGTCTGTCCCAGTTTGAGCTCACTTCCACGGCAAAAGTAAATTGGAACAAAAGTGTTGCCTTATGGGTGAGCCCCAGTCCACCTTCCTCAGCTTTGCCTGTGTTACCAGGAGGAATGCAGTGGAATAAAGAGGGGTTTAAATATTTAGGGTTATTTCTAGGAGTCCAAGCATATGAACAAAAAAATTGGGAGGGTTTCTTGGAAAGAATTAAGCAGGTACTGGCTAGATGGAAACGGTTGCACCACCTTCTATCGCTTAAGGCAAGGGTGACAATAATAAATAACCTGGTGGTTCCATTTATTTGGCATAAAGTTATCCCTCTCCAACCTCCGAGATACTTGGTCACAGGCATTCAGAGGGTTCTAACTCAGTTTTTCTGGGGACGCCACCATTGGCCTGGACCAGACATGGTGTGCAGACCCCGAAATGCAGGTGGCCAAAGCTTGATACATGTCCCGAGTCAGATAATGGCTTTCCGCATGTTGACGATAAAGCGTTTATTGTATGGTGAGTGTGTCCCGTGGTGGCCTCTCACAAATGCTTGGCTGCAGGAAGCAGATGGGTTAAAAGTATGACCGAGAGCTCTTCCTCATGGACCTGCAGCATGTCAACACGACTCTGCTCCCCGAGTTTCATCAGAGCCTTTTGAATGCCTGGCAAGTCCTTGGAATACAACGATTAGAGGTGTTCTACGATGCCAAAAATAAAAATGCATGAGCCATTGGTTCTGAATCCTTTATTCCCTGAAATTTCAACCTCCAGGTCATTTATGCATTGCTTCACCAGTATGAAATAAACAGAGTGCGAGACCTGATGATGCCTTCCCTAAATGGATGGTTATCCACTGGTTCTCTCACATCAAAAGTGGGGGTTCGGTCATCTAGAATGGTGGACAAAGTTTTGAGAGTTGTGATTAAAACTTTCATGGAATTAAATACCGGGTGGACTGGAGCAGATGACGTGGTGGACTCTCGTCTCTATTTCCCCGAGCTCCAAATCACCTCAAAAAAACAACAGTGTGTTTTCTCAAATTCAGATGGACGTGGTGTGTTTCATGTGATGGGAAAAAAAGTTATTTATGGGATATGCCAAGAGATGCTTATACCGGGTTTCACAAAACCTTTTAAAAAATCTGTGGGAGGAGATCATTCCGGCTAGTTCGTTCCTATCTCCAGTGTGGAAAGAGATGTATAGGTCTCCAACTTTAGGTCGAACCGGAGACTTAAATTGGAGATTAGTTCATCAGGCCCTGGTCACCAAATACTTACTTAATAGGTTTCATCCCTCTGTACAGAATGTTTGTCCTTTTTGTGAAGAGGCTGAAAATGTGACCCATGCTTTCGTGAAATGTAAGAGATTGGTACCCCTTTTTTGTTTCCTCCAACAGTTATTTTATAAATTTAAGTTTGTTTTTTCTGTTGCAATTTTTGTGTATGGCATTGAAAGGAGCACCAAGAGCAAGACAGCGGTCCCTTTCTTGAATTTTCTGTGCGGGATTGCTAAAGTTGCAATTTATATACTAGGAAGATCAAATTGAGTGGCTGAGATGAAAATGTGCTCTTTTGCTTTAAAGGAATAGTGTCGGCCTGGATAAGTTTTGGCAGTGTGAACGACGATTTTTTTTACAGATGAGGTGTTGTTTGTTTTTGTAAATTTTACTTATGCTCAATGTCCACATATATATGTATATACATCCTCTTCGCTTGTACAACTTTCTTTTATTGTAAAAATTTGTGGTGTTTTCCGTGTGTGTTTTGATACTTTTATAATAAAAGCACACAAAAGTCTCTCTCTCTCTCTCTCTCTCTCTCTCTCTCTGTCGCCACCTGTTGACTGTTGGTGCGTTGGGTGCGGTGTCATGGCGTCTGCTCGTGTTTTGGCCTTGTAGCTCCGTGCTCGTGGTTTGTATCTTTATCCTCCTCTTACCTCTTCTCACCTTTGTGCCGTCTTTTGTGTATCCCCCCTTCCACGTTATCATCCCTTCCCCCCTCTTGAGAGTGTGAGAGTGAGAGAGCGAGGGAGCACACGTGGTGAGATCGGTCAGGGTTCCCTCTTAGGGCGGTTCCCTCTTCGGGTTTTTTCGCTTCGTGTTACAAATCATAATACTTTTTTCCGTTTCTTTTTTTGTAAATATTTTTATTTTTCGTTTGTTTACTGGAGCTTTTTGACTTCATTAACCCTTTATACATTTATCCTTTGTTTAAATGTGGAAGCGATGGCGGATAGCTCTCGTTACAGGTCTCTTGAAGCGCTAACCCGGAAGCACGGGTTAGTTTGTTCACCTCCGTCGGGAATCGACGTCGAGGCCATTATCCTTGCCGTCGGAGAGATATAATCGGTTTGGATAATGTAAAAGCGGCTTCTCGCATGAATAAACGTGTGGTAATCTTTGTTTCCGCAGTGCCCATGGTTGCTCAAGTAGTCAAGCACGGGCTTTTCTTTGCTCCCGACGTGTTTGTTCAGGTTTGTCCACTCGACACGCCTGCAGTTCGGGTTTCTCTCTCTAACGCTCCTCCGTTCCTTCCATGGGGAATAAATATTCCATGGGGAATAAAATATGTTAATGATGATGTCATAGGTGCCTCCATTATGATGTCATAATTCGACAAGTGCAAAACTTCATCCAATGAAGATGCAATTTCTTGAGCGCCATGTCGGCATAAACTGGTGGAGAAAAAAAATAATGACGTCATCGGCCACGTCATTCGGCCGCCATCTTGGAAAAACCGAAAAACTTTGCACCTCCATATGTCCGAAAGTGCTGAATAGAAAAAATTGAGACATTGCTCATTGTAAAGAACTCTCCATGGGGAATAAAATATGTTAACGATGATGACATAGGTTCCTCCATTATGAGGTCATAATTCGACCAGTACAAAACTTCATTCGATTAAGATGAAATTTCTTGAGCATCATCTAGGGATAAATAGGTGGAGAAAAAATAATAATGATGACGTCATCGGTCACGTGGTTCGGCCGCCATATTGTTTTAACACAAAAGCCATAACAACACTGAAAACACAGCCTGGCGAGGGTTTGCAATCTCTAATTGCTCTTTATAGTTTTTGGTTGTGGTTTGTATAAAGGAAATGAACAGGTACATTCTGTGAAATGGTCATTGCATCGATAAATCATTGTATACCAGTGTTAAAACACTTCTTCCTGACTTGTATTTTAATAGTCGAGGCTAACTGATATTATTCCTGTCTGGAAAGCTGTCACATTGGGGTTTCTCACCTCCAGCACACTCAAACCAAAGTGGCATGGCAGGCAGGTGCAACAATGGATGGAATCAACAGAACATTGATCGAGGTATGATGATCACCTGGTGAAGCAATGATAGGGTGATGTTTCAGGTGTTAACCCTTCATCGGAGCAAAAGCATCAACGAAGGAGCTAACTCCTGAAAGGTCGGCTTCTCCTTGCGTCCCACAGCAGTTATCATACCTCAATCAACGTTCTGTTGATTTCATCCTTGTTACCTCTGCCATGGAATGTGGACAGAGGTTATGTTTTCACCCTTGTCTGTTTTTTGTCTGTCTGCCTATCTGTGAGCAGTTAACAGCTCTACAACTTGATTGGAGTCACTAATACAGTTGTTCCCACACTTGGAAGTAGCGTAAAACACATTAACTTTACATGAAGCGCGTTCATGTTCGACAACAACATGTGGATTTTGAGAGTCATTTTGTGGCGGTTGACTTTCCCAATTTAGTGGAAAGTTGCTTCATCGTAGAAAATTAACCTTTCTACAAAGGTTTGGCGTCAGCAAGGACATCCGGCAATAAAAACATGTCAGCTGTCCAAACAATGGGTGAACCAAAGAGCCAAGAGCTGCAAAACCAAAAAGCGACCGTTTGCTCGCGTGACCGAGACAAGAGAATAAGCAAGGGCGAGACGTCTCTCCTCTTCCTCCTCCCTCCACTATCCAAAGCTTCACGAACGGAAACGGTCCGAGACGCAGCCGTTTGCCAGCGCAACCAAGACAAAGGGAAAGAGCGAGCGAAGCAACCATCCCTCACGCGAAGCCAGGACCAGAAGAGAGAGAGCAAGATGGTGCGACCGTGTCTTTTCCCCTTCACTCTCGAATGTTCCACGATGACGTCACACTCTCTGTCCAATCACCGAGCGTTACTCAATCACGAAAGCCGGGTGTGGCCTCCCCATTATGATTTGTCGGGGTTGGAGTCTAATCTCCGTTCGGGAATGTTCGGATGACGTTGAAGGCCGTGAGGCAGGGCTTGCGTGCCGATCGGCAAATGTGCTGGGTGTTGGTTAGCCCTGGCGGCGTGGTGAGCGAATGAGTCCATTTACAGTGCGATCGTTGTAGTTATTGTAATAGTGGCCCTCTTTGATGCAGTAACAACGAAGGGGAAAATCACAGGGCAATTATACATTGGCGTTTATCCTTAAGCCGTACCTAATTAGCATAACTCATACCTCTCGTATGGAGACGCATACACGAACTTATTGTAAACAGATTCCCTACTGAGTTACATTGAGGTGGGCTTCTTCTTCGCGTCACTCGGAGCATACCAAAGTCCAAAACTTACACATTTCTAACTTTCCTATGAGATTCATCATCTACCCCCACACGCGTATATATATATATATATATATATATATATATATATATATATATATATATATATATATATATATATACGTATAAAGCGCGGCGTTACGCGCGCTGCTTGTGAGCAAGGAGGAAGCGGACAAGCGGTAACATGTAAACGTCTTTATTGTAAGACTACACTGTAACACTGAACTCCTCCGGGCTGGTCGCCCGGTGTATATCATGAGGCCACGCCTACCCCTTGGGCGTGGCCACCGCCCACTTGGTGCGTGGAATGATGTCACCACGCCAGTGGGCTTTTGTGTCCGCCACACGCGCCCCCCCAGAATTCCCGCGCACCTGGAGGGCCAGTTTGCGGGGCAGACGAATGACCCGGCCGAAGCGCCCCCTGGCGATCGGCGGCATCCGGGGTGCAGGGATACCAGGTGGGATGCCCCTGGCTGCCCCTGGGATGGGTGCAGGACCGGGGGGCGCCGTGGCGGCGGGGCTGGGCGGTGCCGGGGGTCCGCCCGCAGGAGGGCGGCCCCGACGTGGGGGTCGGGCCACTGGCGGTGGATGGTCCACATCGAGGTGGGCCGGCTTGAGGCGGTCTACCGAAACGCGGTCAGGAGTACCGCCGATGTCCAGGGTGAAGTGCTTCGCCCCGGTCTCCAGCACGCGGAAAGGCCCGTCGTACGGGGGCTGCAGTGGTGTCCGATGGGCATCGTGGCGGACGAAGACGTACTCCGCCGTGCGAAGCTCCGGGGCGACGTGCGTCGGTGGGTGCCCGTGGCATGCCGTTGGCACCGGGGCGAACCTCTGGGCGGTCTCTTGCAGAGCGGAGCGCCGTGTGACCATGGTGCCGTGGAGTCGGGGAGGAACTCGCCCGGCATCCGCAGCGGTTGCCCGAAGACCAACTCCGCCGCGGATGCGCGCAGGTCCTCCTTGGGCGCCGTCCGGAGGCCCAGCAGGACCCAGGGGAGCCTGTCGACCCAGCCGCCGTCGCGGAGGGTGGCCCGGAGCGCGGCCTTCAATGAGCGGTGAAATCGCTCACACAGGCCGTTAGCCTGGGGGTGGTAGGCCGTGGTTCAGTGCAGCCGGACCCCGAGCCCCTGCGCAACCGCCCCCCAGAGCTCCGAGGTGAACTGGGGGCCGCGGTCGGATGAGATGTCTGAGGGGGCGCCGAACCGGGCGACCCAGGTGGCGATGAAAGCCTGCGCGACATCGGCCGCCGTTGTTGACGCCAAGGGCACGGCCTCCGGCCACCGGGTGGTGCGGTCCACCATGGTGAGGACGTGGGTGAAACCCCGCGAGGGGGGCAGAGGTCCCACCAGGTCCACGTGGACGTGGTCAAACCGGCGTTCCGGCACCGTGAAAGGGGCCAACGGGGCCTGGGTGTGCCGGTGCACCTTGGCGCGCTGGCACGCGAGGCATGTCCTGGCCCAGCCGCGGACGGCCTTCCGGAGGCCATGCCAGACGAACTTGTTGGCGATCAGCCTTTGGGAGGCCCTCGCGCCCGGGTGGGACAGGCCGTGGATGGCGTCAAACACCTGGCGCTGCCAGCCCGCGGGCACAATGGGGCGAGGACGCCCGAGGGAGACGTCGCACAAGAGGGCCGCGCCCTCGCCGTCGAATGGCACCTCAGTGACGCGGAGGCCCGTGACGGCGGTCCGCAAGGCCTGGACGTCGGGGTCAGCGGCCTGGTCCGCTGCCATCCGGGCATAGTCGATGCCGAGGTGGACTGCGTGGGCGACGGCCCGGGAAAGGCAATCCGCCACCGGGTTGTCCTTCCCCGCGACGTGCTGGATGTCCGTCGTGTACTCGGACACGGCCGAGAGGTGACGCTGCTGCCGGGCCGACCACGGCTCGGTGACCTTGCCCATCGCGAAGATCAGCGGCTTGTGGTCGACGAAGGCAGTGAACGCCCGGCCCTCGAGCAGATGGCGGAAGTGCCTGACCGCCAAGTGAAGTCCGAGCAACTCGCGGTCTAAGGTACTGTAACGGCGTTCGGGCGGGCGAAGCTGCCGGCTAAAGAACGCCAGCGGTTGCCAAGCTCCACGCACCCATTGCTCGTGCACCGCGCCCACCGCGTAGTCCGAGGCATCGGTGGTGAGGGCGATCGGTGCATCGGGCGCCGGGTGCGCGAGCATGGTGGCGTTAGCCAAGGCGAGCTTCGCGCCCGTGAACGCCGTGTCCATCTGCTCGGTCCAGGTAACGTCGCCTTTGCCCGGCTTACCTCGGAGAGCTTCGTGCAGGGGGCGCAGGAGCTGGGCGATACGGGGCAGGAACCGATGGTAAAAGTTCACCATGCCCAGGAACTCCTGCAGCCCTCTGATCGTGCGGGGGCGCGGAAACCCCTTCACCGCCTCCACCTTGGCCGGCAGGGGGACGGCTCCGTGCCTGGTGACACGGTGCCCCAGAAAATCGATTGTGGCGGCGCCGAACCGGCACTTTGCGGGGTTCACAATCAGGCCATGCTGGCCCAGGCGTTCGAAGAGCGTGCGGAGGTGGCGTAGGTGCTCTTCGCGGGATGCGCTGGCGACGAGGATATCGTCCAGGTAGACGTAGACAAAATCCAAGTCGCGCAGGACGCTGTCCATCAGTCACTGGAACGCCTGAGCCGCATTCTTCAGACCGAAGGGCATGCGCAGGAACTCGAAGAGTCCGAATGGCGTGATGACCGCCGTCTTCGGGACGTCCTCCGGCCTGACGGGGACCTGATGGTAGCCGCGTATGAGGTCCACCTTCGAGAAGAAGGACCTGCCCGCCAAACGGGCGGAAAAGTCCTGAATGTGGGGGACGGGGTAGCGGTCGGGAGTCGTGGCGTCATTGAGACGGCGATAGTCCCCGCACGGTCGCCATCCCCTGCCGGGCTTTGGCACGATGTGCAGCGGCGACGCCCAAGCGCTCTCTGAGCGCCGAACGATGCCGAGTCGCTCCAGGGTAGCGAACGCCGCTTTTGCCACCGCCAGCTTCGTCGGCTCGAGGCGGCGTGCCCGGGCGTAGACCGGTGGCCCGACGGTGGGGATGTGATGGGCCACCCCGTGCTTGACGGCCCCCGCCGAGAAGGTGGGCCGCGTGAGGGCCGGGAAGCCGGCGAGGAGGCGGGTGAATGCGTCCGCTGCCGGAAGCGTACAGACCAACGTGGCCGGAACTGAATCGTTCGGCAAGCCGCTTGGCAAGCCGCTCGTTGAGCTGGGCAACGCACATGCGAGCGAGCTGAACGTCTCGGCCTGGACAAGCCGTCTGCGCTTGACGTCGACCAGGAGCCCATTAGCGCACAGGAAGTCCGCGCCAAGCAGTGCCATGGGCACGTCGGCGGTGACGAACGTCCATCGGAAAACCTGCCCTCCAAACCGCAGAGAGAGGCAGCGTTTTCCGTACGTACGGATGGGCGTCCCGTTCGCGGCAAGCAGCGCGGGGCCCCCACCCGCGGCGTGCTTGTCTGACGTGCCGGCGGGAATGACACTCACCTGCGCTCCCGTGTCGCACAGGTAACGGCGCCCGGAGAAGGTGTCCGTTATGAACAGCAGGCTGCTCGAACGGCCGGCGCTCATCGCCACAATTGAGCGCCGGCCCGGGCGTTTCCCGACCCGTTGAAGGAGCACGGCGGATGACACCGCCGAGCTTCGTGGCCGAACTTGGCGTGGAACCAGCACCAGGTGGTGGAGCTGGAGGAGCGCGGCTGGCTCCGCCAGGCCGGTGGAGTCGATGGGTTTCCCCGCGGTGGCGGTTTTCGCCGCGGCGGTGGGCGGGGCGTGGCGGCGTTCACGAGGTGCGTATCAGCATGCTGCTGAACATCAGCGTGCTGTAGAAGATGATGCTGTGGAACATCAGCGTGCTGTAGAAGATGATGCTGTGGAACATGCTGCTGAACATCAGCGTCGAAGGCCGTGACGGCCACGCCGACGCTCGCCCGCGTGTCCGAAGCGGCGAAGTACTTGTCCGCCTCGGCCGCCAATGCTCGGGGTTCCGTTAGCCCGGTCCCGGCCAACGCGAGGCGAACCTGCGCTGGAAGTTGGCGACGGAAAAGCGCCCGGAATAGCGAACCGGGGGCTTCGTCGCCCAACAGTGACAGCATATGGTCCATTCGGACTGACGGGCGCATCTCACCGAGCTCGGGGAGATCCAGGAGGCGGTCGGCCCGTGCGTCGTCCGTGAGGCTGAACGTGGCTAGGAGTAGCCGCTTGAGTGCCTCGTACTTGTGGCCGTCTGGTGGGTGGCGAAGGACGGACAAAACTCGAGCGGCCGTGCCGGGCCCGAGGGAGGCGACGACGTGGCAATAGCGCGTGTCATCGCCGGTGAGGTGCCGAAGCTGAAATTGGGCTTCGGCCTGGACGAACCAGACTTCGGCCTGAGCCTCCCAAAATTCCGGAAGTTTGACGAAGTCGGCCATGGCGATGGCGTCGCGTGTGGAAGGATCGCTCCGGCAGATCCAACGTCGAGGGTCACCAGTAAAGCGCGGCGTTACGCGCGCTGCTTGTGAGCAAGGAGGAAGCGGACAAGCGGTAACATGTAAACGTCTTTATTGTAAGACTACACTGTAACACTGAACTCCTCCGGGCTGGTCGCCCGGTGTATATCATGAGGTCACGCCTACCCCTCGGGCGTGGCCACCGCCCACTTGGTGCGTGGAATGATGTCACCACGCCAGTGGGCTTTTGTGTCCGCCACACGTATATATATATATATATATATATATATATATATATATATATATATATATATATATATATATATATATATATATATATATATATAAAAAATAATTATATATATATATATATATACGTATATATGTCAAGAAACAGCTCTTTGTTCGTAAAAGAAGTTTCACCAACAGCTTGAGAATGACGAAGCTTTATTAAAAATACCAATTATACAGATCTGGAGGAAGCGAACTTCTACAGCACGAACCAGCGTCATGCCACGTCCAGCCTTCCTGAAAAATGCATTGATTCACAGTCCGCTTAAATAGGGACACGTTTATCAGAAAATCTCCGAGAGAACAAAGGAACTACGAGAGTTCCTCCCACCGTTATCCCTAGCCCCCACCGTCATCCGTTCTTTCATCTTGGGGGAGTGCAGCACGCACCGTTTATCATCCGGACCAGATGTGGTTTCAAGGCTCCGAGGCGACAGAAAATGTAACTCACTGAAGGGAGAGTGCATTCTTTGGTTCCTGATAAGACCGTAAAGTGACTGAGGTTGCTCTGATGGGTCCCAGGTGCAAAAGGCACCTTCAGTTCACATTTCTCTTTTAAACATAAGTTCGAAGCATGTTTATTGTAACTCAGGCGCCGCTGTGATTATACGAAATATAATTAATGTTTTAATGATCTATCAAAAGGTTTATGTCTGCAATCCAAGCATTCTACATAAAGCTACACATTCCACGCGCGTATAAGCGTTCTCCTGCTCGCGGCTCGAAGCGCCGTCTGCGGATCGAAGGGAGAGAATTTATGACCAGGCTTATCTAGCCTCGAAAGGGCACACGAAGGACGAGCCATTTGTCCAGCACGAATGCATCGAGTGCTTTCTCATTTTAGCCTATAACAAAGCGAAAAACCCTTTATTAACTTATGAAATAACATTTTTAAACAACATTTAAATCATAACATATTATTCGACCGACGTCTATAAGATAGAATTAAGCAATAACAAATCTATGACCTGACATTCCTTCCTCTTGTCTCGTCGAGACAAAGTATCTCAAGAGACAACGTGCCACATCGGGCTTTATTGAAAAATAATTGTGTAATGCGGGTATCTCCCAAGGGCATACCGTGCGCCCATAGCGCCTCGCCCGTGCATTTGGGGAACGTGTCGTGCGGTGCGTGCTTGGAGCCTGAGGGCTCAGAACATGAAAGTCCATTAACGTTTCGGATCCACAACGAAGGCGTCTGGTCCAGATGAGGTTCTGCCCCGCCAGGGGGCCAACAACCTCCCCTGCGGAACTTGCTCCCCCCACCCTTTGCAGACGCGGTCCTTGCAGATCTTCGAAGTTAATCAACGATCATGCCCATGAGATCTCTCACGTGCTGCTGTTCTGGGGAATACATAATATTGTCAGTATCTTGTGTCTCATTTTCCTGGTCAGGGTACAGAGCGTAAAAATCCGATTCACTTGAAGCATTTGAACTTAAAACTTTTGAAGCAAAGAGAGGAACTTCCTTTATGTCAAAGTCTCCCATGGACGCCTGGTCGGCTTGCGGGTCTAGGATATCCACGTCGGGTCCCTCGACCGCCAGACCCAGCGTCGCAATCAGATCCATAGTTGGGTCGGAAGGGGGTGTACAGCTGTCAGCTTGTAATACATAAGCAGCGTTAGCCAGTACACGCAAGGGGTTTATAGCACAAGTATCACAGTCATCACAGACATCATTACAGGCAGCAGCCAGTTCCCACATGGGATCAACACAAGTATCACAGTCATCACAAAATTCAATACAATTTTCTGGAGCGCTGGTCACATCTGCCTCGTTGAAGGACCCATTCAGGTCGACGGCCTCTGTGGTCAGAACCATAGTCGTTGTCGGCGGCTTCTTCACTTTCCATCCTGTAAAATACTTTCTCATACAGAGGAGGACTAGAGATTTCATTAGTGCCCCCCAAATTACTACCCCGATTATCACGGCCAGTGCGGTCAATAACCACTTCACTATGGTGCCCGTCCATCCCCGGAACCAGTCAGTGAGCCAGCTAAATTTATAAGAATTCTCGCGCGCGATCCGATCGATCGTCAGGGCGTGGCTAGTTTCCCTTAGTCTCACTATTGCGGCTGACACTCCTTCAGACGGATCAGGTATGTAAGTGCAACATTTTCCCTCTATTATTCCGCATACCCCTCCTTTCTCTGCCAGGAGCATGTCCAAAGCCACCCGATTCTGCATCACCATTGTACGCATGTGAATTACCGTGTCCAATAGTATGTCATGAGCCGTAGCGGTGTCGTTTGCCACCTTTTCTAGGGCCAAAGCCAATTTATCTATCCGGAAACTATCCGTGACTGTGCCCGCTCCTGGGAAGAAGAAACCAAACACCTTTTCCCATAGGCTCCCGTGTAGTTTAGTGGTTCCATCTTCGTTCATGACTGACCTCTTATAACGCCTGTCCAAGGACTTTGGGTCTAGCTCATCCAGTATCTCAACGTCAGGAAGGACTGAACCCAGATAACATGTGCCCCCCCAATTATTTGGTAAATAGGGGTAAGCCTTGTCGCCGCATACAAACATTGTCCCATGGGGTGGGACCAGGTGGGTGGATAAGCACCGGAGTCCCTTTACCACCCCATTAATCCTACTAACCCCCCTAGAGAATGTTATAGCCGTTATGTTGTGGTTGTGTTTATCTTGCAGTACTATTCGTAATGTAATCCCCGAGCTCCCTTGTCCCAGCTTCCCGGGGAGAGTGTAGGCGCATTCTGATTCTCCCATACGCAAGTGGCCGGAACCCTGGAGGCAGACCGTCCCTTTCTGTGGTTTGACCCAGACGGGGGCAGGCCTCTCGGCCACATGGGCAATCATTGACGGGCGATAATTAAATTGTCGATTGCAACTCTTGCCGTTGTCAACCCCTTCTCTTTCCAGCGTGGTGACTAAACATGGGGAATCGATAGGTTGTGAGCAGAGGTCATTGAGGGACAGAGGTAGCACTATCATGTGTATTCCTGTGGTGCCTGCTTGGGGAAAGTGCATGCACGACCAGCAGTGTGTCCTATTTTGAATTGTTGCCACCTCCCTGGCCACTTTCCAATATGTGTTTTCCCCCTTCTTTGGGGCCTTATCCTGGGGGTGTGGCGTGAGTATGTATTCGATGCATGGTGTGTGTTTAGTTTCGCCACTGGCCGCTCCTGGGGTCCAGACGCTGCACCGGACCTGCATAGTCATGCCTTTCTCTAGGCGCGTGCGTGTTTGTAGCTTAAAATCAGGGGTTCCCCATTTGTATCCTGGTTGGGCCAAGGTCTCAATGCTAGCTTGCCCGTTTTCCCGGAGCTCTCGTTGCTTTTGTAGTACAATGCCAACGCGTCCAGGCCCTGCCGACAGTGCTAGCCATTTTACGCTTACCCAATTTGTGTGCAGGGCTTTCTGTTCGAAACATGGTAGTGATACTCTTTGTCCCCATGTTACGGTGAGGTGTCGGGTTTCGTTTTCGCATCTATTGGAATCGGAGCTTCCCCTAGCTGCTGTCGCTATCAATAGTATCGTACCTATGATTAGGCCCATCCTTATTGTGGTTGCTGTGGTGTAGTGTCTGGTGCTTGTATGGCCAACTTACAGTGTGTGGCGTGGATCCACGAGGTCTTGCCCTCGCAAAAGACTGCCGTTGGTGTAGTCAGCAACACCTGGACTGGTCCCTTCCACCTTTTCCAAGGCGTTCTTGCAGGTGAAGTGCTCCACGAACACCTGGTCTTTTTCCTCTGGTGGAACACCTGGTCCACAAGCGCCCTGGGAACACCTGGTCTCCAGGTCTCCAATTCATAGATTCAATTCATTCAATTCATAGTTTCATAGAACACCTGGTCTCCAAGTCTCCAATTCATAGATTCAATTCATTCAATTCATAGTTTCATAGAACACCTGGTCTCCAATTTCCTAATCCACTTTTTCCAAGTGGATCCAATTTTATCCAATATTCAATTTTAAATTCAATCCAATTTAATCCAATCCAATTCAAATTAAATTCAATCCTTCTCTCAGCATCCCATTTGCCTGTTTCCTACATCAATAATAAATAAAAAATAAAAATTAAACGAAAATTACTTCAGCTAGAGTTTCAACTAGAATTAACACAAACAAACCATCGTTAACCTCCATTAACACAAACAAACCACCATTAACCTCCATGAACCTCCCCCTATTATTTATTTATTTTCACGAATAAACAAATAATAGAAATAACCTGGTCTAATTCCAATTCCAATTATGGTCCGTTCTGGTGTCTGGTCACACACAATGTTTTTCTCACCCACTGTGATTCGCTCAAATAGATTCTCACTGTTGTTATGTCTGAAATTCGTCTCATCAAAACCTATTCAAGAGTCCGGTGTAACAGACAGACAAACACATAGACACGCCGAAGACCCCAGGGTACCCATCAAACTAGCTTGTCCGCAGCTTCACAACACAGCGAAACATGTAACTTTACAAAAATAATCACTTACTCATAACTAATACTCATACCACTAATTACTCATAATAACTCATAATTACTTATGTAATTACTCATGCCAATACTTACTCAAAATAATGTAATATCCCAATCTTCACCCCCTATGCAAATCGAAGCACCCCGGACAATCCACAACCAATATCAACCACTGTAGCCGCCTTCCCGACTCCAGGCAGCCACACACAGCCACATACATCTCCACCCACGTCACACAAGACAACAGCCAACAAGTGTGTCCACCACACAGAAACCTTTGGCAATGCAACAACCGAACTCCCAGACAACCAACAACAAAACATCCAATCCATCTCCATGGCTCACCAAGCGGTTCCAACTTAATCCAGCTTCACATACCGATTTCCCCAAAAAACTCGTGAAACTTCACCCCCATTCTGGAAAAACCCTGGACTAAACCCTGACACCCTAAATAACTTCAGACCCATCTCCAACCTACCCTTTCTGTCAAAAGTTTTGGAACGTGCTGTGGCCACTCAACTCAAACATCACCACTCTGCCAATAACCTGTATGAAACATTCCAATCCGGATTCTGCTCCAGCCACAGTACTGAAACTGCTCTCCTCAAAATCACCAGCGACCTTCTCTCTCCTCTGACGCCGGCAACCTCAACATTCTCATCCTCCTCACCTCAGCGCCGCCTTTGACATCATCAATCACACCATCCTCCTCACCCTGCTTAGACCAGCTTGTGCCTATTAAACCCAAATCAGTTCACTCCCAAGCCTACAAGGACCACCTACAGCACTACAAAGATGCCCTCTACTCCGCCTACTACTCTCAAATTATCCACTCTGGCTCCGGAATCCCAAAAGCACTCTTCTCTACAATAAACAAACTAAACAAACAAATAAATAAACAAACGTTACAACGTGAACAAACTCCTCAGCGCCCTGGATACCACCACCTGTCATTCAGAGTAGACAACTGCATCTCCTTCCTTTCATTCATCCAAAGCAAAATTGACAGCATCTACAACAGCTTAATCACCACAATTCGCTCTATCCTGACAAACTGCATCACTGAAATAAAATCCTGGCTTCAAATCAACTTCCTCGAACTTAACTACGCTAAATCTGAATTAATCTTCATTTACCCAAAACCACTCACCAAATCCATCCATAACTTTGCCCCCAACATCGATGGTTTCCCTTCCCTCACATCCGGAATCTTGGCATCATCATTGACCAAACCCTCTCCTTTGACAAATACACTAAACAGATCATAAAGACAGCCTTCTTTCACCTTAAAAACATCGCCCGTCTCCGTCCATCCCTTTCCTCCACGGCTGCAGAAACCCTCATCCACGCTTTCATCACCTCCTTCCATCTCCACCGCCTCTTACACTTAAACAGATCACAATTACTCACTCATACACTGTTGCATCATCGAAGCTGACTACTCCCTTCTGAGACCTGCGCTTCCCAGTCGCCTCTTATACTATTGCGCTCCCCCGTCATTATAATCCACCCATCTGTTACGTCCCCTACTACAGGTAACTCTTCCTCAGCGAGCTTACACTGCCATATTTCCATTACCTATAGCTTATTTATGCTATATTTCACACCTTATGTATCTAGATTTACTTCCAATTTTGATCTCGTTTGGTCCAGTCAAAAGTAGACTTTTATCAAAGCATTCACCATGCCGGATGACATCATGAAATCCCAGTAGGTTGTTCTTCAATCCCAACCATCATGTGATTGTCGACGTCTCCATTTCTTTCGTTCCTCATGGGTTTGGTGTTTTATGGCCTTTACCTCCTACCCAATCGCACTGCACATCATTCCCCGTCCTTGATGGATATATCTGCTAGTAGTCAGTATTTACAATTCTACATCCAGATGAGCACAGCATCCCATTTTTGCATCCAAAAACATCCCCAAAACCCCTGAAACAAACCCCTGGACTTCTTGCAGGCTGGACCAAAACCCCTGGACGAGGTTGTATCCCAGTACTGACTCTGCTGTCTTCTTGCAAATCACTTCAACTCCATGAATTTTACATGTTTCGTGAACAGAACAAAACACTCTGTAATCGTCAGATTGAAACTGCCCCAAACCAGTTCATATAAACTCCATTGTTGTCCTGTCCATCTCCCCATGTCCAAATTTTGTGACCATTTGAGAAGCCCAGAGTTCGATTTTCAGTTCTGGCAACCTCAGCGACTGAATTTCCTTGTGGGTTTGATCCATTCCCATGAGTACCTGGGCCCAACTCGGCCCAAGGTACACAGTACTTGCTTCCATGGAACAATGACGCCTGAGCACTCAATTAGCCCTCCATAGTACCAAAGACTTACAATCAGACCGACAGACAGACAAATAACAGAGGCGTGTCACCAGCCTCAGCACAGGACATCACCTCTCCAGACAGGCACAATATAATCCACAGTATCGAAATGCCAACTTCCATCTAGAGCCTCGCAAAGCCAAAATCGGGCATGTTCACTGCATTTCACTGCATTTCACTGCACTCCATTTAACATGACTATCCCCATTGCTCGATCATGCACGTCACTGTGCTCGGCCCGGTTAAATTAAATTCAAAGCGTACTGTACCTGACGCTTCCGGTCGGCACCGGAAATCTGTTTATTTCTTGAGACCCCTGAATCACCTATTTGAGACGTCAACGACAACCACAACAACAAAAAGCAGAACTCGATATTCTCTGTTCACTAATTACGTACATGATTTCAGTTTTAATCAACAGTATATGTCCCGATATTCTCTGTTCACTAATTACGTACATGATTTCAGTTTTAACCCACAATATAATATGTCCTTTCTTTCCAGATTTAAGTTCTATATCCTGCCGTTAAAGCAACACCCAGTAGACTGACAGCCTGTCGTTCTTCCAAGGTTAGTGAATTACCTCTGACCTCTTTCCCTTACAAATCTCGAACAAAGGTCAAATGAACTTTAAAAGGTCAAACTTCAAACGGAGAAAGGTGGTACAAACGTCGAATTGGGGTAACCAGCGCTTTCATCCCACAACTAATACAAGTCCGGCGACATTCCCTGCAAGAACTCCACATCCGGACAGACAAATGACCATTATTGAGGCTCTACATCGCAAAATGCTAACACCCTACGAATCCAACAACCGTCACAATCCGCCCAGGAACTTCCGTGGGAGACATGCTCTAACATGCAGCGCCCTTACTACCTGGACACAACTGCAGTCCCAGTGCGCACCCAGAGTGCCCAATTTGCGACCCACAATCTTCTCGGGGCACACACCTCCTCCTTAAAATCCATGCCTCATCCTGAAATATCCTGAATATCCTGGAAAAAAATAAATAAATATATATCCTGAAATATAACTCCACAGACAGACACAGAAATGAAACCACAACCTCCGCTCTCTCTCCAGATCAAAGGTGTGTATTTCTTTCTCTGACCGCATTTCACGCCATGACCTAATTTCACACCAGCAATCTGTAATCTTTCTCATTACACGACCCATTGACTCACAAGGTCACATCGGCCACAGGGATGTGCTCATACAATCCACAAAAGTCACCAATGCACAATATAATCGTTAATCGCATAATTCCTGCCATTAAATTCAAGAAACCCTTTGCCAACCATTCACGGACCTCCCACCGTGCGGGGCACCTCCCCTTTGAGAGAGGGCAAGTTAACACCGGCACTCTGAGCAAATCCCATGCTCCGAACCCAATTCAACAAACTCAACAACAACTGCCCAAAACCGAGAGCCCCCCATACAGCGCACACGTGACTCGCGGCTCGCTCGGCTCCTGCCCGAACGCACAATAACTCTACCCAAACTTCCACGGAGCCGCACGGCGGAAACCACAGGTTCGTACCACACTTTAATTAAACGAACATCGCCAGGATCCTCGGATAGACGCTAAAATTCACAATACACACGACAAAAATCCGATTTAAATTCAGAGATCGCCGATCGACCTGGCACAACCAACTCAACGCGGCGACGCCACGCCGCCCCCTGTCCCGGCGCGCACCCTCGTGCCTCCACACGAATCCCAACACTCCCGCCTCGCGGTTTCCTGCGAGGCCCGTTGCCATGGCAACCAGACTGCTCGCCGCTCTATTCGCGTTTACGGCGGGGTTTACCTCACATTGGGACATGAGTCCTTTCAAATGAGTTTGGCCCCTGTCAGCCAATCAGCTGTCATAACATTGAGCTGTCATAACATTGAGCTGTCAGAACAGTCAGCTGTCATTAACTCATCCCTAGCTCGTAATCATCGCAAAAAACAGGATCTCTGACCTTGACCTCTCTGACCCAAAATGCACTACATGACATCATCATCACCCCGTGACATAGCATCATCCTAAAGGTGAGCTGCCTCAGGGATATACCCCACACACAATACACAATATCTGCCATTGAATGAACTCTTCGATTCAAGTCAAACACACATTTCGATTCGAATTCTGAATTTAGTTCAACAAATTCCAAATTTCTGCCCGACTGCCACTCGGCAGACAAAAGCAGCCCATCTTGTAACCATCTCCAAGAAACCACTTCATATCAACAGTAGGTCGACAAGGGCACTCCGAGTGCTCTCCTGACCCGATTTGTATCAAATCGCTCCCAAACACTCCCAAACAACTGAAAATCCGGACTCAGTTAAGGACCTCACCTGGTCCCTCGGATAGACGCTAAAATCGACATTCCCGGCCTGAATTTTCCGCACGTCAAGCAGACCACTTACAAAGCTTCACACCGAAACCCTCTGCTTTGCATATGTCATACAGACAAATACATTGGCCAGATACACACGTCAATTAATATCCCAATATACATTCATTCCTCATTCATATACCAGTGAGTCTCCCAGACTTCGCGCGAAAATCAGATCGACTCAAATCATGTCCCTCCTCCAGTCACTCCCATGTACAATCTTTGTTCATTCATACTACGTCTCTCATTCAAGGAAAAAGGATTTTTTCTTGGGACGGGTTGGACGGGGTGGGTTGAGGTGGAACGGGTATGGCAGGGCGGGGGGTGTTGGGGTGTTGCCTAGAGCCCCGGGACTGAGCTCAGGTCTTGGGGGGGTGGGGGGTCTTTTGCACGGCCCAATTCTGCGGCTGTGGAGGGGGCCCCTGTATGTTCCAGTCTTGGGGAGGGGGCCCTTGTGGGTTCCAATTTTTGGGGAGGGGGCCCTTGTGGGTTCCTGGACAAGCATTTGCAACATGTCGTCCTTTACATCGGCCTTCTTATCGTCGCCCATGTTACATTGCTCGGCCGCTTCAACTAATTGGTCGGTTGGTCTCAGTGCGGTGTATACCCCGGCCAACAACAGGTCGACCAGGGCCTCCCAATCGGCGAGGGTCTGGGCCGCGGGTGGTGCTACATTTGGCCAGCGTGCGTGTACTTTGGCCTGGTCCCACACCCGCGCGGGCAATACAGCCTTCCCCATGTGGCAGACGTCCCGCCAATCTGCGCCTGTATTTTGTATCCACAAACGCATAAGTTCCGGTATGTGACCGGGCTCGTCGGCCAGCAAGGCTCTCACCCGCTCCTGCATAGCCGCCAAATCTGGTTCTTTCCAGGGTATCCTGATGTTAATGGGTCCCCCCGCTCTCAGTCCTATGGTTTTTAAGGGACACATCCCGATTGTAGGCTGTGGGTTCTCTGATTCCGTGAGCCCTTCCAATGAGGGGTACAATACTCCTAGCCCTTCTGGGGCCGCGAACCCGCTGTCCGCCCCACTAATTTCTTGTCCTCTAAAAGGGTTGCCCGGGCTAAGGTGAACCTGAGGGGCGGCTGGTCTAGTTTTCTGGGGGTCTAACCCCTGGGGAAACAGGGGTGGGGGTGGGAGAGGTGGCGCCTGTGGCCCGGGGACAGGGCTCAGGGCTTGGGGGGGGTAGAGGCATGGTGGCTACCTCCCCTGTCGCGGGGTCTTGGTCCGGATTTTGGACGAGCGGCATTAGCCGCTGATTTGCTTGCTTAACTGCTTACTTAATTGTCCTCTGTCCTTGTAGCTTCAATAACCATAGCTGCAATGCTTAAAATTTCAATATTTCAAAAACCACTTCTGTCCTTCTTACCTGTGGTTACCTGGCCCCTTCTCTTGTTCACCTGGTCCTGGCCTGTTTCTATCTGGACCTCTGTTGCTTGCTTCCTTCTTGTCAAGCCTACCTAGTACCTGCGCGTTTTCCTTTTCCTGGCCATGTTCCTATGGCCCTCTAAGTTAGCCACAGCCCTTCGTTCCCTGGCATGCAATGGCATACCCCATCTTGTCTCTGGGCTGTTCCTTCCTGGAAAGATCTTGGCCACCTGGCTCAACCTTTATGGCTGTCCGACCTCACGTTTCCCCTCCTTGCTAACTGTAACGTTAACCTTACTGTTAAATCCGTTACCCTCTTAACGTTATCTTTACTGATATCCTGCGCAAATCCTATCCTTTAGCGTTACTCTTAATGTTATCCTGGTGATTTTAACAAAGACTCGTCATTCAAGGCTTGAAATTAGCCTTTACTTACAATTTCTGTTCGGAGTGCAGGCAGTACAGGTGACAGGGGAGACGAACTGTTCCCGTTCGAGGAGGGGGGTACGAATTTGGATTGCCCTCTGATAAAAAAACAATGCTCACCTTAAACAAATCAGCGTGCCGGCGTCCCGGCCTCAGGCAGCCCCCCTCGGGTCGTTCAGGATTCGCCTCGACTGTCACTGTCCCGTTGCACCCCACTCCTGGTACCAAAATGTCAAGAAACAGCTCTTTGTTCGTAAAAGAAGTTTCACCAACAGCTTGAGAATGACGAAGCTTTATTAAAAATACCAATTATACAGATCTGGAGGAAGCGAACGTCTACAGCACGAACCAGCGTCATGCCACGTCCAGCCTTCCTGAAAAATGCATTGATTCACAGTCCGCTTAAATAGGGACACGTTTATCAGAAAATCTCTGAGAGAACAAAGGAACTACGAGAGTTCCTCCCACCGTTATCCCTAGCCCCCACCGTCATCCGTTCTTTCATCTTGGGGGAGTGCAGCACGCACCGTTTATCATCCGGACCAGATGTGGTTTCAAGGCTCCGAGGCGACAGAAAATGTAACTCACTGAAGGGAGAGTGCATTCTTTGGTTCCTGATAAGACCGTAAAGTGACTGAGGTTGCTCTGATGGGTCCCAGGTGCAAAAGGCACCTTCAGTTCACATTTCTCTTTTAAACATAAGTTCGAAGCATGTTTATTGTAACTCAGGCGCCGCTGTGATTATACGAAATATAATTAATGTTTTAATGATCTATCAAAAGGTTTATGTCTGCAATCCAAGCATTCTACATAAAGCTACACATTCCACGCGCGTATAAGCGTTCTCCTGCCCGCGGCTCGAGGCGCCGTCTGCGGATCGAAGGGAGAGAATTTATGACCAGGCTTATCTAGCCTCGAAAGGGCACACGAAGGACGAGCCATTTGTCCAGCACGAATGCATCGAGTACTTTCTCATTTTAGCCTATAACAAAGCGAAAAACCCTTTATTAACTTATGAAATAACATTTTTAAACAACATTTAAATCATAACATATTATTCGACCGACGTCTATAAGATAGCATTAAGCAATAACAAATCTATGACCTGACATATATATATATATATATATATATATATATATATATATATATATATATATATATATTATATATATATATATATAAATAATTATATATATATATATATATATATATATATATAATATATATATATATATATATATATATATATATTATATATATATATATATATATATATATATATATATATATAATATATATATATATATATAGTATATATATATATATATATATATATATATATATATATATATATATATATATATAATATATTATATATATATATATATATATATATATATATATATATATATACATATATATATATATGTATGTATATATATATATATATAATATATATATATATATATATATATATATATATGTATATATATATATATATATATGTATATATATATAATATATATATATGTATATATATATATAATATATATATATATATATATATATATATATATATATTATATATATATATATATATATATATAATATATATATATATATAATATATATATATATATATACATATATATATATATATATATATATATATATATATATATATATAATATATATATATGTAGCGGTTACCGGAAGCATGACACAATCACCTTTACCATTTTTGGGGATGGTAAATTTCTAACACCGGTTCATGCCTCGCGCTGCCCAACTCATGCGCCCCTGTACGAAGCCCTCCGGGGCAAGCCGGCCAAGCACGACATCGCCTGGACCAAAGAGATGGACGAGGCATTCACGGGCGCTAAGCTGGCCCTCGCCAACGCGACCATGCTGGCGCACCCGGCGCTCCACGCACCCATCGCCCTCACCACGGACGCTTCCGACTACGCGGTGGGCGCCGTGCATGAACAGTGGGTGAACGGGGTTTGGCAACCCCTGGCCTTCTTCAGCCGGCAGCTTCGCCCTAATGAGCGCAAGTATAGCGCTTTCGACCGCGAGCTCCTCGGCCTTTACCTGGCCGTTCGCCACTTCCGCCATCTTTTAGAGGGCCGCCGGTTCACGGCGTTTGTGGACCACAAACCCCTGGTTTTCGCCATGGCCAAGTTTGCAGAGCCGTGGTAGGCCCGCCAGCAACGCCACCTCTCCGCCGTGTCCGAATTTACGAAGGACATCCGGCACGTCGCGGGCAAGGACAACGCTGTGGCCGATTGCCTCTCCCGGTCCGGCGCGAACACCGTCCACCTCGGTGTGGACTTCGCCCGCATGTCGGCCGACCAGACCGCCGACCCCATGGTGCAAGCCCTCCGGACAGCGGACACAGGCCTGCGGTTGGCCGATGTCCCCTTCGAGGACACAGGCACAGTTCTCCTGTGCCATGTTTCCCTGGGCCAACCTCGCCCCATCGTGCCCACCGGATGGCAGCGGCACATTTTTGACGCCCTCCACGGCCTTTCCCACCCGGGCCGGAAAGCGTCGCAGAAGCTCGTGGCAGCAAAGTTCGTCTGGCATGGGCTCCATAAGGACGTCCGCGACTGGGCCAACGCCTGTGTCGCCTGCCAGCGCGTGAAGGTCCACCGGCACACCCAGGCCCCGTTGGCACCATTCGACGTGCCCGCGCAGCGTTTCGACCACGTCAATGTGGACCTGGTGGGACCCCTTCCCTCCTCGCGGGGCTTCACCCACCTCCTCACGATGGTGGACAGGACCACCAGGTGGCTGGAGGCCGTCCCGCTGGCATCAACAACATCCGCCGACGTGGCGCAGGCCTTCATTGGCACCTGGATTGCCCGTTTCGGCGCCCCCTCGGAATCTCCTCCGACAGAGGCCCGCAATTCACCTCCGAGCTTTGGGGCGCGGTCACCCAGGCCTTGGGGGTCAAGCTACACCACACCACGGCCTACCACCCCCAAGCCAACGGCTTGTGCGAGCGGTTCCACCGCTCGATGAAGGCCACTTTCAAGGCCAGCCTCCAGGACGACGGTTGGGCCTACAGGCTCCCGTGGGTCCTATTGGGCCTCCGAACGCCCCCTAAAGAGGACCTCCAGGCTTCCACCGCCGAGCTGGTCTATGGCCAGCCACTGCGCGTGCCGGGCGAGTTCATCCCTGACGCCACCGGCCCCTGGTCCGCGGCTCGCCAACGCTCGGTCCTCCAGGAGGCCGCCAGGAGATTTGCCCCCATGCCAACGTCCCACCACGGCTGCCCCCAACCCCACGTCCCCCCAGCACTTCACACTGCTGAGTACGTTTTTATCCGGAACGACGCACACCGGGGACCGCTCCGGCCGCCGTACGATGGACCTTTCCGGGTCCTGAAGAGGGACGACAAGTCGTTCATCATTGACATCGGCGGCAAACCGGACCGCATCTCCATGGACCGCCTCAAGCCGGCCCATTTGGACCTCGACCAACCTCCACGGTTGGTCCTTCCTCCACGACGGGGCCGTCCCCCGTCAACCAAGCCCCCCGCCCGACCATCCACCGCCACGCCACCAACCACCCCCACACGAATCGCCAGGGGTCGTTTCGGCCGGGTCAACAAGACCCCCCTCAAACTGACTCTCCCGGTGCAAGTTAATTCTGGGGGGGCGCATGTAGCGGTTACCGGGAGCATGACACAATCACCTTGCACCGGCCGATGACGTAACCGGCGGGCGGTTACTTGCCCGGACTCGCCCGGACGTGTCCGGACTTGCCTTGCCCGGGCGGACTCTCGATTTGCATACCACGCCCCGTTGAGAGGCGTGGCTGACTTATTTGTATACCACGCCCCGCCTGAGAGGCGTGGCTTTTGTGTGGTGAACTTTTGATATAAATTGCCGCCCGTGTTAACGGGCTATTCAGTGCTTTTGAGTTCTTTTGAGTTGAGCTAGAATAAATAGCTCAGTGAAACTTCGTTCCTGGTGTCGTCCATTTTGTCCGGCTTTATCGTGCGAGCATAGCTCCACATATATATATATATACAGTAAAACTTCCTCCAAAGTGGCTTCCACGAACGCGGTTTCCAATTTAAGCGCTGAATTAAATGCGTCAAAACCTCCCCAACACGAGGGTGTGTTTTGCATTTACGCGATCGTGGCTGGTGTTTTCCCAAAGATTTATATTATTCTTATTGCTTGTTATTGTACTGTACTTTACTTAACCCTTGTACACACAAGGGAGGTGTTCTTAGGCTAAATACAAGGCTAAAAAGACCCCCCTTGTGTGGACAAGGCTTAATTAATATTTAATTTATACATACGATGATACGAGTCGCCACCTGCCGTCATCAGTGATCGCAGTCATTGATCTCTACAACCATCAGTGATCGCAGTTCGATTTTACATTCTGGATTAATTGCGACAAAAACGGCCGGCGTTTCCCCAAAAATTTTATTCTTTTTCCTTATTCCTTATTACCTTGCTTAATTATTATTTAATTTATATACATCCATGGCACGAGCTGCCACCTGTCACCATCTCTGAACCTGCCGCCATCAAGTGAGCTCACGTCGATCATCATGGCTCCCAAAAGACCCAATTTGAAGTTTGAAAATTTTGAAAGACCCAAGTGAGCTCACAAAAGACCCAAAAGACCCAATTTGAATTCAACCCCTTCCACCAGCAATTCAACACCACCCACCAGAAAATCATCACCCAAAACATTCAACAACCACCTCACAATAAGGTGAGTTATTTTGCAATAATACAGTACTATTATTATACTAACACTTATTTTAATGTATATTTAATAATGCTGCACCATTCCATACAAAGAAACATGTTTTAAAAAAAGGAAGAAAGGCTGTTTTAGGGCCAGTTTTTTGGGAGCCTGGAACATATCCCCAATTTCCCCATGCGCTTAATGATTCCTCCAACGCGAATTCCTCCAACACGAGGTTATCCCAGAAGGGACGAGGTTATCCCCCGCGTTGGAGGAAGTTTTACTGTGTATATATATATATATATATTAGACACCTCGAAGGCCCAACCACATCTCTCACCTGTAATTCTCGCATTTGTACCATCATCAAAACGGCAAAATCTCTAATCTCTCATGACAAAATTGTACCATAATCTCTAGAGCAACCAATCGACTCTCCCCTAATCATTTATCCCCAGGTGTGACTATTATGACTTTGTAATCAATTACAGCTCAGCCCTTCTATTCAAATAAATATGCATAAAGCAGCCAAGAATGGCTACATACTATAAACCCTTTGCTGTTTGAAACCCACCTGGGTTCCTCCACAGCTGCAGATACATACAAGTAGTGCATGCATGATCCCAATCCTATTTACCCCCATTATCCACCAGATCAGTTTCTTAACTTATATCGTCGGTGACAGCATCGACAGAAAGGCGCACCACCAAAGCTGCCAATCATGTAAAGCTTAGTACACATCCTGAGACAAATGATGGTCTTTCGACTGATTGCTATAAAATATCTGTTGTACTCGTACATTGCAATCCTTCCCTGGCATCCCCTCTCTAATATCTTGCTTCGGCAAGCATGTAAATGGGCTTTGTCCGCGGGAGCTCTTCCTTGTCGATTTGAGGCAGGTCAGTATTGCTCGGCTTCTGAGTTTCATCAGCGCTTCCTGACAGCTTGGCTGTCCATTGGAGTGTGTCTTTTAGATGGTTTGTGCATGAACGTTTTCCAAAATCCTTTATTTGCTGGAATCTATATCAGCAGGTCATTTATGGGATATTGTACGAATGCTGGAGTTAATAGAGTGTGAGATCCAATGGAGCCTTTCGTGCATTTATCGTTGCCTGCCACTTTTATTTCCTTAAGAGTTTGTGTTCCCTCAATTAAAATAGTGAGAAGTGTCATGACATTTTTACATATTGCGTGGAATGTTGTGGCAGATTTCCACCTATTATTTCCTGCGTTTTTCATTACTCCTCCAAAACAACATTGTTTGTTCTCTTCAGATAGTGAATCTTCCTGCACGTTCAATCTTATAAAGGGCAATTTATAAGATTTTAAAAAGTGTGTCTACCTGGTTGCATGGAACCCGAAAATAATCGAGAGAAGGGAGTCATTACCTGCAGGAGCGTTTCTCGCTCCGTTATTGGAACATAATGGAATAAGATTCTGACGGTTGGTCAAATGGGAGATCTCTGGTAAAGGCCCATGGAGCCCTGGCCACGCAGTCATTGATTCATAAATTTATCTCTTCCTCGTTGGTTGAATGTACCTGTTATGATGCCAGAGAAGACATATACTGTGCTGATATTGGTTGTTCGAGACCGTCCTCTCTTTTTCTGTTTCCGAGTTGTATTTTTTGTATTTTTTTTCTTTTTCTGTGTTCATTTTTGGTTTCTATGCCTCATAACTGTGAAAACAAATCATGTATGCTTTTGAATTCTTTATGAGCATTCCCGAGCTGGCAAGTATAAAATCAGGAAAGCCATACTAGTGAGTGGTCCAAATAAAACTAAACTTTTTTACTTGGGATGATACTGATTTGAATTTGTACATATTCAATTAGAGCATGCTTATCATATTGGTATGGGTACCCTCCATGTGTTTGAAAAGTTGTGTTTGAAAAGGTATGGGTACCCTCCAATGGAACACTGGTGGTATTTTGTGTAAATGCATTGGAAATGAGGTTTACATTTGTATGTAAAGGTAAACTTGAGTACCTTTAATTAAGAAATAAAAAAATATTTTTTGTGCACCGCTCCTTTCCCATGCCATCGCCAGATGCTGCATGACGTCTTTGCCGGGCACCGAAGGGGGCCAGGCAATGACGCACGCTGAAAGGGAGTACTCACTTTTCACTCCGGTTTCTTGTTTAATTGTTGTACACCGCTCCTTTCCTATGCCATCGCCAGATGCTGCATGATGTCATCGCCAGGCACCGAAGGGGGCCCAGCAATGATGCACGCTGAAAGGGAGTACGTACTTTTCACTCCGGTTTCTTGTTTTCTTGTTTGTTTGTTGTACACCGCTCCTTTCCTATGCCATCTCCAGATGCTGCATGACGTCATTGCCGGGCATTGACGGGGGAGGGGGGTGGGGGGGGGGGCAGCAATGATGCACGCTGAAAGAGAATACTCGGTTTTCACTCTGGTTTCTTGTTTGTTTGTTTGTCCGGGTGATATCTCAGCTAGGAAACTGAAATTCCTTTGAGCTAGGAAACTGAAATTTCAGCACAATAGTGAGCAAGTACTTTGGAAAAAAACTGTTTTTTGGTTTTTGTTTAATCAATTAATTGATTAGTTACTTAAATATTATTGATTAATTAAGTACTTATTTATTTTCTTTCTCATCTGGGCAATATCTCAGGCACCTTTTGAACTAGAAAGCTGATATTTGGACAGGACAATGACCAGGTGATTTGGATGTGAAGGCTATTTTGATTTATTGATTAATCAATTAATCGATTAATTATTTAATAATTCGATTAATGACTTAATTGATGAATTTTTTTAAGTTACAGATTTGGATGAAAGGGTGGTGGTTTAGGTATTATATTAGCCAATGATTAATTATTTAATTATTTTATGATTATTATTGGGGTTTTTTCATTATTAATCATTTATTCATTTCCTTTCTATGCATGAAGCAACCAAGAATGGCTAAATTCTTTGTGAGGAGGCATGGATCAAATATCACTGGATCAAATATCGCATAGAATAAATATCGTCCAAATATCGCATAGAATAAATATTGTCCAAATATCGCATAGAATAAATATCGTCCAAATATCGCATAGAATAAATATCGTCCAAATATCGCTGGATGATACTTATTGATTTGGCATCGTTGGGGGGGGCGGGGGGGAGCGGGGAAGGAAGGGAGGTGTACTTTTAATGTATCTGTACTTTTTTGTTTGTTTGTTTTATTCATCCCGGTGTGTACCCCAATTTAGAAGAGGTACACCGTATCCCTGCGCATCGTAAGAGGCGACTAAGGGTTGGCGTTAGGAAGGGCATCCGGCCATAAAAACATGTCAGCTGACCATGATTGTCATGGGGCCTGCAAGGCTAACCCCCGCTCTAGCGGGGAAAAATGGCCTTAAAACGATCATTCATTCATATTTATTCATTCATTCAGTCATTCATTCTTTCTTTCTCATCTGGGCAATATCTCAGGCACCTTTTGAGCCAGGAAGCTAATATTTGGACACGATAGTGATCAAGTGATGTGGGTATAAAGGATATTTTTGATTTATTGATTAATGAATTAATCGATTAATTATTTAATGATTAATCAATTAATTTTTTTTCCCAATTAATGACTCCTTGTTGACAAGACAAGGCTTGTTCATTTAACCGAACATGTTCCTCTCTGTGTTCGCTCTACAAGCCCCTAAGGTAAAGATTAACATCAGTAATATCCCGCCATTTATTAGAAATTAGGATTTACGTGAACAATTAAGCAAGTTTGGTAAGGTCGTATCGAGGATTTTGATGGTGCCGATGCGAAATGTTTGCGATCGATTCAAACATGTCATGTCCTTTAAGAGAGTGGTGTACATGATACTGCCTGCACATGTAAAAACGCTCAATGTCGTGTTGAGTGTGAAAATCAACGGCTTTGAATACAAAATGTATGCCTCCTCGGAGGCTATGACGTGTTTCGGGTGTGGGGCCTACGGCATATGAGGAGTGCCTGCCCCAATGCGGTTACACCGCAGGAAAGCGGAGGATTGGTGAGGAGCGATTCCTCTTCACCGCACACTGACGGGGAGGAGGTGGATCGAGTGGGTAACCCACCCACCCCACCTACCCCACCTACCCCACCTACCCCACCTACCCCACCAACCCCACCAACCCCACCTACCCCACCTACTGCAGTGAGCGAAGTGCCAGACCCGTCCACCCCGACCGGGGAGGAAGTGATAGATTCAGAACGTGAGGTGACTAACCCCGCCCCTCCACTTAAGGTGGGAATGAAAGTGGTTGACCCCTCTCCCATTTCGTCCACTGTACACGACAGTGCGGATGATAACATGGAAGTAGCCGTAGCGGATACCAGGAAAAAAGGTCAGAAGCATTCAAGTGATGAATCCTGTGATTCCAAAGAAAAACAAAATAAGATTCAGATCGTGTCAGGCTCGCAGGACCTCCAGGGTGAGGCCTACACCGGAAACTCCTTGGCGGTAACGTAGATGGTACCGGAAGTGTGTGTACGTGAGGAAGATTCGCTTGCACCACTTGCCGAGATTGAGTATGACCCGGAAAATGGTCGATCATCTCAGGATGTGGTAAGTCCTTGTCCTGATAACCAAATTCGCTCAGACGAGTTAGCGGCTGGATCTGCTAGTGAGGAAAACTAGATAAAGGGGAAAGTCCTTACGACTGTGAGGATAACGTTAACCCTTCCCTGACAGATAAAAATGAAAGGGATGATGAGGTGGGGGACATACTCATAGCCACAGGTGATATGGTAAATTTGGAAGGGTCTGCAAAGAGCACGGAGGTCCTTGATCCTGTAGGATTGCTGTTTCCAAAACTAAGTGTTCAACAAATAGTAGGAAAAGGTGCAGATCAAGATGAAGCACTTGATTCTGATGAAACCTCTTCTACTCCACTCTTTAGTGCTTTAAGTGCTCAAGACAGTGAGGCGGGTGATGACATCACCATCACCATGGTTTCTCAAGAAAATGTTATTAAGTTCCTTGATGAAACGTTCAGGAAAAGAAATGTAAAAATCAAAGACTACTTTCCGAATCTGGATGATTTTATTTTGACTGCAAAGAACATGATTCGTGAACCCTATCAGGTTAACATGTCAGAACCTCAATTCCAGAGGCTAAGAAAATGTGTAACTCGAGCGGGTAAGGAACTTCATGAATAGTTAACAGAGTGGAGATAAAAGTAGCATCCTGAAACATCAACGGTGGTCGCAGTTGTGTGCGTCGCCTCCAGGTGTTTCACATTTTTCAGAATGAAAAAATTGATGTGCTGATGTTACAGGAGACGCATGCAAATCAGTCTTCTGAGGTTGAGTGGCGTAAAATCTTTAAAGGTTGTCACTTTTTCTCCAGTGCTTTCGCTGATGCCAAGGCTGGTGTAGCAGTAGTGTTACATCCTAGACTCCAGCCGTTGGAGATCAGATGTGGAGAAATTTGCAAGGGCCATTTACTATCTGTGGAGTTTATCAGTGGTAACCAAAAGATTTGCACGACTAATGTATACTGCCCTAGTGCTAACTCTGCAAGAAGTGCTTTTCTTCACAAGTTAGCGGGTTTTTTAAGCACTATTGACCTGTCCATGTTGGTTTGTCTGGGAGGAGACTACAACTGTACCCTCAACCCAGAACTTGATAGAAACACTCCTGAGCCTCATCCACCGAGTGCAAGGCCTTTGGCACAGCTCGTTAAAAAATTTCAACTTGTGGATGTGTGGTGGGTACAGAACCCTAACATCCGGCAGTACACGTGGGTTTGTGCCGCAAGAAATCTTTTGACAATGGCTCGTTTGGATATAATTTATGTTAACTGTGACAAGGTAAATCTTGTCAAGAATTCTTATATGAGGCCATCTGGTTTTTCTGATCATCACATGGTCGTTGTTGTATGTGGCTTACCTCATCACGTTTGTAGAAATGCATATTGGACTTTCAATGTCAAACTTTTACAAAGTGAGCATTTCATAGAAGCATTCAGAATGGTATGGAAGGAATGTGAAATGCAAAAGTTTTCCTACCTAAATTTAAGGCAATGGTGGGATCGCACAACATTCCCAAATTAAGTGTTTTTGCCAGCAATACTGTCGTTATAATGCATGTAACACACTCGGTGTGATATCTGCCTTAAAAAACGATATACTTTATTGTGAGCAGAAATCTGGAATGTCCAACGAAAAGGTCCAGCAGTTGTCAGAGAAAAGAACACTACTGGCTGAAATGGTGAAAGAGCGTACATCTGGAACTTTCGTCCGACTGCGAATGGACAATATCCAACTTGACAAATCCAACAAAGACTTTTTCAATTTGGAAAAGACAGCCAAGATCCCTCAACAAATTCACGCTTTGCGCTCTTCTGCCGGTGCGCTTCTGTCTTCTCAAAGTGACATCAAGGATGAATTATGAAACTTTTAATCAAAGCTGTTTGCCTTGAGAACGGTGAACCACGAAAACAGAAACGGGATGTTTGAACTGCTCCCATCTCTGTCTGAAGAACAGCAACAACAACTGGAGCCTGGCATCTCTCTCAGAGAACTTACTGCTGCTCTTAAAGGAATCCAAGATGGGAAAGCCCCTGGACTTGACGGCCTCCCAGTTGAATTTTACAAGGCTTTTGGGACATTCTAGGCCCGACCCTACTTGACATCTTTCATGATAGCCTTGAACAAGGTGAATTGCCATTCAGTTGCCGGAGGCCAGTTTTGTGTCTCCTTCCAAAAAAAGGGAACTTGCAAGACGCCACAAATTGGCGGCCTGTGTCACTCCTAAATACGGACTATAAAATATTGTCGAAGGCGCTCGCAATATGTCTAAAGGAAATCATCCCCGTTTTGATTGATATTGATCTGTCTTATTGTGTTCCCGAACGTTCTATTTATGATAACATTTTTTTGGTGAGAAACTTCATCAGTTTCGGTCGTACTACATCTCATGGTTTTGGTTTGGTTCTTTTAGATCAAGAAAAAGCTTTTGACAGTGTTGACCATTCTTTTTTGTTTGCTGTACTAAGGAGAGCTGGTTTTGGACAAAATTTTGTTTCCTATGTTAAGTTGTTGTATGAAAATGCATTCTGTCTTTTGAAGGTAAACAACAGCTTATGTCGCCCTTTTCCCTTTCAGCGAGGCATCCGTCAGGGTTGCCCGCTTTCAGGTATGTTCTACAGTCTCTCGGTTGAACCTTTACTAGCTTTGCTCCGCAACTCAGTGGAAGGAGTCTCCTTAACAAAAAACTACAAAATGGTCACTTCAGCTTATGCGGATGACATTTGTGTTGCTGTTTCCAGCCAAAATGATGTGGGTGAGGTCTCTCGATGTCTGTCCCAGTTTGAGCTCACTTCCACGGCAAAAGTAAATTGGAACAAAAGTGTTGCCTTATGGGTGAGCCCCAGTCCACCTTCCTCAGCTTTGCCTGTGTTACCAGGAGGAATGCAGTGGAATAAAGAGGGGTTTAAATATTTAGGGTTATTTCTAGGAGTCCAAGCATATGAACAAAAAAATTGGGAGGGTTTCTTGGAAAGAATTAAGCAGGTACTGGCTAGATGGAAACGGTTGCACCACCTTCTATCGCTTAAGGCAAGGGTGACAATAATAAATAACCTGGTGGTTCCATTTATTTGGCATAAAGTTATCCCCCTCCAACCTCCGAGATACTTGGTCACAGGCATTCAGAGGGTTCTAACTCAGTTTTTCTGGGGACGCCACCATTGGCCTGGACCAGACATGGTGTGCAGACCCCGAAATGCAGGTGGCCAAAGCTTGATACATGTCCCGAGTCAGATAATGGCTTTCCGCATGTTGACGATAAAGCGTTTATTGTATGGTGAGTGTGTCCCGTGGCGGCCTCTCACAAATGCTTGGCTGCAGGAAGCAGATGGGTTAAAGTATGACCGAGAGCTCTTCCTCATGGACCTGCAGCATGTCAACACGACTCTGCTCCCCGAGTTTCATCAGAGCCTTTTGAATGCCTGGCAAGTCCTTGGAATACAACGATTAGAGGTGTTCTACGATGCCAAAAATAAAAATGCATGAGCCATTGGTTCTGAATCCTTTATTCCCTGAAATTTCAACCTCCAGGTCATTTATGCATTGCTTCACCAGTATGAAATAAACAGAGTGCGAGACCTGATGATGCCTTCCCTAAATGGATGGTTATCCACTGGTTCTCTCACATCAAAAGTGGGGGTTCGGTCATCTAGAATGGTGGACAAAGTTTTGAGAGTTGTGATTAAAACTTTCATGGAATTAAATACCGGGTGGACTGGAGCAGATGAAGTGGTGGACTCTCGTCTCTATTTCCCCGAGCTCCAAATCACCTCAAAAAAACAACAGTGTGTTTTCTCAAATTCAGATGGACGTGGTGTGTTTCATGTGATGGGAAAAAAAGTTATTTATGGGATATGCCAAGAGATGCTTATACCGGGTTTCACAAAACCTTTAAAAAAATCTGTGGGAGGAGATCATTCCGGCTAGTTCGTTCCTATCTCCAGTGTGGAAAGAGATGTATAGGTCTCCAACTTTAGGTCGAACCGGAGACTTAAATTGGAGATTAGTTCATCAGGCCCTGGTCACCAAATACTTACTTAATAGGTTTCATCCCTCTGTACAGAATGTTTGTCCTTTTTGTGAAGAGGCTGAAAATGTGACCCATGCTTTCGTGCAATGTAGGAGATTGGTACCCCTTTTTTGTTTCCTCCAACAGTTATTTTATAAATTTAAGTTTTTTTTTTCCTTTACAATTTTTGTGTATGGCATTGAAAGGAGCACCAAGAGCAAGACAGCGGTCCCTTTCTTGAATTTTCTGTGCGGGATTGCTAAAGTTGCAATTTATATACTAGGAAGATCAAATTGAGTGGCTGAGATGAAAATGTGCTCTTTTGCTTTAAAGGAATAGTGTCGGCCTGGATAAGTTTTGGCAGTGTGAACGACGATTTTTTTTACAGATGAGGTGTTTGTTTTTGTAAATTTTACTTATGCTCAATGTCCACATATATATGTATATACATCCTCTTCGCTTGTACAACTTTCTTTTATTGTAAAAATTTGTGGTGTTTTCCGTGTGTGTTTTGATACTTTTATAATAAAAGCACACAAAAGTCTCTCTCTCTCTCTCTCTCTCTCTGTCGCCACCTGTTGACTGTTGGTGCGTTGGGTGCGGTGTCATGGCGTCTGCTCGTGTTTTGGCCTTGTAGCTCCGTGCTCGTGGTTTGTATCTTTATCCTCCTCTTACCTCTTCTCACCTTTGTGCCGTCTTTTGTGTATCCCCCCTTCCACGTTATCATCCCTTCCCCCCTCTTGAGAGTGTGAGAGTGAGAGAGCGAGGGAGCACACGTGGTGAGATCGGTCAGGGTTCCCTCTTAGGGCGGTTCCCTCTTCGGGTTTTTTCCCTTCGTGTTACAAATCATAATACTTTTTTCCGTTTCTTTTTTTGTAAATATTTTTATTTTTCGTTTGTTTACTGGAGCTTTTTGACTTCATTAACCCTTTATACATTTATCCTTTGTTTAAACGTGGAAGCGATGGCGGATAGCTCTCGTTACAGGTCTCTTGAAGCGCTAACCCGGAAGCACGGGTTAGTTTGTTCACCTCCGTCGGGAATCGACGTCGAGGCCATTATCCTTGCCGTCGGAGAGATATAATCGGTTTGGATAATGTAAAAGCGGCTTCTCGCATGAATAAACGTGTGGTAATCTTTGTTTCCGCAGTGCCCATGGTTGCTCAAGTAGTCAAGCACGGGCTTTTCTTTGCTCCCGACGTGTTTGTTCAGGTTTGTCCACTCGACACGCCTGCAGTTCGGGTTTCTCTCTCTAATGCTCCTCCGTTCCTTAAGAACAAAGACCTGGTTACTGAACTAAACAAACTAGGTTCTGTCGTCTCTTCAGTTACTTTGGTTCCTATACGAGGGAAAAATAACCGTTTAAAACACGTCATGTCCTTTTGTCGTTTTGTTTATATGATTTTACCGCATGGTGTAACCTCTTTAAATGTGGTATTGCCCTTCAAGGTCGAAGGTCACACTTATCGGGTCTTTGTCTCCACAGAGTCTCTAGTTTGTTTTGAGTGTGATCAATATGGTCATTTAAAAGACTCGTGCCCGAAAAAGTCCACGGATAGAGTCACTAGCCTGAATGGTGATGAACAGCAGGGCTCAACTGAGATTGTTGTCGATGATGTAAATAGTATGGGTGGTGCTGACACAAACCCCATTGTAGACAAACAGAGACCCAGGAAAATAACCCTCTCACCTTCTAGCGACCTCAACGAGCCTGATAATAAGGTCTTGGCCGGTCCTCCAACCTACGCTCAAGTGGTTAGTGAAGGTGACGATGGAGCGCAACCTCCTCCTCAGCAGTTGCCTCCAGTTGAGGAAATTCCTCAACCTCCTCTGCCTTCAGAATCTTTTGAGGGTAATGTGATAAATGCTGAAAATTTGTGTGTTGGCCAGACAGCACGTGAGTCGCTCCGGTGTTCTGAGGGTAAACCTCCATGTGAGGTTGAGCCTCCATGTGTGTCCCTTGCTGAAGCTTGTGTTGATTGTGCCACCCCTCCCTCTGTGGGGAGTGGTGAGTGTGTAAGAACTAGTGATGTGTCTGTGATCGAATCCTCCATTGAGGCAGCTGAGCCTTGTCAAGCTCATGGTCAGCAGGGTGATAGTGTTGAAGTCTCAGATTGTCGCGTTGATGAGCCCGTTGCTTCAGCAATGGACTCTCAATGCAATGGTTGTGACTGATGGGGGTTCTTCCATTGCCTCACTGAGTGATGGTGAGGCCGTCTTCTCATCGGAGCATGTCTCTGGAGACTCTGTCCCTCCTGCTGAAATCATGGATTTCCTACAAAAAACTTACCGTAAAAGGCGTGTGAAAATTTGCGATTTCTTCGTTGACACTCACGCCTTCATTATTGGGGCTCAGGAAGTTGTACAATAATCTGCGGCCCTTCATATTTCTGATAAATCACTGAAAAGACTGAAGAGGTACCTTGTCACAGCAAGGAAAGAATTAAACCTGTAATGGCTGTGTTGCTGCGTATGTTTTTATGAACATAGCAAGCTTGAACATTAATGGTGGGCGCAGTCAGCTGCGTAGGTCCCAAACTGTACAATTAGCCAGGAGGGAAAAGATTGATGTACTTTTATTGCAAGAAACTCGTGCCACTGCAGACTGCATGGCTGATTGGCAGCAACAGCTGATTGGCACTTGGTTTTTTAGTAATACAGATTCTGTGAGTGCGGGTATTGCTTTTTTTGTCAGTACACGTTTGTCTGTCTCCCCCCCTATCTTTAAGGAAATCGTACCAGGCTATCTAGCCTCTGTAGAGTTTGAATACAATCAGCAACGATTTATGTTTGTTAACGTCTATGCTCCAAGCGATAGTACAGATAGAGGAACTTTTTTTAATCAGTCCTTTAATTTCCTAAGACACCTCTCTTCTGATACGTTGTTGTGCTTAGGGGGTGACTTTAACTGTACTTTAAACCCAACTTTAGATAGGAACAGTGCAGAGCCACATCCAGCTTCAAGTAGGCCTCTTTCCAGTATAATTTCACGGCATGACCTCAACGATGTATGGCGGCAACAACACCCAAACCTGCAGCAATTTAGCTGGTGTCGGGTTTTACTAAATCATATTTCACTTGCTCGTCATGATAAATTATATACAGTATTCCTAACTCTGCTATCAATCGTGTGACATATACGGCTATTGTCCCTTCAGGTTTCTCTGATCATTCTTTGGTAAAACTGTGCTTTTCTTTTCCTCGTTTCAAACGCCGCACCTTGTATTGGTCTTTTAACACCTCACTTCTGAGCGATCCTTTCTTTAAATCATCCTTTGTGGTTTTTTGGGACAAGGTTGTGTATTTCCAACATCGTTTCCTAAATCTCTGTCAGTGGTGGGACTATGCTAAAGTGCAGATCCGTGTTTTCTGCCAGCAATACAAAACCAATTGCTCTCAAAGTAAACAATTATGTATTGATGCCTTGAACAAGAAATTCTACGATTGCAGGAAGGTGCTGAGGTCCTTAGTGATGAAAAACGGTGTCAACTCATCTTTGAAAAACAAACTCTGCTTAAGGAATTAATTCAAGAAAATGGTATCGGTGCCTTAGTCATGCTGAGAGTCAATGGTTTACTGTCCTCAGACACAGGTTGTAAAGATTTCTTTAAGTTTGAGAAGACGACCAAGGCGAGCCACCAAATGCTTCATCTTCGGGCTAGTGATGGGCACATTCTTAGTGATAATACGGAGATTGTTCATTTTGTTCTGTCTTATTTTGAGAATGTGTTTTCCTTTAAGCCTAATGATGTGCCGGCAATGCAGAATATTACAACCAATTTACCGCAGACAGATGAGCATCAGCGGCATGTCTTGGATGAGAACATTACACTCGGTGAACTTAAAACTGCGCTAGATGACCTTGCTGATCATAAGGCTCCTGGTTTTGATGGGCTACCAGCTGAATTTTATAAAACTCTTTTGGGACATGCTTGGTCTTGCTTTGCATTCAGTGTTTTTATACAGTCTGCGTGAGGGATTGTTACCCCTTAGTTGTCGACGTGCAGTTGTTTGCCTTATCCCTAAGAAAGATGATCTGCAATTGATACAGAACTGGTGCCCAATTTCTCTTCTCTGCACAGATTACAAGATTTTTGCCAAAGCGCTCGCTAACCGTGTAAACACTGTTTTAAGCACAGTTATACATCAGGATCAATCATACTGTGTTATGCACAGATCTATGCACGATAACATTTTTTTGGTACGAGACCTGTGGGATGTGTGTGCATTTCACCAACAACATACCGGTCTCTTTTTTATTGACCAACAAAAGGCTTTTGACTCTGTTAATCATGAGTATTTGTTTCACATTTTAAAGCAATTTGGTTTTGGGGCATCCTTTATTTCATATGTATCCTTATTGTATAATCACATTTTTAGCTTGATCAAAATCAATGATGGTCTCTGTTCACCTTTGCGGATTGGGAGGGGAATTCGGCAAGGTTGTCCCTTATCTGTTATCTTGTACTCTCTTTGCATTGAGCCCCTTTTGATTCGTTTACGATCTGCTCTTATGGACTTTTCAGTGACTCCATCAGAAAAGCCTGTTATCATTTCGGCCTATGCTGATGATGTATGTGTTGCTGTTCGCAGCAGTAATGATATTGCTCTGCTATTTGAGTGCCCACGGGTCTACTCTCAAGCATACAATAACAAATACAAACACCTCAGGAGCTCAGCACCCCAGAAGATGTTGTTGTGATTGTTGATCGCCCCATTCAAATGGAGGTGTGCTTCATAACTAAACCACAAGGAGTTGATCGGATTTGGGCACCTTCCCATTCGGTTACTGAACCAATCACACATTGTTACTCATCTTTCCATGTCATTCAGAGTGAGTTCATGCGTCACAGATATGAAGTGGAGCTAGAGCTTGAGTTCAGAAGTGAGAATGCACCATGCAGATGAGGCTGAAATCACCAGTTCTTGAGAACACCGACGGAGGGATTTCTTCGGACTTTCGATAGCAGAATCTCTCACAAGATCAATGTTCCCTTGGTCCTTGGTAGCACTTTGTGTGCAGCCACTGCTGCCTTTATTTTGATTTTTTAAAGCTTCCATGTGCTTGGAAGTGCACCACAAACCGCTGAATGATCCCATTGGAAGGTCCATTACGGGTGTGAACATTGTAATACTGACATGACAGTATCCTCGGCGCACCTGCATGTCGGACGTCTTGAACCACAAACTATCAAGCATGTACAACGCAAATTAATTGGTCAAAATGCAAAGCAGTTTGGGTCGGCGGTACGCCACCTTCTGCCCTTCCAATTCTCCCGATGAATTTGACATGGGGAAAAGAAGGTGTGAAACACCTCGGTGTTTATCTTGGAACCCCTGGTTTTGTCAAAAGGAATTGGGATGGTTTGCTCCACAAAATTAGCAATAAATTAAACATATGGAGAGGAATTTTGTCGACCTTGTCTTTTCGAGGTCGTGCCCTGGCCATTAACAAAATGCTTACTTGACTTATTTTGGGATGGTAAACACTGGCTAAAGCCAGAGACTATTTGCCTTCCACTGGCGGAAGGGGGTCATGGACTTATTTTCATTCTTTGTCGGGTGATGGCCTTCCGAGTCTCTACAGCTCGTCGTTTTATATTTCTGGAGGCCTTGCCCTGGAAATCTACTGCAAACTGTATATTAAAACAAGCCGGCATGCTAGGCTACAATTGTGAACTCTTTTTCATGGAGCTGCAACATGTCGATGCTTCGCTGCTTCCTGACTTTTACCAAGATGTCTTGCACATCTGGCGGTCCATTTCAGTAACTTGGCAAATGGGGACGTACAACAATGAAAGGTTCCTCCGGGAACCCCTTTTCTACAATGCCCTTTTTCCTGCTATTCCTCACTCACGTGCTTTTGTGCAACGTTTTTTGGGTGCTGGCGTGAAAACGACTCGGGACCTTCGTGACTGTGACAGGAACAGTTGGTTCTCCGCAGGACATCTTCAAGTAAGAACTGGTATCAGATCTTTGAGGAGCGTCGCCAAGGTCCTACAGGAAATCCTGTGTGTTTTTAGGCACTTGGGCCTGAGCTTAACTGCCAACATTGGTGACCACCATACACCACCACAGATCTGTGCTAGATCCAGCCTGCCGGCTGATAGCGCCACAACATCTATCTTGTTGTCCTCATCACCACTTTCCAGCAAGGATAAAAAGAGACTGTATCGTTTGTGTATTTCAATCCGGTTTCCCTTCTTACAGCCGGTTTCTTTTGGGGTTAGATGGAAAGAGAAACTGCCTTCTGGGTCTCTCTCCCATCCGCAATGGTCTGCAATGTATGTTTCACCGATTGTTAAAATGACTGGTGATATTGCTTGGAGACTCGCCCATATGGTGTTGCCGTCCAATCTTTTATTACATCGTTTTAATGAGGATAATTCAGTGGAATACCCTTTTTGTATGATTTCTGAAGACCTTTTCCATGCTTGCATAGATTGTGCAAGACTCTCTCCCTTCTTTAGTTTTTTATCAACTTTTTAAATCGTATTAACTTTTCTTTTTCTACACTGGTTGTTATTTTTGGAATACCACTTAGTTAAAAAAAACGCTCTGAGACTGCTCTTGCTAATTTCTTAATTTCTATTGGAAAATTAGCAATCTACAGGACAAGACAAGGAAAGCAAAGCTCCTGGCAAATGCTGATGTTTTATGTGATGTGGTCACTGGTCATTGTGTTTAAGGCTCTGGTCATGGCAAGGTTATGCTTGGAATTCTCTTTTTGCCAAATGAAAGATGATTTACAAACCTTTGTGGAAAAATGGTGTGCAAAGGGGGGGTTTCGCAAACTTGATAATGGTTTGTTAAATTTTTTATTTTAGTGTTTGGTGTTTTTATTGTTGTTGTTCGGCTGCACATGTTTGCAATTGTAGTGACTTTATTATTTGCATGACTTGTGTGGTTTTCTTACCTTTATAATAAAAGAGCTTCAAAAGTCAAAGTCTTTCTCTTTCTCTCTTTTTTTTTCCTCTCTCTGCTTCATTGTATGATCTTCAGACAGAACTTTTGTTGTGGCCTAGCTATTTGGAGAGGTTCTCGAATATATGTGTTGAAACCTCAATGATAGTTGCTAGCTGATGATCCGATGATAATTGAATTGAGTTACGAGCATACGTCATTACGTTGAAGGAATTCTTCATATTCCTTGCTTTTTGCGTCTGGATTTATCCTTCGATTGTCTTTCTCACTGCATCTCCCTCTGCCCAATCCTTCCCCACCACCCCTTCCATTCTTATTTGTGCAGAGTCAAGCTGAGGCCCACTATAAAGGAAACAAACACGCACGCCGTCGCAAGGCCTCCGAGTCAGGAAAAAAGCAGGCATCCACGGAAGAGTCCTCAAATGGCTCCAAGACATCCAAGGCACTCGTAAAGATGGACTCTGCCAGTAAATCACCAGCAGGTTCGCCTCTAATCTTTACCACACTTTTTTGCTATGTATAGACTGGCAGCCGGTTGCCCAGCTTGATGTACAAGCATCTTCTGCAGAAGGATGCTGGGAATGAGTAGCTTAGAGTTTTCTGATAGACTATAAATGGAATCAGCAAGCATGTCCTCAAGCTTGATGATAGGGGAGCTTTGCTTTCTTAAGCAAAAGCTTGCACATTTCCTGTTCAATTAAATTTCTGCAATATTGCTGATGATTATTCCAGTGACCACCTGATCTCTTTAATATGATCGACTTTGACGATGGCGCTTAATTAGAGAGCGGACGGGCTAACGCAACCAAAAGGAAAACCTCGAAGACCCAAGAAAAACCTGAATCGCATACATTAGGTGAGATGCTTCACAAACAATAAATGATGTGTGAATGCCAGACCAACCAGACCAAGTAAATGGCATGCCTACCAAGACCTGCCAACAAGACCAGCCTCATGTATTTGCTGGCACAACACCATTAGCTTCCCCTTAAGAAATACATTACCATAGCTTTCCTACAGACAACACAGTGTACCCTGTCATGTTCTTTCATAAATTAATCTATCTATATATAATGGAGCAAGCGTTTGTATGGATGTATTTATGTATGTATGTATGTATGTATGTATGTATGTATGTATGTATGTATGTATGCCCGCTCTTCACCCATTGGTTAGACAGCTGACCTGACTCCACCCACAAATGTAACCTGAAATACTTAACCTAAAGTACACAGAGGACCCAAAAGACCCTCCTCCCCTCCCCCCCCAATACCCTGAGGACCTACAAGACTGAGAAGACCTCGAGGACCCAAAAGACCCAGAGGACCCAAAAGACCCCAAGGACCCTAAATACCCCCAAAAGACCCCAAAGACTAAAAAGACCCTGAAGACACAATGGACCCTAAAGCCCCAAAAGACCGCAAATACCCCAAAGACCCCGAATACCTAAAAGACCCCAAAAACCTAAAAGACTGAAAAGACCCAATGGACACCAAAGACCCAAAATACTCCGACCACCCAAAAGACCCGGAAGACCTAAAATACCCCAAATACTGAAAATATTCCAAAACCCTTAACAACCCCAAAGACCCAAAAGACTCTGAAGACCCTTAAAGACCCGAAGACCCAAGAGAACCAACCCTGAAGACTCAAAAGACCCTTAGAGACCCAAAAGGCCATAAATACCTAAAATACCTCAAAGACCTAAAAGACTCCAAAGATCTAAATGACTGAAAATACCCAATGGACCCCAAAGACCCAAAATACCCCAAAGACCCAAAAATAACCTGAAGACCCAAAATACCCCGAATACCTAAAAGACCCCAAAGACGGAAAATATTCCAAAGACCCTTAACAACCCCAAAGACCCACAAGACCCTGAAGACCCTTAAAGACCTCGAAGACACAAGAGAACCAAAAGGCACTGAAGACCCAGAAGACCGAAAATACCCCAAAGACCCAAAATACCCCAAAGACCCAAGAAGACCAAAATACCCTGAATACCCAAAATACCCTGAAGACCCTTAGACCATCGAAGACCCAAAGGACCCAGTGGACCCAAAAGACCCTGAAGACCCAAAATATCCCAAAGATCCTTACCGTACCAAAAAACTCCAAAGAGTTTTTAGAAAAGAAAAGATTATCAGAAAAAAATTATTTTTCTTTTTTTAGAAAAGATTTTTTTTTTGAAAAATTATTAGAAAAGACCCTAAAAACCAAAAAGACCCCAAAGACTGAAAAGACCTTGAAGACCCAAAAGACCATCAATAACCAAAAGAATGAAAAAACCCTGAAGACCCAAAATACCCTTAAAGGGGAACTCAAACGCAAATTGTTTTTTTCTGGAAAACCATTGGCAATGATTAATCACGGTCTAATTTGAAGGGAATTTTTATTATTTGCCAATCACAAAGTACCAAAAAAAAACCTAGACTGTCGATTTTCGAGATTGCCAGTGATGTCACATTGTGAACTCACCTTGATCCTGCCAGCGACGTTAAGGGGTATTGCAAAACATTTTACCTTTTTTTCCCCCGAGGCATGCTTCCTTTGATGCACGTTAAAATAGCCGAGAATAGAATAACGCACATGCGACGCACATGCGACGCGACGCGAATAACGCACAGTCCGCGACAAAACCATCACAGCAACGACAAGTGAAGAAAAAGTGATGACGTGGACGCAAGGTACGCACACGGCACGTACGCATGCACACGTCATGTCCGAATGCGTGCACAACCATAACAGGTTCTCGGGGGGGAAAAAAGGTAAAATGTTTTGCAACACCCCTTACATGGAGAAATGGCGCATTGCGAACTCGGATTCCGATACTGATTGGGGATGATGAAGGGGGGGGGGGGCTTGTGGGGTGGTCGTGGGGTATTGTTAGCTAGGGAGACGGTTGATGGGGGATTGTGAGGGGGTGGTGGAGGCGTGGGGCTTGGGGTCATGGGTATTGTTAGCTAGGGTGATGGTGGATAGGAGATTGTGAGGGGTGGTGGTGAGGTGTGTGGGGCTGTCATGGGTATTGTTAGCTAGGGAGACGGTTGACAGGGGGTTGTGAGGAGATTTTGGAGGTGGGGGGGGGGGGCACGGGTATTGTTAGCTAGGGTGATGGCTGATGGGGGAGGATTGTGAGATGATGGGGAAGGGGGGGGGCAAGGTGGTCATGGGTATTGTTAGCTAAGGTGATGGTTGAAGGCATTTTGGGGGGAGGGGGGGAATTGAGTGTGGGGGAAGGGTGTGGGGTTGATGCTTGATCGAGGATTGTGAGGGATGGTGGAGGAGAGGGGAAAGATTGCGGTGTGGGTTGGTTGTGGGCATTGTTAGCGAGGTGACGGTTGATGGTTTTTTTTTTTCTGGAAAATTGAGATGCTTTAAAAACCAAGGACACCAAAGTTGAACAAAAATCAGCAAAGAGCAATATCACCAAAGCCGAGTCTGGTTCCTTCACAGATGATATATGTATGTAAATCATTACGTGTCGACCTCAGGGCACGGCGAGGTGATGCACCGGTAACCCCGGAGGGCGTCCCAGCAGAAAATATACAAGGACAACAAAGAGCCATGATATTGTTATAAGCGTGAGACAAACAAAGGACAAGGGACAGAAGAGTAATGTTATCAGAAATACTTATTTTCCTCTAATGTGTCAACTGTAAGCAATAACTGACTTGCCCAGTAATCCCAAATGAGACTAGAAAAGCACTTGGTAGAGCTCATCCCTCCACCAGGCTGAACAGTTTACATTCTGTAATGCACTGATAGGCCGGATCTGCACCTAGTCCTAGACATTAACCAAAATCGAATTGGCTTGTTGTTTTCGCCTGCCCAACTCATCCACCGAGTTTTGCATGGCATATGAAATATCATGGCATATATCGTTTTTTGCCCTATCTCTCAATGGTTATGAATAACTTTAAAAATTCTAAGATTCTGATCCAGATCTTCACCAAAATCTAATAATTTCATCGTTGTCACGCATCTAACATATCCACCAAGTTTGTCCGAGTCCATTGATAACTTTTGAGATATCCTGCTCACAAACAGACATGCAAATAAACAGACAAATAAACAAACACTATGTCGTGCATAGCACGATACTTGCGAAATCCATAAAATAAGTTGTTGACCTTTGGCCTTTGTTGACCTCAAAAATAATTTGTGGTTTTAATTAAATGAGCGGATATGCAAATCCTGTTCAAATTTCAAGTCAATCAGATGGAAATTGAGGATTTTAGAAATTCCACCTAAGTTGATGACCTTTGGCCTATGTTGACTTTTTGGCCAAGGTTGACCTAAAACAATCATTGTTGGTTGAATTCAGTTCCTGAAATGCAAATCTTCTTCAAATTTAAAGTCAATCAGATGAAAATTGAGGATTTTAGAAATTCCACCTCAGTTGTTGACCTCTGGCCTATGTTGACCCTTTCCTTTTAGTCCTCAAAAATAATTGGTGGTTGAATTCAGTGACCGAATATGCAAATGCTCTTCAAATTGAAAGTCAATCAGATGAAAATTGACAATTTGAAAATCAATCGGATGAAAATTGACAATTTTAGATATTTGACAAAGTTGTTGATCTTTGGCCTATGTTGACCTTTTGACCTCAAAACGAATAGGCTTTTCCTTATGACAAACTCTACAATTTGGTGAGGTTTCATAAAGATCGGTTTAAAATTGTGAGCTGTAGGCATTGACATACAGACAGACAAACAGACAGACAGACAGATAAAGAGACAGACAGACAAACAGACAAACAGACAGGCAGACAGATAAACAGACAGACAGACAGATAAACAGACAGACCGACAGATAAACAGACAGACAGATATACAGACATGCAGACAAACAGACAGACAGATGAAAAATCACTCATAGAGCGACACTTTGCAAAATATAACAAAGTAGAATGGCACTCGGTAGAGCATCCTTTTGACCTCAAAAATAATTGGTGGTTGAATTTAGTGACCTGATATGCAAATCGTCTTCAAATTTTAAGTTAATTGGATGAAAATTGACAATTTTAGAAATTTGACCTATGTTGATCTCAAAAATAGTTGGTTGTTGGTTTCAGTACGCTGATATGCAAATCCTATTCATATTTCAAGTCAATCGGATGAAAATTGGGAATTTTAGAAATTTGAAAAAAGTGGTTGACCTTTGGCTTATGTTAACCTTGTGACCCATGTTGATCTCAAAAATAGTTGGTGGTTGAGTTCAGTTCGCTGCTATGAAAATCCTATTCAAATTTCAAGTCAATCGGATGAAAATTGAGAATTTTAGAAATTTGAAAAAAGTGGTTGACCTTTGGCCTATGTTGACCTTTTGACCTAAAAATATATAGGATTTTGTCGGACCACAAACTCAACCATTTGGTGAAGTTTCGTGAAGATTGGTTTGAAATTGTGAACTGCAGGCAAGTATAAGTGAGCGGACAGACAAGCAAACACACACACAAACAAAAAACACAACCCGGAGTGACCAACGTACTTGTCAAAAAAAAATTTTGGACAAGTATTAAACAGACAGACAGATAAACAGATAGAATAATGCACAAGATCAACCAATCTTTGATTGAAAAATCTTTGATGTTTGCAAGTAGCAAACAGACAAACAGACAACCAATCAGGGAAATCGGGAAACAGGGGTGAATACCACTTTTGTCCATCTTTGGTGGTGGACGTTGTCGTGAAAATCAAGCTCAGACACGACTTGACCTCTGGGTAGGTTTAATATCATTTAGATCTGAAGTACATCCTGTAAAAATACATTCATGCAACAGGCATTAAAATCAGAGTATTTCATGAGCAATGGTCGATTCAATATGGCAATGGTCCAATAGAGAGGACAGTCAGCGCAGCATTTAGGGGCGTACATACCATTCAAACTACAGGACTATGTCACAGTGAGTTCCGCTGGAGTGTCCGTGCGCCCCGGTTGTCCCGGGTCTTATAGACGCCCCTTTTTAAGCGAGCACACCCTGGGTTCACCTTGGTATAATTTCACTACATTCTCCCCGCCGTTAGAACTATACTGCCGCTCGGCAGGTTGCAAGCAAGCATCAGCAATAATCAAATGGGTCACGTCAATCCACGTCAGTCGGTCCACCCATAGCGGTCGGGGTGGCGAACTTCCCTGCCAGTTGGTGTTCGGAATCTACCGGGCACGGCGTCCCCAAGCCCGGAGTCCCCCGCGTCGGAATAGCCGCCGGAGGTGGGAGTCGGAGGGGGCGCCCCAGCGCCTTCGGGCACGGGAGTAGGGAACGACGGAAGTAACGGTGGTAGTTCCATAGGGGAAGCTTCGGTAGAGTCCATAGACTCGTAGACGGGTTCGTCGATATCCCTGTCGTCGTCCCCACATGGGGCGAGATGGCGTACGGAGACAGTAGACTCGCGGCCATCCGCCGTTAACACGCGAGCATGCTCGGGATTAGCCTGGAGGACCTGCACCTTGTCAACAAGGGGGTCGTACTTGCTAGCGCGAACCGCTCGTTTGAGATAGGCGGGCCCCGGTTCAGCGAGCCAGCTGGGTAAAGATTGGATACTGCCGGAGCCTCTAGGGTGGTGGAACAGTCGTTCGTGAGGAGTCTGGTTGGTGGCGGTACATAGGAGAGCCCGGATCGAGTTTAGAGCGGCAGGTAGCGACCACGCCCATTTATCGAGGCCTCGGCCGAGGGTCCGGAGGCTCAGCATGACGGCCCTCCATATAATCCCATTAAAGCGTTCGATCTGCCCATTCGCTTGGGGCCGGTATGGGGTGGTGTAGCTCGAAGCGACATTATGCAAGTAGCCCCTCACCTCCTGGGACAGGAACACCGCACCCCGATCGGTATGCACGTAGGCCGGATACCCGAACATAGAAAACAAATTCTGCAGGCACCGAATAACCGTGGCAGCCGACATATTCCCGCACGTGTAAGCAAAGGGGAATCGTGAATACTCATCGACGATAGTGAGCAGATAGCGAGAGTTGCTCGACATTGGCAGCGGCCCTTTGAAGTCCATCGCCAAGCGCTCCCACGGTCTAGTAGCCCTAATGAGTGTCCCCATAGGAGGGTTATAAAAACGCGGTTTGAGTTCCGCACAGATCGCGCAATCACGGCAGATGCGGTGGATGTCCTCAATCGAGTACGGCAGATTGCCCTCGCGCACAAAATGCGCGAAGCGCGTTATCCCGGGATGACACATAGTGCCGTGCAAAGTGCGCAGCCCCTCCAAAGTTACAACCCCCGCGCAAGTGGCCGGCCTCGATAAGGCGTCAGCGACCAGGTTATCCTTCCCCGGGCGGTATTTGATGGTGTAGCAGAAGTCGGTGAGTTCGATACGCCAACGGGTGATTTTCTCATTCGTAATGCGCTGAGCATGTAAGGTGTCGTACACAAACGCAACGATCTGTTGGTCCGTGACGATTTGGAAACACCGCCCAAGCAGATACGGCCGCCATCGCCGAATTGATTCGACGATCGCGTACGCTTCCTTTTCGACAGACGAATGCCTCCGCTCGGCAGAGGTGAGAGTCCGCGAGAAGAAAGCCACAGGGCGGCCCCCTTGGGAGAGAGTCGCCGCTATCGCATGATCTGAGGCATCACTCTCCAAAACGAAAGAGGCACTCTCGTCAATCGTCGCGACAGCGGCGCCAGCGATGTCGACTTTAAGGCCCTCAAAGGCCGCCAGGGCGGCCGGGCCCATGGGGAAAGTGTCGCAGGCCACGAGGGGGCGGAGCTTCGTGGAGAAATTTTGCACCCACTTTGAATAGTGGGCGAACAGCCCTAGAGCGCGTTTCAGCGAAGCCCGATCGCTAGGCGGAGCCATATCGAGCAAAGGGCGCAGACGCTCCTTATCCGGAGAGACGGAGCCATGGGTCACGGTGTGCCCCAAAAGGTCTACCGTGCGTAGAGAGTATTGACACTTAGCCGCATTCATGGTTAGGCGATATTTCCGCGCGACCTCGAGGAAGCGTTTCAGATTAGCGTCGTGATGCTCCTGGTCATACCCACAAACCGTAAGATTGTCCAGATAGACAAAGACATCGGTCAAATTCTCCTTCGCAACGAGGTCATCCATAGCCCTCTGAAAACAAGCGACTCCGTTAGTTACCCCAAAGGGAAGTCGCGTGAACTGGTACAACCGCTGACCTGATTCAAAGGCTGTAAAGACGCGATCAGCCCTAGAGATGGGGACTTGATGATACGCACTACGCAGATCGAGAGTGCTATAAACGGAATACAGGGCCACCTGGCGTACCAGGGCGTCCATCCCCGGTAAGGGGTAGGCATCCAGCTGTGTAAAACGATTAATCGTCTGCGAATAGTCGATTACCATGCGCCGGTGGTGGGCCTCACTCCGCACCACTAAGACTTGGGCCCGCCACGGTGACCTACTGTGTTCTATAATACCGTCCTTTAAGAGCAGGGCCGTTTCTTCCGCAATGAATTGCGCGTCTGCGCGAGAGTAGCGCCCGGATTTGACGGCTACAGGGGTACAATCAGTGGTCAGGTTGGGGAACAGTGAGAGAGGCTCCATGTCCATTTGAGCGAGGGCGCACACAGCGAGCGTGTCCGGCCCACCGAAGTCTATTTCCAAACGTCCATGCCGGTTAAGGAAATCAAGTCCTAACAGAACGTCAGCGCATAAAGCAGGTAATACCATGAGATACATGTCCGGGAACGTGCGTCCCTTTATCACAAGTTTCAATCGACACGCCCCTTTTGTGCTCAACCGAAGTCCCTGAGAGGCCATGAAGATCCGGCGGGTTGTCCCGAGAACCGGCCACCCATGTTGATGCACGAGTCGCTGATCGATAAAACTATCCGTGGACCCCGTGTCAATCAAAGCTTGCGCAAAAACGCCCGCAATCGTGAGCGGAATGATGGCCTGCGCAAGGCCGGCAGACCCGGCAGGTATTGTACCGGCCGGGCGAGAAGATCGCGCCTCGCGGGTGGATCCCACGCCGGCTGCAATCCTTCGGGCAGCGTCGGCAGGTTGGGCCTCAGCAGGAGCATTGAAGTCAGTTGGCTCATCAGCAGATTCATTTGCTAGAGTGGGTGTGTGTAGGTCGTAAGAGCCGCCGCCAGATGGCGCTCGAGTCACGTGAGAAAGATCTTTGCCGTCTGCAGATTCATATGCCAAAGTGAGTGCATGTAATTCGTAAGAGCCGCCGTCAGATGGCGCTCGAGTCATGTGAGAAGAATCTCTGCCGTCTGCAGATTCATATGCCAAAGTGGGTGCATGTAATTCATGCTGCATTTGCCGCACATCGAGAGGAGTTTCCACAGCAGGAGCATGTCGCTTGTTTGAAGTAGGCGTTCGAACGCCAGTCAAGGTCGGTCGTGCTGCGGCCGGTCGCGTTCGCGCCATTTGTTTCGGCGGTCCGGTGTATCTCACCAAGGTCGGGCATGCAGCCAGAGGCCCGCGAGAAGGAGAGCGGCTCATCAAAGCCGAGTGAGGCGCCCCCTCCGGCGCTCGATCCGTTGGCTCCGCGATGAGCCCATTCAAGGTCGCGCGGGGACGCGTGCCCCGAGCGGCCTTCCTGCAGACCTTTGCAAAATGGCCCTTGGTGGAGCACAGGTGGCATGTAGCCTCCCGAGCCGGGCATTCAGAGCGAGGGTGCTGCCGATTCCCGCAAAAATAACATTTTGCATACCGGTCAGGCCGTGGCCGGGCAGCGGTGGCAGCAGTGAGGCCGGAAGCGGAGTTCGCTTCAGGAGCACCCGGAGTCTCGGCCGTGGTGGTCGGGTCCTCCTCCGTATCCTCGGCGGTAGCCCTCTCCGGTCGCGCGAGTTGAGAGGCCCCCGCCACGACTCGTGGGTGATCGTATGTGGTGGATTGTTCTCGGGCATCTGTATATACGCGCGCCAGCCGTAGTGCTTCCGTAAATGTCAGATCCGCGACCTCCAGGAGTCGGAGCCGCAAGACCCCAGAACTAATTCCGGAGATGAATGAATCTCGGAGCAAGTCGTCCTGCACTTGCTCGTGGGTCCGTACGTCCTGCACGCAGTCCGCCAACAGGTAGCGCAACTCCTGCGCGTAGCGATCGATCGATTCAGATGGTTGTTGTCGCCGCTGGGAGAGTTGATGCCGGCCGTGCACAGCGCTCCGTGTTTTTACGTATAAGCGCTTCAGCTCGGCTAGTGCCGTAGCGTACGTCTCAAATCGAGCTATGTTCCGGAACACGGTGTGATAGACCTTCGACTGTAACACAGACAGCTTCATCGCAGCGGTGAGCTCTGTTTCGTGAGCAGCAAAATAATTCTCCAGCGTTTTGAGCCAGTGAGTGAACTCCGATGCTGATCCCTCAGCTTGAGAGTCGGCTCCGAGAATTGGTACCACGATCATCTTGTGGTCAGCCATTCCGGCGATCTAAATGATATTAAATGTCGTGAAAATCAAGCTCAGACACGACTTGACATCTGGGTAGGTTTAATATCATTTAGATCTGAAGTACATCCTGTAAAAATACATTCATGCAACAGGCATTAAAATCAGAGTATTTCATGAGCAATGGTCGATTCAATATGGCAATGGTCCAATAGAGAGGACAGTCAGCGCAGCATTTAGGGGCGTACATACCATTCAAACTACAGGACTATGTCACAGTGAGTTCCGCTGGAGTGTCCGTGCGCCCCGGTTGTCCCGGGTCTTATAGACGCCCCTTTTGAAGCGAGCACACCCTGGGTTCACCTTGGTATAATTTCACTACAGAGGTAATAAATACAAACTTCACATACAATAATACGTTAACTCTCAACTCTTAACGTGGAAATCAGTGCCATCACGCAGTTCACACATTAAACCCAGTGGGTCATAAATATGTGAAAGGTCGGCAGAAAGCCGCTTTGGTCTTGTCAAAGTACCCCTTTGGTCATAACTCGTGATGCTGCCACAGACCTCAGAAGATGAATTCCCGAATCACCAAAGCATAGAGGAGAACCCTATTCAGCCGTTACAGCTGGACCACTAGTGATGAAGTCAGGAACTCCAAGATGAAAAGAATCATTTGGTTAAAGGACACGATATGGTCCATGAACGATAAGGTCTGAAAGTAGGAAATGGTCAACACGCGTGTCACTTTCTCAAAATGGCATGCGAATCACACAAAATTAGTGCCACCGAGGTAATACAAGAAACAATGTCTAACAGGCAGGCAACAACAAATGTTTCAACAAATTTAATGGGCAGCTAACAAATGGCCATGGAAGTTCAGCAGAGTAGAATACCTCAAAGGGTTGATATAAGAAGACAAGCTGAATCTCCTCCATGGAGCAGCACCAGTGGGTTAGAGTTGAGCCATGGCAAAGGCACAGGTGGATTGCCCAGGTTATTGAACCTGCCCAGGTTAGCGCAAAGAAAACCCACCAATCCCATCTTCACTGTGAATGTTGGACTTAAATGGAATGCACCACTGGAAAAAAGCGTGGCTGCTGAAGGGAAGTCCCAAAGGAATGCAGCCGATTGCCTCGATGCTCTCCTTCCTCTGGTCTCTCCTTTTTCCTTTTTGTTACAAGTTGATGTTGCTTTTTCACTGTTGTTGTTGTGACTCCTTTTATTCTGGACCATCAATACTGGATCAACATAACATTAATTATTACTATCTTCTTAGCTTATAGAGATCTAAAGTATCATTATTCAGCAAAATATGTAACCTTGACCAATCAAAATTAAGTCTAAGAAAAATAACATACCAGTTCTTAACACTATATATATATAGATATATTGTTACGGATCTCGGTTACGGCGCTCCCCTTACCAAGGGGGGTTTAATCCCCTCGTCTATTTCACTGGCCGTCCGAGTCCTAGAAGATATCGCGCTCCTTTGCAGGGTTGAGGTTGACCAGGGTGACTGGTCAATGGAGTCCCAGATACCTTCGCTAACCTCTCCGCAAAGCAGGACGATACTTCTGCTTGAGCCACGGACAAGATGGAAGATTGCCGAGCGGTTTAGCAATCCAAGGCTCGAGCCGTTAGCAAAAAGACTAACCCGATTCTGAGCGGTTCCTATATCGTGCCACTGATATTCAATTGGGGACAGGACGCAAGCGATCGGATGAGAGGAACCAAAGAATAAGAAGGGTAAATGAAGAACAAATATGGTTTATTACTATCTAAAAGAGGAAACGAAGGAAGGGAATATACAAGAAGAGGAAACAAAAGGACATAGGGCAACCTTATACACTCTTATATAACACGCCCATGACAATACAAACACACTCACACGGAATGGTAGCTGGTAGGGGAAGAAGGTCCAGGCAGATGGTTCCAGGCTCCGGTTCCGCCGCGAAGAATGGCAGGCAGCTGGCGTCGTTGGCGCTCGACCGGACCTTACATATGTGAGGGGCTGGAATGCGCGTATGTATAGCGTGCCAAACACTCTCAAAACCACGGCAGTTCGTATCGAAAACGATCGTACCAAATGATCCTCCGCGCAATGTTCTTGTATTCGCCGCCTCTGCACTGTTCTCTCGCATCTGCTCTCTGCGCATCTGCTCTCTCGTTCATCTCCGTGAAAAGGCTTTGCGCTCCCGCTTTTATTGCAAGCTTCGCGTATTAAGCCGCGTCCGCTTTGCTCCGCCTACCGGTGAACACGCCTCGGCCCGGATTGGTCACGAGGGTTAATTGTTACCTCCCCTCGTGATGCATTGATGGGGCCACGCCTAGGTTCCTGGCCGCTCCTCCCTTCTTCTCCAACTTGACCGCGTGCGTAATGGCATCTTGAGAAGGGCGCTGCAGCTGGCAGAGACGCGCAATATGTTGTGGAGGGCAGTTTACGCCGCAATATGAATGGAATAGGAATTGGAGAAGGGGGCTAGGTTATTTGATTAATAGTAATACAACGCAGATTCAACTCTTGGAAACAGATCCTTACCTGAAACACATACTAATGAAATAACTAAAGAAGAATCTATGGTGTCCTACATGTTGCAATATGACCTAACTAGGGTGCGACCTTTACAAAGGGAGATATTTACAAGAATTATTATTATTCAAAGTGAAGGTTCTAAAAACCGTAACACAGCACCCGTCTCTCCTCCAGGCATGTCCCGTGCTGACAAAAACTTTAACTTAATGTGACACTCAGGTGTAGTAACCCTCTACTATTAACCTTACCCTGAGTGCGACAGTTTTAAAACAATTAAGTATGTCCCGCCTGCTGCATTGCATTCTATCTAACAGATTCACGCCCACAGGATAAGCGAATCACGGAATTAATTCTCAAAACTACACATTGACGGTGGGGAGCATTATTTACAAAGACACACTATTTGGTATTTACAAAACTAAACCCAGGACCTGTTCTTTTGGGAAACAAAAGCAGAGTTTTTGGAAAGAGGAAAGGTCATGCACTGCACTGCACCGGTACACCATACCCACGGGTGCTCCGAGACGCACAATTGATATTGCAGTGCAATCTCAGAGCACCAAAAGCACCACCATAAAGCACCCAATAAAAAAACACAAAGCACCATCCAGTGCACAGTTATACAGTTCAAAAAGTCACACTGGTGTCCTCGCTGCACAGCCGATGTCTGCTGGGGTCGATGCTCTGAGTGTCTTCTTGACTTGCTGCCTATTTGAGAGATAACAAAAACACAAAAAGGGCACAAAAGCATCCACTTTTTTTGTTTAATTATGGCCAACAGGGGCCAACTAGGGTGGTCCACCTGCTTGGCATAGGTGCCACCTTTACCGTGGTCCGCAAGCAAGATTCCCCAGCAGTGGCCATGCCACAGCCGTGTGATCCATGATGTGGTGCTCGGCCACAAACGTGTGGTCCATGAGTGGGCTTGGCCACAAACGTGTGGTCCATAAGTGGTGTACCGGTCCAGGCAGGCAGGCAGCGGAGGTGCGGGCACACAACTGCGGCGCCTGCACGCTTTCCCCTCAGTGCCCAGAGAGCACGGTCCATAGGTGGGGAAGGAAGACAAAGCAGAGTTAGCGGGGTGCAAGGGCGCAAGAGTACACATCATCACAAAGTAATGCAGAGGTGAGGTGCGCAGGAGAGCGAGCGGAGAAAGCTCGTCCCTACCGTATCCCCCCCCCCCCTGTCACCTCATCTACCCTTGCCCCTAAACCCGTATTTACACAATTTTACAAATCCGTCGCTAACGTCCTGTCTTCCCCATATCTCCCCTAATTCCAAATTCGTCCACAATCCCTCTATCCAAATTTGCCATCAATCAATTTATCACCAATCCCTCCTAAGGAGGAGGAGATGGAACATCAGCACAATGTCACCCCCACGTCATGATGCGTCTTACATACCAGACACTTGCAAAAAACGGTGGTGTGGAGTCCTGTCACCTTGGTGAGTGGATGTAGATGGTGCGAAGAGATTCCAATCCTAACTATACTCTAAATGACTTTAACACACTTACTCTACCCGGGGTCTTTCCCTGCCAAACCATTGGCCATCTTACTCTATGTGGTTCTAAGAACCGAACTCCCATTGACCAAACTGTGGTGCTGACCAATTTGGGGTCTCACTCCCCCGATTCCTCACCCTGTGCCCTCGCACAATTTCCGGGCTGGGTCGTGTGGCGCTCCCAGCAGGTCCGCTCACCTGCACACCTCCGCCACTGCAGTTGTCTCCGAGCTTACCTGCTCCTTACCCTAACCTACCTGGGGAAGGCCCTCTGGCGCTCTCACCCCACTACCGCCCTCTCTGGCGTCGGGCTTCCCGGGTCCGTCCTCTGGATCCTCGGGCCCCATTGAACAACTCTACTGGCTCCCAGAGCCTACCTGCGGCCTCACCTGGCCGACATCCTAACAGTGGCGGAGTGCTCAACCAATCACACTCACTAACAGGCCACACGCCCAGCCAATTGACTCCACTAATGCACCCAACACAACACTTCTGTGCAACTACTCGCACCACAGATGCCAATATCCAACCACAATTTACCTACTCACTCTACCTACTTTTAAACGACCCTCCCCGGGTACTCGTGAAGGGGTCCACCTTCCCCATCCACTCCTTTCGCACCAACCACTCCACTCCACGTATTCCACACTACTCACTCCACACCATCCATTCCATACTCCATACCATCTATTCCATACTCCATTCATTCCATGCTCCATTCAGTCCAGACCATCTATTTCATGCAACCATTCTCCATTCACCTGTGCTTCATCTGCACTTGCACACTCACCTGGTGCTCACACACACCTGGTGGCACTTGCACCCTCCTTCCCTCCAGGACCATTCACTCAATACAATGCACAATCACACTTTTCACAATACTCTGCTCAATCACTTCCTGCACACACACTGCATCATCTGATCTAGCTACTCCCTTCTGAAACTCGCGCGCGCGCTCCCCGTCTTCCCTTATACTAAGCGCTCCCATGTCGTTATCATCCAAAAATCTGCTACGTCCCCTCTACAGGTACAATGTCGCAACTTAAATGTAAAGTTACCTATGGTCAGCTATTTCCCTATACATTATAACCTAACCCTCCCGGGCTAGTTTAGACAGCCAATCCCCATAAATCCTATAGCTCCTTTGCCCCCAGTATGTGAGGGATGGTGTGAGGGATAGGATACCAACCCCCGACACTGGGTATCAATTTCCAACCATCACTATTCCCAATTTCGAATCACTAGTAATTTCAAGCCAATTCCCTACCAATTCCAAACAATTACACTATCATCAGCACAGTCCGCTAGCACTATGAGCCTCCTCGGTACGTCATTGCATTATCAAAGCTCGGCTTCGCAAAGCCGAGCAATGCATAATGCATACGGGTGGTTTGGTCTCCTGCAGGTTGGGTCCGTCCGGCATTCGGTTCAGGGGAGGAGGTTTCTTCGGGCCAAGGTTCAAAGCACCATCCCGGCGCAGGGTCTTGCGCTCCCAAGCGTGATGGCCCAGCTTTGCCCGGGTGGAGCTCCGCCACCACAAGGGGGCGCCATTCCAACCCCTCCTACCTCCCCTCGAACCGGGCCGGTCGCCTTGCCCGGCAAAGCGCGGACTCGATCGTGCGGGGTGGGGCCCGGCCCGAATCGTGCATGACGCTCCGAACAGGAGCGACACGACACTGATCCCCGCCGGCTCCCGCAGCCCACACCGCCCGGCACGGACCGGGAGCTCGCATCGGCTAAACGTCGGTCTGAACGCTGTCCCGTCTAACGTCGATGCTCCCCGTACATGCTCACACCACTCGTTCCGTTCTTTGCTCATACATCCCATACACTCCGTCAATTCCACCACCGCACTCTCTGTTACACACCACTCGCTGTTCGCACCCTCCTTCATTACACACTCCTCTGTTACACACCTCGCCTCTGTTACGTACTCCGTAACGCTCCCGGGTGTGCACCTCTGCACATACCCACTCACGTGCTCCGATGTGCCCTCCCGCACACGCGCCACAACCAACTCAGGTGTGCGTTCTTGCACACGCTCAACCATTCCAGGGGTGCATCCTCGCACCCACTCCTCATCCATCTCACTCTCCGTATCACTCTCATCACACATACACTCCGACGTGCATTCTCGCTCGCACTCGGTTTCACTTCCATACTCTGTCGTGCATTCTCCCTCGCACTCGGTTACACACTCGCGTTCCGGCGCCATTCGTACACGCGCACCGTTCACCTTCACACACCTTTTCCTCACACGCGCGCCATTTTCTCTCACACCACTCACAAGGGACCCTCCACCAACGCCCGGGTGCCGTCTCGATCCCAAGCGGGCGAAAATTCTTTTTGGGCTAAACACCTTCCCGCAAAACCTCAGCACCATACACAGCCCGACTCACCTTCGGGTTCTTCTTCTTCGCTCCACACGCACCTGCAAATCTTTATAAGGATTAACAAGCACGGCATCATGATGCGGGCACGGACTTTGCACATTATCCATTTCTCCCTGCCGTGAGTGCTGTTCTAAGTCCGCGGTCTCACCAATTTCAATTTCCACTACTATTTGTTCGGTTACTTTTCCAATTCTAATTTCTTTTTCCGCCGCTGCACATAAATTTGCCCTGTCCAATTCGGCGGCCGTTGGGTTTTTCACACCCCGTGTTGCGATTTCTATCCCGGTCCACCCGGCTGTGCTTTGCTCCACCTCGCTTTCTCCGCGCTTCTCACACCGCGCTACCTCATCGCATACCCCCGCAGCCTTCTCACCCAGCCTGCGGTCTCTGTCCCTCTCCATTTTTTCAGCACTACGCCTTGCTTCATACCGGGCTTTGTCCCTCGCTCGCTCCTCATTAATTTCTCGGGCTTGGCCATTTATGCCCTCGAATTTGCTTCCGAGTCCCTCCAATTTGCTTCCTAGCCCCCCAAATTTATTTCTCAATTGCTCACCCATTCTATTTTCCAAATTACCTAACCCTTCTTTCATGTCCCTCATTTCATTACTTTGCACCTCAAAGCACGCTTTAATTTGCACCATTAAGGTGCCCATATCTATTGGCGCCACGGGCTCGGCTACTGCGGCCACGTGCGCGGCGCAGCCATCTTGTGCACCTGCAACCCCCTCTACCGCACCTTCTTCAACCTCCTCTTCCATTACCCCCAATTGTTCCCTGGGGTCCTGGGTTGCCTCTAACTCTTCCTCTAACTCCCCCACTGGCATCCGACCGCCTTGACCATCCATGGCACGATATAAATTTGGTTGTTAAATAATAAATTTTGGCCGCTCGTAATTTCGACCAAATTTTTCAGATGGTTTAAAAATTTTGTTCGGGTCCAATCCCACTCCCCGACACCAATTGCTACGGATCTCGGTTACGGCGCTCCCCTTACCGAGGGGGGTTTAATCCCCTCGTCTATTTCACTGGCCGTCCGAGTCCTACAAGATATGGCACTCCTTTGCGGGGTTGAGGTTGACCAGGGTGACTGGCCAATGGAGTCCCAGATACCTTCGCCAACCTCTCCGCAAAGCAGGACGATACTTCTGCTCGAGCCACGGACAAGATTGAAGATTGCCGAGCGGTTTAGCAATCCGAGGCTCGAGCCGTTAGCAAAAAGACAAACCCGATTCTGAGCGGTTCCTATATCGTGCCACCGATATTCAATTGGGGACAGGACGCAAGCGATCGGATGAGAGGAACCAAAGATAAGAAGGATAAAGGAAGAACAAAATATGGTTTATTACTATCTAAAAGAGGAAACGAAAGAAGGGAATATACAAGAAGAGGAAACAAAAGGACATAGGGCAACCTTATACACTTATATAACACGCCCATGACAATACAAACACACTCACATGGAATGGTAGCTGGTAGGGGAGGAAGGTACAGGCAGATGGTTCCAGGCTCCCGGTCCGCCGTGAAGAATGGCAGGCAGCTGGCATCGTTGGCGCTCGACCGGACCTTACATATGCGAGGGGCTGGAATGCACGTATGTATAGCGTGCCGAACGCTCTCAAAACCACGGCAGTTCGTATCGAAAACAATCGTCCCAAACGATCCTCCGCGCAATGTTCTTGTATTCGCCGCCTCTGCGCTGTTCTCTCGCATCTGCTCTCTGCGCATCTGCTCTCTCGTTCATCTCAGTGAAAAGGCTTTGCGCTCCCGCTTTTATTGCAAGCTTCACGTATTAAGCCGCGCCCGCTTTGCTCCACCTACCGGTGAACACGCCTCGGCCCGGATTGGTCACGAGGGTTAATTGTTACCTCCCCTCGTGACGTGTTGATGGGGCCACGCCTAGGTTCCTGGCCGCTCCTCCCTTCTTCTCCAACTTGACCGGGTGTGTAATGGCGTCTTGAGAAGGGCGCTGCAGCTGGCAGAGATGCGCAATATGTTGTGGAGGGCAGTTTACGTCGCAATATGAATGGAATAGGAATTGGAGAAGGGGGCTAGGTTATTTGATTAATAGTAATACAATGCAGATTCAACTATTGGAAACAGATCCTTACCTGAAACACAATCTAATGAAATAACTAAAGAAGAATCTATGGTGTCCTACGTGTTGCAATATGACCTAACTAGGGTGCGACCTTTACAAAGAGAGATATTTACAAGAATTATTATTATACAAAGTGAAGGTTCTAAAAACCGTAACAATATATTGTTACAGTTGGACCGGAGCATTCAAACTCCCGCTCCTGATACCAATGTGTTACGGTGCTCGGACCGAAATTCCGCTCCTGAACACAGAATATGTTATAGCCCAGGGTTCGGGTTTACTATGAGGGGGTTAACCTACATTCCCTCCCAAAATTACCGGACCTGTGGCTGCCACGCACGAATAACTTCGTGCTTAGCAGGTTGCGAACCAATAACTACGAACGCCAATTGGTCCGTCGCGCGATAGCTTACCTGTACCACGTCAAGGTCCCAATCGGGGAACGCACCATACCTTCCGGCAGTATACCACTTTAGATGGCCGAGTGAAAACTGTTGGTAACCGCCGGGGTAATGCCAATTCGTTACGGCCGATTGTTAACCTGGGTGCGGCCAATGGCGGATCAATGGAGGAAAAGACATTCACAGACAGAGAGAAAAGGAAAACGTTTTAACAATTTGATTTATTTACAAACATATACAGTGTAATTATTCAATAGGAAAGAAAAAGGGACGATAAGCAGGAACGTAGGTTATTCTACGCATTATTGCGATTACAACAAATAAACACTACATGGGCCCAGCTCATATTCACGAGGGTAGGGGAGGGGAACGAACAAACGTTGGAAACCTGATAGCACAAAGGCCACGATGCTCCAGATGCATCTCCTTGAGATGCCCCCATCCCGGTTGCACCACCGAGAAGCATGAACAGGTAATGCCGATCGTCACAGCACGGACAGGCAGGTGAAGGTTGATCGTCAGCATGGCAGAGTGAGGTCGATTGTCAGCACGGTAGAGTGACCCAGGCCAAGAGAGGAGCACACATGCTCAGTGGCAAGATCAACAACGTCCCAGGCCGAAGAGTGTGAGAAACATGCAAACGTGCAGAGGAAATAAAGTCCAACAACCAAGACAGTCTAATCACACTTGTGGAGGCCTGTGAGATAGTCTGGCCTGGAATGGATGTACACGTACAGAGGGAACAAAGTCCAGCTACCAAGAGAGTCTAATTACACGTGTAGAGGCCTGTGAGAGAGTCTGGTTTAGAACGGATGCACACATGCAGCGGGTGAGTGAACCTGGCAGAGAGAGAGACAATACAGGAACGTGTTAGGTCCACAATGTCCAAAAAACAAGAGAGTGCAAAAACGTGTTCAAACTCCCTTTGTTCACCCTCACCGAGGGTGGGGGGATCTTGGAGGTGTCCTGGCTCCCTATTGGTGGAGCCCGTTACTCCGCCCCACAAGCTCCCCCAAAGTGACTCAGGCCCTGATTGGTGGGTTTCTGAGCCTGGACACCATGGTGTGCCTTTGAGCCTGGTAAAAGATCCCTTATGAGTGGAGGACCTATCTTTCCTTTCCCAAATGCCCCAACTTTCCTTTCCCTTTCCTTTCCCTTTCCCTTTCCCTTCCCTTCCCTTTCCATTTCCTTTCCCTTTCCTTTCCCCTTCATTTCCCTTTCCTTTCCCTTTCCTTTCCCTTTCCTTTCCCTTTCTTTCCCTTTCCTTTCCCTTTCCCTTTCCCTTCCCTTCCCTTTCCATTTCCTTTCCCTTTCCTTTCCCCTTCATTTCCCTTTCCTTTCCCTTTCCTTTCCCTTTCCTTTCCCTTTCCTTTCCCCTTTCCCCAACGACATAATAACCCGAAATTAGGGAAAGGGACTAAGATAATGGTCTGCTATGAAATATCTATTCTGTGGGACCTGTTTGGTGGTTGCCATTACTTTTTATTGGTTTCCCAAAACCACAACAATATATATATTTTTAGAAATTTTTACGAAATAATTTAAAATTAAATACTGAAATATCTTATTTACATAAGCATTCAACCCTCTGAGTCAATACTTCATAGAAGTTCCTTTGGCAGCGATTACAGCTTTGAGTCTTCTTGGGTATGTCTGTATCAGCTTTGCACATCTGAATTTTGGGAGTTTCACCGATTCTTCCTTGCAGAGTTGCTCAAGCTTTGTCAAGTTGGATGGTGAGCATCGGTGAGCAGCAATCTTCAAGTCTTTCCACAGATTTTCAATGGGATTCAAGTCTGGGCTTTGTTTGGGCCACTCAAGCACTTTCACGTTCTTTTTCTGAAGCCTCTTCAGTGTTGCTTTGTCTGTATGATTGGGGTCATTGTCCTGTTGGAACGTAAACCATCGCCGCAGTTTAAGGTATTTTGCACTCTGAAGCAGGTTCTCCTCAAGGATTTGCCTGTATTTGGCTCCATTCATTGTTCCCTCTATCCTGACAAGTCTCCCAGTCCCTGCCACTGGAAAGCATCCCCATAGCATGATGCTGCCTCCACCATGTTTTACAGTAGGGATGGCGTTAGATGGGTGATTAGCTGTGCTCGGTTTCTGCCAGACGTAGCGCGTTTCAATCAGGCCAAAGAGTTCAATTTTCCTCTCATCGGACCACAGAATATTTTGCATCATGCTCTCAGTCTTCCACGTGACTTTTTGCAAACTCCAGTCGTGCTGTCATGTGCCTTTTTCTCAGGAGTGGCTTCCATCTGGCCACTATCCCATAAAGCCAAGACGTGAAGTGCTGCAGAGATTTTTTTCCATCTGGCAGGTTCTCCCATTTCAACCAAGGAACTCTATCTTCTTGGATATAATAATAAAACCTGCCTTGCCCTACAGAACTGGACCCCGTCTCACCATAGATTAAATCCTCAGGGGGCCCAAGAGGAAGAGGAGCTCGTGTGCACTTGTAGTTAGCTGTGACAGGATGAATTCCTATTATGTAATTTTGCCTGTGCATCAAGATTTTAGTGCACTTTTATCTATACTGCAATCCAATTCCACAGCAACAATGGAATAAAAAATATGGGGTTGATGAAAACAGGGGTGAATGACACAGAAATTGATATTCAATCATTGGAAAGACAAATAAAACTGTCATCCTGCTTAAATATAATTACTGATTCAACCCCTGTCTAAATTCTTAATTTTAAGGTATTTTAAAGGAATTTTAAGGACGGAAAGATAGGTAAGGAAGTTCAGGAGGTAGAGCAGGGCCTTCTTTGTTCACACCAGAATGGCGCAGTGTGGGCGAGTGGCAAGATGAGGCAGGAGAAGCGAGACGAGCTTGCCTAAGCACCGTTCCACATGATTGCCACTGATGGTAGCATGACCCACAGGCAACCTGCCAATTGTCATCACCACTCCCTGCATGGTTGTTTGATCACACATCTCTCTCATGTCAAACACTGAAAGGCCCCTCTCAAAAAGCCTCTCGCATTATGCAAGGTCTGAATATTTGCCCTGGGTCGCAACGTCATCGGCCTTCATTATTTGGCTGTACCAACGGCCATGTGGTTCAGCCACGACATCACAACCTGAGCTCTGCCTTTTGAGGTGTCATTACACCCAGCCATGAGGTGGGAAAATTTAATTTTCAAAAAAGATCAGGAGTTCATGGAGGAGGGGACAAAGGTTATTGGCCAGGCAGCAATGAAAACAGTTGTCCGTATGGCAGCAACTTACACATTTGGCCATCCGGGGGGCAGTGAAATAAGAGTCCTAGACCACAGCAAAAGGGTTCATTTAGGCACTAGGCACTAGGCTTGGTAGCACGCTTGTCTTGTGCCAGCAGGCTTGGCAGCAGTGATGTTGGTTGGCTGCAGGTGTTCTTCTTCTTCTTACATATGGCCAATATGGGGTGCGCTAAAGTTTCATGTCTACGTTCTGCAACCATGTGGCTGCCCCAGGGGTGAGTTGGTGGAGGTCTAAAAGTCCTCCCGATAGCTGCCGCAAGGGACAGTGCGACATGATGTGCTCTATCGTCTGCAGGTGTTGCTGAAGATGTTGGGGGTGGTCTCACCAATAGAGGGAGGCGTTCATCTTTAAAGTTTACCCCCTCTGGTCGGAAAGTAATGCTGCGCCTAGAAATTAAAAGTGTTCATGTTGCGGGAATTTACCTGGCTTGCTGGTAGCGAGGGTGAACGACTGTGCACTAAACTCTTACGTAAAATTTGGGACACACCAGTCCTCTCAGGTGCCACTTAACCGACGCTATCCCTACCAGTGGCAGGCATACATTGTATGTTGTGCAGGAGAGATACCAATGCTAAACCGCAGCCAAGAAATACTTCTTTCAAATTACCATTAACTCATTACGGTGGTCCTAATGACCTATTTTGCCCCACTGCTCAGCATGGTGGCACCATTCTATGAATTTGGACATGGGCCTCATAAATCCTATGTCTCAATCCTCTGGCACAATTAGCTGACTGGGCAGTGTGGCTCTGTCACAGGCTTCCTCACCTGCCTTTGTTCTGCTATGGCACCTGAGAACTTAGGGCTTACTTGGGGCATTTAACCCATGCTCCCTAACTAACCACAAGGCCACTCCTGTTATCCACCCTGCCCTTTTGACACTTGTGCCATGGGCCCTCTCTTTTGGCAACCAGGTCGAATAGTCTGAATTATCTAAATTAACCTGTCTTGGCATGTCCATCGGCACTGATATACTCCGAAGGCCCCAGGGCTTCATCCTTCAATACCACACTTTCCTTCTAACTTTTGAGCCACACTCCCAGCCCACAAACTACTTGGTTACACCCTAGCCATGATTCTGTGCTTCCAATTTCCATGCCCAATGACCCTCACCCTGGCCGTTTCCATTTTCAAATCTTATAACCCCCAAACTCACCTACCACAAATTGGAGGCTCCCTCCAGTTATGGGCACTATTCTCTCACCATGCTCTCCTCACACAATCCACTCCTAAAATTTTGCCACATAATCCGCATTTTCCCACACACATCAGCACATTTTCCCAAACATTTTCCATTCATCCCAAGTTCCACTGGAGCAAGAAAAGGGAGAAGGCCAAAGACACACACTCATACTATAAATCACCTTTTTTCTTTTTTTCTGAATTTGTACAAACTTTTGTAAAATGTTGCTCCATCGCTGCCACTAACTTATGTCACCTATTACATCCCTGTTGCTGCCCTTGGCTCCCCTGTGGGGCCTGGGCCATATACCGCCACCCGCACTTGCTGCCATATTTCCTTTGTGGCTTATGGAGCTGACGCTGTTGCCCATGCAGACCCGTGCCTTTCCTCCAGATCTTGTGGGCCTGGCGCAGGTACCAGCCCCTACCTATCCTACTCCATCTTTGCTGAGCCCGATGCAGCCACAGACAGCCATCACATTTCCTCTTCGGCCTCTGCCAAGCCTGGGTCAGCAATCTCCGTCGCTGCAGGGTCCAACCTTGCCGAGCACATAAACTGTCTGTCCTCACCATTCTGGATGGCAGAATTTCTCCATCCATCTTTACCCCAACCCTACCCACAATGTCCACACTGCACACATTATCTGGTCACTTGCACCACTCATACATGGCCACATGTACACACACCCCACTTGAAGGAGCCTCAACCCATGCATTCACTACCTGGAGACAACTCTCCTTCACTATGCATTTGTGCATACAGGTAACTAGCGAACACCACTTACTCTTCCAGATTATTGCACCTCTCTTGCAGGTCACCACACCTCGTGTTCAACATCATCTGCTCCTCCTGGGCTTGCAAACACTCGACCACATCAGCCCTCAGCACTCCCAGATACACACTCACCCCTCACTTCTCTGACTATGGGGTGGGGGTGACACATTCTACCCCCTCCCCCTCCCCATGGTTTTTACTATCTCATCCCCTGTGGTCTTCTCTACTGTCAACTCTGCGGTCTCTATCACACTACACCCAATGGTCTCCTCAACTCTGTTAACCCCCTTGGGCTTCACTGCACTACTCCCCATGGTCTCCTCAACTATCACCTATGTGGACTCATATCCCATGGACACCACCTCTCAATCTGTAAGCTGTATTACACCCTCCTCGTGCTCCATTATGTCCTTTTTGGCCTCTACACTGCCCTTCATGCCCCTTGTGGATTTGCACTATCACTCACGGGTATCTTTGATGGTCTTGCCCTCCATGGGGTCCACCTTATCACTCTCAATGACAAGGACGAATCCATCTGATGTTGATGAAGACAAGAATATGGACCTGGATACGAGAATTTTTTAACTGATTCTTCACCATTGAGTGATAGGGCCAAAAATGACATAGCATGAGATTTCAAAAAGTTATGGACAGATTTGGGCGGAACTTTGATGACAGGTTGGGGGTGTAACAAGGACGAATTGATTTGATTTTGGTGAAGATTCGAATCTGGATCCGGATATGAGAATTTTTAAAAATTTTTCTAAGTGATTCTTCAACATTGAGTGAAAGGGCCAAAAACGACATATAGCATGACATTTTAAAAAGTTGTGGACGAATTATGACCAAACTAGGTGGTTGAGTTAGTAATGCAACATTGTACCGTATGTGCTCTCCCGAGTGTTCTTCTAGGTGATGATGAAGATATCTTTGTCACATTTCAGGCTAATCTCTCCTCCTAAATGTGGCTGTTGTCATGTTCATTGACATGACATTTATGACCATTTCGTCGGGAAATTTCAAGCAGAGTGGTCTTGTCTCACTAATTGGTGTACGTAGGATGCTCCTTGACTCAAATGTGTGGAGACATAAATTCTTGACATTGTTTTGAGCTTTTCTTTATGGATGAAGCATCAGAGCAGAAATGGTGTTTCTTAAAGGAATGTTGTTGCATCAATGGTTGTTGCAGTTGCAGTTGCAGTTGTAGTTGTAGTTGTAGTTGCAGTTGTAGTTGCAGTTGTAGTTGTAGTTGCAGTTGTAGTTGCAGTTGCAGTTGCAGTTGTGGCATCGATGTTTATTTCAGGGACCATGTCCTGATCATTTGTGAGCGAGAATAAGGTCACTTGGAACAACAGTTAGTTGTAACTGATTTATCTGCACATTCATATCAGGAATTGACGATTCATTTCATTCCTTGCAAATAGTCCTTCCTAAAGGATGTAAAAATCGCCCACACGAGTCCATTAGTGATATGAACTGTGACACCTGTTGTTACAACTGCGCTTTATTACAATTCATCAACGTTTATGAAATTACTTTCGCAGCAAACAAATGGCGCTTGCGGAGGCTTCAACTACACATTGTGCTGACTACTACGGAAATGCTAAAGGGGTCATCAGTCATGTACTTATCACCTCCCCAAAAATAGTACATTTTAAACCCCTATTTCCCCCATGCATTTTACCACCTTCTTCTTTCATTACCCTCGCAGGAGAGGGTATTGCATTTCGGTCCGTTTTTCTGTCTGTTTGTCCATCTGTCTGTCTGTTTGTTTGTCTGTTGGTTTGTTTGTCTGTTTGTTTGTCTGTTTGTCCACACAGAATAAATATGATTTTCTCGGCAACCGTTGGTCCGATTGACAGGAAATTTCCACCATAGGTGCAACTCCATCTGTATAATTTTTTAATGATAATTATGACGTCATAGGTCACGTAGTATGGGCGCCATCTTGGAAAAACTGAAAAAATTTGCACCTCTATATCTCTGAAAGTGCTGCATAGAAAAAATTGAGACATGGCTCATTGTAAAGAACTCTTCATGGGGAATAAAATATGTTAATGATGATGTCATAAGTACCTCCATTATGACATCATAATTCTACAAGTGCAAAACTTCATCCGATCAAGATTAAATTTCTTGAGCGGCATCTGGGGATAAATTGGTGGAGAAAAAAAAGATGATGGCGTCTTCGGTCACGTGGTTCGGCCGCCATATTTGTTTTTAACACAAAAACCTTAAGAAACACTGAAAACACATTCTGGCGAGGGTCTGCAATCTCTGATTGCTCTTTCTTGTTTCTCTTGCTTTTCCCCTTTTGTCATTGTACTCCTCTTTCTTATCCTTACAAGATAACGACATTGCAAGTAAAGGGAATCTAGGGCATGCTACCTGTACTTATGCACTTCCTAGCACTTTTACCAATGACTGCACGTAGTCTGAATTGTAGAGATAACCTAGGGCATCGGCCAGGGACGCCGAGAGGGAGGTTGGGGGGGGGGGGGGGTGACCACCCTGGGGCCGGGCCCTAATACTGTAGTAGGGGCCTGTAATTATTGTTTCAATTTTTTTGTTTCACTGTCGGAGTTATAAATATAATTACATTGCCATGGGGAGTGTTATGCTATTGCCACCCTCTCACATAGAATAAACTACTGTGGGAAGAATTTATATAATGATAATCGTGATATTGACGTAATGACGTAAATTAACACAGGAGTGTTGGCCAATGGCCGAATGCCATCCGGATGAAATTGGTTAAGAAACGAATCCGCATATACGAATAAGTGAATAACACCCAAATTTGCCAGAGCATGTGCTTCTGACGACGAAAATACGAAAACCTCCATTTAGGTTGTTTTTTTATCGTATTTTTTGTGTCCATGTCAGAGTTTCACCAATGAGAGGAAAGATTTCTGGTGAGCTGTAGACGACGGAACTTCTAAGTTCCAACCAATGACAAGGGAATATTATGTGACATCACTGAGGAAATGCAGTACAGTACTGTAGGACATACTGTACTTATCTTGTAACCTGCTGGTTGCATCATTGCTGAGAGTGCAGGATTACACAAATCAGGAGACGACGATGGTTCACGAGTGAGCGGTATTCAATGACAAAGGACGGACTACTTTGAAATGGCCGTCCTTTGTGACCGTTAAAAGTCAAAACCGACATTGAAAATATATAAATAGGAATGTATTATCTGTTATGAGACTAGTTTGCTACACAATACCGAAAATTTGGTTCGATTCTGACAACTTTGAAAATTTGACCTTTGTGACCTTGAAATGTCCAAACGAAGGTTATTGACCTTGAAATGAGATATAAAATAATGTATAATCAGTTATGAGGTTAGTTAGCTAAACAATACCGAAAATTCGGTTCGATTCCGACAACTTTGAAAATTTGACATTTGTGACCTTCAAAGGTCAAAGGTCAAAGATTCTGCAATTTGTTAGAAAACTTGTATTTCATGATGTATGTCATAATATAAGATCATGTACGACATTTCACCCCATCAGGAAGCGAACAATGTAATAAAACCATCAAAAATAGACTTTTCTAAATTTCGTGACTTTGTGACCTTGACCTTGGGGCGAAAATGAAAAGTCGAGCTCTGTGGGGCTAGACACATGACATTGGCCTAACCAAATATCGAAACCCCTGTCAGATTCCACCAAACCCCTCGGAGAAGATGTAGCTTGAAATCGATTACCCGCTAAAAAGACATCTTTTTCGGGCGTGGCTCCGCCCACAATGGGCGCAATACGCCCGCTCTAGGCAGGACACAACTAGATCATGATATCGACTCAAGTTTCATCAAGATCGGTTGATATGATCGGGTAGTTATGCTGCGGACAGACAGACACACACACACACACACACAGACAGACACAGACACACACCATGACGAATATAGTGGTCACTCTGGTTGATAACTCGTGAACCAATAATATTACATGGTCAGGTTTGTCTTTATACAGGGTGAGTCAAAAGTAGCGCCCGATTTCTGAATATACTGTATACACAAACAACAACAACAACATGCATTTTAATAGGCCATTTTCCCTGCTAGAGCGGGGGTTAGCCTTGCGGTCCCCATGACAATCTTCTCCATTTTGCCCTATTTTCTGCATCTCTCCTTGTTAACCCCCTTGCCCGCATTTCTTCTTCCACCATCTTTAGCCAAGTCTTTCTCGGTCTTCCCCGTCTTCTACTTCCTTCTACATTCATTTCCATCACTCTTCTCAACCAGTCACTTTCATCCTTCCTCAACACATGACCAAACCATCTCAACCTGTTCCTCTTCACAGCATCAATCACAGGCTCTATTCCCATCATCTTTCGCAATTCATCATTTGTCTTCCTCTCTCTCAACGATACTCCGCACATCCGTCGAACCATTCGCATTTCCACCCTTTCCAACCTTCGTTGCTGCTCTACGTTCATTACCCATGTCTCGCTCCCATAAATCATAACACTTCTCACACATGCAGCATACACCTTTCCCTTCAGCTTCAACGACACTCCCCTCATCATCAGCACGACACTCAATTCCCGAAACTTCTTCCATGCACATCTCACTCGAGCAACCGTTGCCGAGTCTGATCCACCTTCTCCATTCAGCATGTCTCCGAGGTAGCAAAATGTTTTCACACCTTCCAGCTTCACACCGTCTCCAAGATCCAACTCAACATTTCCTCCATCTGCAGCTCCCTCTGTGCACACCTTACATTTGAATGTAGCTGCCACACTGGTTAATGACCCTCTCAGACCACTACATTTTTGATGAACCCACTCAGCGCACATTGTACACTGAATGGAGTTCACTCCGACACCCTTCCTACACACAGCACAGGGCCACTTCCCAGTTCTTTCCACCTCACCACATGCTTTACCACTTGCCATCACCTTCGTCTTTCCGATATTCACCTTCAGACCTTTTGTCTCCATACATTCCTTCCACGTGTTCATCTTTTCCTTCAGTCCATCCATACTTTCCGCAATCAACACCAGATCATCTGCATACAACAACTCCCACGGTAAACCCTCCTTTACGTTCTGAGCCAGCACCTCCATCACAGCTACAAATAGTAGTGGACTTAGTACCGACCCCTGATGCACTCCCACCTTCACCTCAAACTCACCACTGTTCCCGTCCTTCGTCCTTACAGCTGTGCGCACTCTTTTGTACATTGCCATCACTACTCTGATCAACCATTCCTCCACTCCTAACTTCCTCAATGCCCATGTCAATACTTTGCGTGGAACCCGATCGAATGCTTTCTCCAGATCAACAAACCCAAGAAACAACTTCTTCCTCTTCTCCATGTACTTCTCCTGCAACTGCCTCACAATGAAAAGCGCGTCTGTCGTTCCTCTTCCTGGCATAAATCCAAACTGCATTTCGTCGATCTTCACTTTCTTCCTTATCCTCCTCTCCAACACCCTTTCCAATACCTTCATTCCATGCTCCAATAACTTTATCGCTCGGTACGAGCCACACTCCAGAGGGTCACCTTTCCCCTTGTATAGAGGGACAAGGGTACTCAGTTCCCAATCCACTGGAATGCGGCCTTCTTTCACCACCAGATTACAGATCTCTGTCATTCTCTTCACACCCTAACTTCCTGCTGCCTTCAACATATCTCCCACAACTCCCGTCGGCCCTCCCGCTTTTCTACCCTTCATTGCTTTTATCGCTTCCTCAACTTCCTTCTCAGTTATCTTCTCTGCCGGTCCTAAAACTGGGTTACTCTCTATGTTGCCATCCCATTCATTCTCTGTATTCAACAGCATTTCCATATATCTTTTCCATCTTCCTTTAATTCCATCTGGGTCGACAACGATTTGTCCCACTTCATCCTTCAAGCAGCTCACCCCCATCACATCACACCTCTCTTTCGCTATCTGCTTTGCAATCCTGAATACCGCTCTCTGACCCTCTTCCGAATCCAAGCGTTCTCCAAACATTTTCCTACATGCCTCCTGCGCCTTTGCTACCTCTTTCTTTGCAGCCTTCCTGGCTGCCTTATAACTTTCATGCTCTGCTGTTTCTGCTCCCGTACCCTTCGCCTTCTGCCACTCCTTGAACTTCTTCCTCTTCTCGTCAATCCTCTTTCCAACTTCATCATCCCACCACCATGTTTCCGAGTGCCTCGGTGGTCCTTTTGTCCATCCACATACCTCACCAACGGCTCCCAACAGACTAGCTTTCATTGACATCCAACCACTTTCAAGCTCAACCACATCAGCCTTGACCCTACTCAGCCTCTCTTTTAATGCCTCCCTTACTGTCACCTCTTTCAACCTCCACACCTTCATTCTCGGTTGGTACTTCACCCGCCGAGCTCTCCTCGCACCTTTCACCCTTACGTCGCAGACAACCAAGTGGTGCTGTGAAACAGCCTCCTCCCCCGGGATCACCTTTGTGTCTCGGAGGTGCCCCCTATCTCGCCTACGCACCATCAGGTAGTCAACGGTTGTCGTCGACCCACCTGACGTGTATGTAACAAGCTTATTATCCTCTTTCTGGAACTGAGTATTACAAATCAACAAATCAGCTCCATCAGCAAACTCCAAAATCCTTTCACCTTCTCCATTTCTGTATATATATATATATATATATATATATATATATATATATATATATATATATATATACATATATATATATATATATACTAGCTTGGCTCGGCTCGCTGTGCTTGCTGCACCAAGCGTCGATACTGAGGAATGGGCTCATTTGAAGTTGAAAAAAAAAATTCCCCAAAAAATTCCCCCCCCAAAAAAAAACATATTGGAAAATTTTTCAAATAAAATACCCTTAGGACACACCGACGGGAGAGATATGTGCATTCCAGAAGTTTGGTACGATTTTACAAAAGTTTGAGAAAGTAGTTCAGTGACAACACAGGACAGGACAGATGCTGCACAAATATATATATAGATATACTGTATATATATATACAGTCACGTGAAAAAGTAAGTACACCCCATGTAAAATTTTGACTTTTTCAACATATTTCAACATACAGCTATTTGATCTTCATTTCAACAATATTGACAGATAAAGGTGATATAATATAACAAATATCATGAAACATTTACATTTTGTAGTCCATTGTATAATTTGAATAAACATAAATGCAAATTTCGCATGTGGAAAAAGTAAGTACACCCCTACATTTATCACTACTTCAAATACCTAAAATTAGAATCAGGTGCACCAGCTCAGGTGCAAATGATTAGAACATCGTGAGAGAGGATCTTGGAGGAACCTGTCTTATTTAAACCTCAGACATTTAGTTTGGTTTGCTCTTTGTTGTTGGTGGAAATATTATGGTTTGGGGCAGCTTTGCTGCATCAGGGCCTGGGAAGCTCAGCATCACAGAATCCACTATGAATTCTTCATTGTACCAGAGGGTGCTTGAGGATAATGTGAGGCCTTCTGTCAGAAAGTTGAAGCTCAACCGAAAGTGGACCTTGCAACATGACAATGACCCCAAATATACCAGTAAATCCACCAAGGAATGGCTGAAAAGAAAGAAATGGAGGGTTCTGGGATGGCCAAGTCAAAGCCCGGATCTAAAGCCCATCGAGATGTTGTGGGGGGATTTGAAACGAGCTGTGCATGCAAGAAACCCCTCAAACATCGCACAGCTGAAAGAATTCTGCATGGAGGAGTGGGAAAAAATTTCTCCCTGTCGATGTCAGAGACTGGTAGACAGTTGTAAGAAACGCCTACTTGAGGTTGTTTCTGCCAAAGGGGGCAATACCACCTATTAGAGCCAAGGGTGTACTTACTTTTTCCACATGCGCAATTTGCATTTATGTTTATTTAAATTATACAATGGACTACAAAATGTAAATGTTTCATGATATTTGTTATATTATATCACCTTTATCTATCAATATTGTTGAAATGAAGATCAAATAGCTGTATGTTGAAATATGTTGGAAAAGTCCAAATTTTACACGGGTGTACTTACTTTTTCACGTGACTGTATATGCTTTTGGTAAGTTAACATTGTATCAGATCGCAGAGGTTGCTCTACGTCTCCAGTTACGGAATGGCAGGATCGGAGATGCATCTCCAGTGGTTGGCACACTACATCAACAGTGGCAGTGTTTATTAGCCCACGTTTGACTTTGTCCGAAATGGGGGCTTATGGATTGGGTCTCGTCCATCCTCCATGCGTGCATCTAGAAGCATATCTCGGAGATGTATGGACCGATTTTGCTCATTCTAGGCACAAAGACAAGACATGATGGTATACATATACACAGCATTTTGTTTCATGATGTGACCAAAGATGGCCGACTGGCGGCCATTTTTGTTGTAAATACACGATGTTGGACACATCCTCAACCATTTCTCAGACATATATTACCAATCTTGTTTAAACTTTGCATGCAGATAACGAATGATGTTTATACATATTTGCTTTCCAGATCAGATCCAAGATGGCCGACTGGCGGCCATTTTGTTACTTCAACGTGTCCCCAACCATTTCTCGACATGCATGGACCAATTTTGTTTAAACTTGGGAAAAAGACAACACATGAGAGTATCCATATGCAGAAGATTTTGATTTGTAATCTGACCAAAGATGGGTGACTGATGGCCTTTAACTCCGTACAGCAAAATTACTAAAACCATGGGGGTTGTGACATTTTTTTCTTTTTCTTTTTGTTACCTCCGCTACCAAAGGTGAACAGAGGTTATGTTTTCACCCCTTTCTGCTTGATTGTCTGTGAACAGGATATCTCAAAAGGTTGTGGACTAATCTGGACCAAATTTGGTAGAGAGGTTTGGTATGTGTCAAGGACGAAATGATTAGATTTTGGTGAAGATCCGGATCTGGATCAGAGAATTTCATCAGTGATTCTTCACAATTCAGAGACAGGGCCAAAAACGATACATAGCATGATATCTCAAAAAGTTATAGACGGTTTCGGACGATAATTGATGAAGAGGTTGGGTGTGTGATGAGGACGAATTTGTTTAATTTTGGTGAAGATCTGGATCCGCATTCAGATAGGATCATTTTTAAGTGATTCTTCACCATTGAGAGATGGGGCAAAAACGAGATTTTGTGTGATATCTCAAAAGGTTATGAACAGAATCGGACGAAATTTGGTGGACAGGTTGGGTACGTGACGAAAAATTGATTCGATTTTGGTGAAGATTTGAATCCTGATCCGGATCAGAGAAATTTTTTAACTGATTTTATTTTTTATCATCGAGTGATAGGGCCAAAAACTATATGGAGCATGATATTTCAAAAAGTTGTGGACGACTTGTGACAAAACTTGGTGGATGAGTTGGTTAGGTGACAAGAACAAGCCGATCAGATTTTGGTTCAGGCCTAGATCCAGATCCGGCTTATCGATGGGATACTAAACGTAAACTATTCAGCTTAGCGGAGTTATGCTCTCAACCGAGTACCTTTCTCGTTCTCTCTATAAAATTGTGTCGAGTTTGAAAGGGCATTGGGAAGCACAACTTTACTCATAAATAGAGTTCTTGAACTAAAAGTATATAATTTATCATGTTAAAAAGGATCCTTTTTGCAAACAAGTCAATGTGTAACCCTCATACATGCAATCCGTGGGTCCAAGATGTGTGTGACAGTAAGCAAGAATTTTACCATAACTGACTTCTTCTAATCTTCTTCTGAGCAAATTGAGTATCGAGCATCTTTTTTTTTCATCACCAGTAATGACGCATGGTGGGTGAACAAAACCACAAGGAAACATTACCGGATATCTTGAGGTTTGTTCACATGAAGATCACATAGACATGGAATCCTAAACGTCCAGCCTTCACCAGAGGACGTCGAAGCAATTTGGCTTTTACCAACCCACACTGTTTCATCCTCGCTGGACATGTTAATGTGGAAAATTAGACATATTGAAAGAGCTTCTTGCATGCATTAGGTGCAGGGGATGAAAAAAACCAAAGCATTCTCCAGCTGATGCGGACATGTCACAATAAACAATGGGACAAACACATTCCTCTTTCATTACATGCATGGCGGTGTTTGCTCTGCTCTGGTGTGTGCAGGGCTTTGTAATATATCCGGCTCGACCAACCTCTATTTTTCAGTCGTAATAAACAACCCACTTTTATATCAATGAGCTTGGAGACTCTCGGTAAAATATGTCTAAATACACCATCTGCGTCCATGGAAACTTCTCTGTTGCAATGAAACTGCGTAAAAGGAACACGCAAACTCGCCGTTATTATCCATGTTATTGCCTTGAGTTTTATTTATTTTTATTTCTTGACAACGAGGTCAAGTCGGGTGAACATCAGGATTATAACACTCATCGGAGCCTCGTCTCTGCCAGCTGTCTCTCCGCTCCCCCCTTGCCACGACCATCAACCCCTACCCCGCCAACTTTTCGCCGGAGTCTCAATCGCCCGCCTTGCATACCAATGATTCAGGCCACAGGCCGATGCAGCAATTTTAAGACTTTTGCTCCACACTCTGGAGCCACAAGGTTACAATCTGGCAGCAAATGAAACAGGCCCATCACTCTTGCTGTTTGTTTTTTCATTTTATTCACAATTGTTTTTCATTCTTTATGCCCCCTCATTTGCTCATCTGAGCGTACTAAATTTTATAATAGCTCAATTGCTTATCTTTGGACAAATTTCTACTTATCTATCTTAACAAAAATATCTAGAAATATTAAATTGTCTATTCAACGGTGCATATTTACCCCGCATACATGAAGCAGAAAGCGGAGCTATCCAATTGGTTCACTTTGTCTGTGTATCTGTCTGTCTGTCCACAAATGTTAGTCTTTGATTGAGGTGATTTTTAATTGAATCTTATAATTTGCACACGAATAAAATCCTGAATTTGGGCATAAACCTGACGTTTAGCAGGACTTTGGCTCTGATTTTGCCAAATTGTATGGAATCTCATCCAGATCGAGCTTGCACACAGTGATTTATGAAGCAATTGTTTCAGTCTGTCTGTCTGGCAGACAAAAAAGATTGAAAATCCTTCAAAACAGGAAACGTACTGTTTTAAAGACGTGATAAAGGACACAAACAACAGACACGAAAAACGAATTTTACGTGTTGGATAGGGTGGTGTAAAAGAGGGTGCATCAATGGCGGTTAACTTCCGAATTTTTTTTTTCTACGGCCTTTAAAACCTGTATTTTATTTCAAATTAATTATATACTTGAACACTGTAGAACATAAATCACCTTTTTAAAATATATATATATATATTTTTTTGTATACTGAATCGAGGCTCGTGAAAGAGCTAACATTGATTTCACAAACAAATCAACCAGACAAACAAAATATATAAAAAGAGGGAGCGGAAGACAAGATGGGGAGAGAAGGGGAAGCACACAACATAACATTTGAGAGCAGGGAGATGTGTGGGAGGGAGAGGGCTTGGGGGGAGGAGGCGTGGGAAGGGGGGGGGGGGTGGGAGAAGTATAAAACACAAGGACACCAAGGACTTCCCGGCCAGAAGTTGGTATTTCAAAAAAGTGGATTTGGGGTGGAATTAGCGGGGGTAGAAAAGATCAAGGTTTTGGATGGGGGAAGATAAGAGATGGTGGTGAACAGCTGTTTTAAAGACCTGCAGGGTGGAGTGGGATTGAAGAGAGTGAGGGAGTTTGTTCCAGAGGTGGAAGAAAAGAGGAATGAAGGAGTGAAGGTGAGCAGAGAGTCTTGATTTTGGCAGTTTAACCATAAGAGGGTTGCAGGCAGATCTTGTGCGACCTGTAGGAATATTTGGGGGACAGAGCCCAGAGAGAGCTGGGGGGGCAAGGCCAGAGAGGAGTCGGTAGAAGACGGAAAGACCACCAACCTGCCTGTGGTGAGTGAGTGAAAGGCCCTTGGAGTTAGCTTCATCGCGGGAGATTCCAATGATTCTGAACGCTTTGGTTTCAACAGCGTGAAAACGAGCTAGGTGTGAGGCAGGAGCACCAGCCCAGAGTGGAGAGCAGTATTCCAATGAGCTGTGGATGGTGGCCTTGTAGATGGATAAGAGGTCACGTGTGCCAAAGTCACGGTCAGGGCCACACGTTGACTACGACTACCTTGTTGGTACTTCCAAAAACCTCGAGTTAATCAGGACTTCGACAACATATTACACCTTTTTACGCCATCTCGACCAATCAAAATTGCCCCTCACGCTCTCAGCGTTGTAGAATATCGATATTCAGACAAAATGGTGGCTCGTAAGAAATATAGATCATGGTCAGAAATGCAAAGCAAGAGTTTAAAAGAACCTTCCCATGTACTTTTTTTGAAGACTGCGGGGGTTAAGGTGTTCTATGAACTCTCCAGTGATTATGTACTTCAGTTTTGCTTAAATTTCTCATACCTGCAGTGATACAGGTAAGATGAATTGTTTAATTGAAGAAGGCATGTGCTTGATAAGTGTATCCCTCGCCAATTCATAAAATAGCTGTTCTAGTGATCAGGAAACTTTTTGCCTCAATCAAAACTTGATGTCTGAACAAAACTCACATTTAAATGTGAAAATCATTCTTGTGCCACGAGAACCACGAGTGTAACCTTTTCAATATCAAAGTTGCTGTTGATCGTTCCTGACTTGGCATTTCAAGATACTCCGCAAATGTTTGATTAGACTGGAATAGTTATACTGCCTTTTGGCCATGATGGTCATTTTCTTTGGCAATTTCTCATCAACAGTGAGCAATTTTAACTTTTATCAGGGATCTTTGTCCTTTCTCAATATGAAAGTGAAAACACAGAGCGAGATTCGATCTGCCATGATTTTGATGTTCATTTACACCTGCCATGATCTTGAGGTTCATGTAGCTTGCAGCATTTACAATTTAGCTTGTACCCCATGGGGCCTCACTCCTAGGCCATGGAACATTTCAAAATGTGAGGAGTGGTGGGGGGAGGACTGACTGACGGGACGGTCAGGTGGGAAAGCTTGTCTCCTTCCTTCAACGGGGTTTTAATAGAGAAGGTGTTGAAGGTGTACATTGCCAGATGCATTCTGGGGGATCTCAGAGGCATTGGAAGAGGCAGAAAAAAACATGCAGTTCAAATGATTTATGTGAGAACTCAATTTGATGATCTGTTGATCATAGAAGACCGCTGTTGAAGTTTACGAAGGAAGAACATCATGTGGTGATCAAATTAGCACCAGCACGCCAGAACAATTGTGTCCAGTTTTTGAGATAAATCATGATCTGAAACGGTGTAATACTCTTTATTATACCCACTAGCAACGGTACCTGCCCTACGGGTAGGGCTTCAATTGGGAGGCCCAATTGAAATGGCAAAATATCAAAAATTGAAGGCTTTTTTTTATTTTAAACGATTTATTTAAACATTTGTTAAATCATATCACACGCAAATCATCAAAATCTAAACAGTTTTTGTGGAATTTCAATAAAAGCCAGATCACTGTTCATATCGGTAAATATTATTCCATCGTGTTTGGGAAAACTGGAAAAATTGGAAAATTGGGGAAAAAATGGAAAAACAATATAGCCTATTTTACTCCAGGGGGTCCCATGATTACCCACAAACAATTTTGTTGCGATCGGTTCAGCCGTTTTTGCGGTACCTGGGAACAGACGGACGGACGGACGGACAGACAGACAGTCATTTGGTGAATTATAGTAACATGAAGAGTAATGCAAATACTAGATTGAAAATATTCATTATACCTAAAGTATCTGCAGGTGCATGCCATCAGGTGCATCGGTTGAATCTGTAGAGTTTGCTGATCTTGAAACAGTCTTTTCATTGGACATACAGAAATTTTGTTTTTAATCACAAGTAGAGAAGGTTAAGAAAAAATAACATTTATAACAAATCCCAATGCCATTTGGATGAAGCTTGGACTATAATTTAATTAGGACAAATTTTTTTTTTTCACATGAACGAGGCTCATGGAAGAGCAAGAGACAAAATTAAGGCCAAATTAATTGAGACCTGCATTGTATTTAATCCGGTACAATAACCACATACAAACTCAGTACATCTCCGTGCTCCAGGGCCTTTATTACGATGGTGAAGTTCACTCTGAGCGCTGCCCTCAGGGTAGCTCATCAAACATGATGCCCCCAGAACCTTAATCACTTTAGTCAAACATACCAAGACCAAATGAACCAAATAACCAAGACCAAACTAACCAAATAACCAAGACCAAATTAACCAAATAACCAAGACCAAATTTTATATTAAGGTCAATTAATTTGTTGTTTTATAAAAACTGAACACAATGCCGACCATTGATAGGTCATACATGTCACACACTGCCATGTTGAATGCCTACCATTGATAGGTCATACACGTCACACACTGCCATGTCGAATGCCTACCATTGATAGGTCATACATGTCACACACTGCCATGTTGAATGCCTACCATTGATAGGTCATACATGTCACACACTGCCATGTTGAATGCCTACCATTGATAGGTCATACACGTCACACACTGCCATGTCGAATGCCTACCTTTGATCGGTCATACACGTCACACACTGCCATGTCGAATGCCTACCATTGATCGGTCATACATGTCACACACTGCCATGTCGAATGCCTGCCATTGATAGGTCATGCATGTCACACACTGCCATGTTAAATGCCGACCATTGATAGGTCATACACATCACACACTGCCATGTTGAATGCCTACCATTGATAGGTCATACACGTCACACACTGCCATGTTGAATGCCTGCCATTGATAGGTCATACATGTCACACACTGCCATGTTGAATGCCTACCATTGATAGGTCATACACGTCACACACTGCCATGTCGAATGCCTACCATTGATAAGTCATTCACGTCACACACTGCCATGTTGAATGCCTGCCATTGATAGATGATACATGTCACACACTGCCATGTCGAATGCCTACCATTGATAGGTCATACATGTCACACACTGCCATGTCGAATGCCTACCATTGATTGGTTATACACATCACACACTTCCATGTTGAATGCCTACCATTGATAGATCATACATGTCACACACTGCTGCCATGTTGAATGCCTACCATTGATAGGTCATACATGTCACACACTGCCACGTCAAATGCCTACCATTGATAGGTCATACATGTCACACACTGCCATGTCGAATGCCTACCATTGATAGGTCATACACGTCACACACTGCCATGTCGAATGCCTACCATTGATAGGTCATACATGTCACACACTTCCACGTCAAATTGATGAACTAGATAGACTTCAAGTGCTTATCAACGCAGCACCTTTTGAAGTTGCCCCCATAAATGGAATGTTGTTATCTCCAAATGCGGGTTTCAGAAGATGGAATGGAGTCTTCCCAGGTCTCGAAGTATCCACCTTCATTTTGGTTCAGGATCATGATTCATGGGCCAAGGCCAATCTATGAAGCTTTCTTGTTCTCAAACATTTGGTCTGAGGTCTCTTTTCAGAATCATCACTGAGCCCTGAATAGCTTCCATCTGAGGTTTGTTTTGTCGCAATATCCCCAGGGATGTTTTTTTTATAGATATCGGAAAGGTTATTCTTCATCATTCCCATTGCTCCAATTATTCTTGGTCCAATTTTGGAACTCTTTAGCTTCCAGGATCTTTTCAATTCATTTTTGAGATCCTGGCATTTGGTCATTTTGTTGATTTCTGCATTATTTAGGCTAAAATTGGGAGGTACTGACACCTCAATAATTAGTAATGCCGTGTTTTCCTTTTTGTACCTCAGTACTATATCCAGTCATGATGCTTTGTGTTCTATGTTCATGGTCGGTGGGTTCATCATGTTGTACATGAGCATTGCCTCCTTGTTTTCAATTATCGCTTTTGGTTCATGTTTCCATGAGTTTTGTGGAACTGGGATATTGAGACTTTTGAAGATGTGCCAGTGGATTACTCCACATACCTTGTTGTGCCTTTGGGTGTACATCTGCTCTGACATGAGTTTTTTACATCCCGATAGGAAGTGACTCGTTCGTGCTTTCTGTTTCTACCTTGCAAAACCGACACTTGTCTGATTGACTCAGTCCTGCCATTTTCTTAAAGCCATTGGGGGTAGTGTCCTTAGCTTTGTGTATTTATAATGATTTGTTCTCCATCCTAGTTGAGCTGACCTCTTCTTGGCTATTTCAATGAGCCTTTGTCCACTCCCATTCTGTCAAACTTTCTATACCTTCCTGCTATTTTATCGTTTTCCCAATTGTTGGTGTATTTGATATTTTTGACCTGTTGATATTTTTGTTTTATATTTTTCTTTTGTGTTTTTTGCAATCATTGTGGTTGCATTTCCATTGCTTTTTCGGTTTCATGTGTGACATATTCCATTTGCACCTGTCCTATTTTTTTTGCTGGTTGGGTTAGGGATACTTTTTCTGGTTTGTTACCCTCGCCTGAGGAGAGGGTATTGCATTTGAGTGCGTTTGTTTGTCTGTTTGTTACTTGGCCAAAAAAAAATAATTCACAACTATGTTGATCACTCGGGTTTGTGTGTTTGTCTGTCCGCTCACTTATACTTGCCTACAGGTCACAATTTTAAACTCATCTTCATGAAACTTCACCAAATGTTAGAGTTCGTGGTCCAACAAAATCCTATATATTTTGAGGTCAACATAGGTCAAAAGGTCAACATATGCCAAAGGTCAACCACTTTTTTTCAAATTTCTAAAATCCTCAATTTCCATCCGATTGACTTGAATTTGAATAGGATTTTCATATCAGCCAACTGAATTCAACCACCAACTATTTTTGACATCAACTTCGGTGAAGTTAGTCACAATTTTAGTCATAACATAACTTACTCCAACTTTAGTCATAATTCGTCCATAACTTTTTGAAATATCATGTTATATATCGCTTTTCATATCATGTTGTAGATTTTGTTCACAGACAGACAGACAGACAGACAAATGGAGAGACAGACATGGGTGAAAACATAACCTCCATCCACCTTTTGTGGCAGAGGTAATGATGATGTCATAGGTTCCTCCATTATGACGTCATAATTTGACAAGTACAAAACTTCATCCGATCAAGATGAAATTTCGTGAGCATCATCTAGGGATAAATTGGTGGAGAAAAAAAAAAGATGACTTCATCAGTCACGTGGTTCGGCCACCATATTTGTTTTAACACAAAAACCTTAAAACCCACTGGGAACATGTCCTGGCGAGGGTCTGCATTCTCTGATTGCTCTTTCTAGTTGTCTTTGTGTTTATGTACAAATTGGATTCGGTAGTCTGTTGCACCTTTCATGCATTCGGCCAATCCTACAGTTGTCATTCTGTGCACTTTGGTTGAGCTCCATCAGGGCGTTACCTTCGTCTCGTCTGGGCAGGTACATTTTCGGGATCCATTTTTTTTTTTTTTTTTTTGTATACTGAATCGAGGCTCGTGAAAGAGCTAACATATATTTCACAAACAAATCAACCAGACAAACAAAATATATAAAAAGAGGGAGCGGAAGACAAGATGGGGGGAGAAGGGGAAGCACACAAACATGACATTTGAGAGCAGGGAGATGTGTGGGAGGGAGAGGGCTTGGGGGGAGGAGGCGTGGGAAGAGGGGTGGGGGGGGGGGGGAGAACTATAAAACACAAAGACACCAAGGACTTCCAGGACAAAAGTTGGTATTTCAAAAAAGTGGATTTGGGGTGAAATTAGTGGGGGTAGAAAAGATCAAGGTTTTGGATGGGGGAAGATAAGAGATGGTGGTGAACAGCTGTTTTAAAGACCTGGAGGGTGGAGTGGGATTGAAGAGAGTGAGGGAGTTTGTTCCAGAGGTGGGAGAAAAGAGGAATAAAGGAGTGAAGGGGAGCAGAGAGTCTTGATTTTGGCAGTTTAACCATAAGAGGGTTGCAGGCAGATATTGTGCGACCTGTAGGAATATTTGGGGGACAGAGCCCAGAGAGAGCTGGGGGGGCAAGGCCAGAGAGGAGTCGGTAGAAGATGGAAAGACCACCAACCTGCCTGCGGTGAGTGAGTGAAAGGCCCTTGGAGTTAGCTTCATCGCGGGAGATTGCAATGATTCTGAACGCTTTGGTTTCAACAGCGTGAAGACGAGCTAGGTGTGAGGCAGGAGCACCAGCCCAGAGGGGAGAGCAGTATTCCATTGAGCTGCGGATGAAAGCCTTGTATGTCGTGAGGAGCTCAGGTGTGCCAAGGAAGGACTTCGCACGATGGAGGATGCCCAGTCGGCGACTGGCTTTGGAGGCCAGATTTGAAATGTGGTTTTCCCAGGAAAGATCATGGCAGATAGTGAGACCCAAAAGCTTGAGTGACAGAACTTCTTGGAGAGGATTATTCAGAAAGTGGATGGGAGGGTTGTCCAGTCGGTCTTTTCGGAGAGACATCGTAAGAGTGTGAGATTTGTCAGGATTGAAAGACATGTTCCACTTGTTTGCCCAGTCTGTGATTTTTTCCAGGTCTGCAGAGAGTGAGGAGGCTGCAGACTGCCGATCTGAGGGATGAGGAATGGAGCGACAGAGAGTAGAGTCATCAGCAAAGAGATAGAGAGGATTTTCAAGAGAGTCAGTGAGATCATTGATTAAGACCAGAAAAAGCACAGGGCCCAGAACACTGGCTTCGGGATCTCCAGCCTGAACAGGAAGAGGAGATGAGAGAAACCCATTCAGGGCCACACGTTGACTACGACTAGAGAGCAATTCCGCCAGCCAGGTGTGGAGATTTCCATGGATACCAAAGGAGGAGAGTTTGGTGAGCAGGGCGGGTTGCCAGACCGTATTGAAGGCACGTGATATGTCAATGGAGACAGCTCTAATTTCCTGTTTGGCATTGAGGACCTCCATCCATTGTTGAGAAAGCAGAAGCAGCATGTCCAGAGTAGAGTGACCAGGTCTGAAACCAAATTGATGATCAGAGATCAAGCCATTGGAGAAGAGGAAAGATTTCATATCTGAAGCAATGATGGATTCCATGACTTTGCTGATAATTGGGAGAAGGCTGATTGGTCTGTAGTTGCTAGGATCTGTTTTTGCACCTTTTTTGTGCAAAGCGGTGATGTTGGCTGATTTCCAAGCAGATGGCAGATGACCTTGAGCAAAAGAGAGGGTGAAGAGAACAGAGAGGGGGAGTGAAAGAGCGGAAGAACAGGATTTTAGGACCCGTGGGCTGATGCCGTCAGGTCCAGTTGCAGAATCAGAGTCGAGGGTTGACAGAAACTTTTCCACCTTGTCAGGAGGAAAGGACACAGAGTCCAGGAGCAGCTGGGTATGACTGGGTACAGAGAGGGATGGGTTTGGGACACAAGATTTAGAGGCAAACACAGAGTTGCGGCATTCAGCTTTTTCACGTGCGGAGTCAGCCGTGTAGCCGTTTGAGGTGAGGGAGGGGATAGAGGGGGAACAAACACCAGAAACAGATTTGACCAGACGCCACCAGGATTTGGAAGAGGGAGACAGATAAGAGAGTTCGGTCTTGAGAACGGAGAGATATTGTTTCCTGGCTCTCCTGAGGGTGGACACACACTTGTTTCAGGCTTTGTGAAAGGAAATGAGATTTCCTTCCGTTGGATTTGCTTTCCAGGAGACGAAAGCAAGTTGTTTCTGGGCAACAGCCTCACCACAAGATTCCGTGTACCATGGACAGGAGGAAGGGTATGACAACTGAAGACGAGATGGGATAAATCTGTGCATGAGAGAGAGCAATTTACTTTGGAAGAATTCCCAGGATGAGTTGATGTCAGAGGCGGTAGAGATGGGAGACCAGTCCAGATGATTGATGGCTGCTTGAAGACCGTGCCAGTTGGCCTGAGTGAAATGCCAGACTCGCCGACGCTGAGGAGGCTCTCTGAGAATGATCAGAGAGATGTCCACTTTAACAAGCACATGATCAGAGTTGCCGATTGGAGCAGAAGAAGAGCAGCAGACATTTTCAGGGAAGTTAGTCATAACCAAGTCCAGAAGAGAAGATGCTCCGTTGACTGAGATCCGGTTCGGGAAATTGACAGATTTTGTCAGTCCCAGTGAGTCGCAGAAGTCCTTTGCTGAAGAGCCATGGCTGGTGAGAGAGGTACCCACACCCAGCCAACTGGCATGGTGACAATTGAAAGCACCACATATGAGGAAGAGAGAGTTGGGATGGGTAGATAGAAGTTGGTCCATATTATCAGACAGCGAGATGTAGATGGAGTCATCACTGTTTGGTGGACGGCACAACACACATATGAACAAAAGGTGGGAGCGAAGGGGACGCCGTAGCCAAAGGTATTCCTGGGGGTGAGGTGGAGAGAGGGCAGTGCAGGGCGAGTGAGGAAGAGTTTTTTTATGAAGATAGCAACCCCACCTCCAGGACGAGGCTCAGGTCTATCATACCGGAGGAGGGAGTAACCTGGGAGAGATACCAAGGAATCAGAGACATTATGAAGGAGGAAAGTTTCTGTTAAGCAGATCACGTCTGGTTTGTCAGAAGCAACCTGTATGGAGAGATCAGTCAAGTTTGAGCGAAGGCCCCGGATGTTTGAGGTCCATACCGTTAATGAAGAGGAAGGGGGAGCATCGGATACAGAACAGGGGGGGCAGGGGTAGGGTATGATGTGGAAGAGGAGGAAGAGGTAGGGAGAGCTGTTGAAGGTGTGTCAGAGATTTCAGAATAGCTTGGAGAAAGGGAAGAATGGGGCGGACAAAAGGTTTGATGGTGATTGGGTGAGGCACAGTGAGGTGTTATTTGAGGAGGGGGAAGAGCGAGGCAGAAAGTTGGGGGAGATGAAGGTGAAAGTTGGAAGGGGGAAGAAGCGGGGAGGTCGCTTTGAGGAGGAGGAGTGAGAGGGGAGTCTAGGAGCGGAGGGGTGTGGGGGGAGTTTAGGAGGGAAGGGGCAAGGGGGGAGATTTGAAAGGGATGGGTGATGGGGAAGATTTGGAGGGGAGGGGCAAGGGGGAAGATTTGAAAGAGATGGGTGATGGGGAAGATTTGGAGGGGAGGGGCAAGGGGGTAGGAGTGATGGGTGATGGGGATATGGCGGGGAGGGGTGATGGGGAAGTTTTGGAGGGGAGGTGTGATGGGGAAGTTTTGGAGGGAAGGGGTGATGGGGAAGATTTGGAGGGGAGGGGCAAGGGGGAAGATTTGAAAGGGATGGGTAATGGGGAAGATTTGGAGGGGAGAGGCAAGGGGGAATATTTGAAAGAGATGGGTGATGGGGAAGATTTGGAGGGGAGGGGCAAGGGGGAATATTTGAAAGAGATGGGTGATGGGGAAGATTTGGAGGGGAGAGGCAAGGGGGAATATTTGAAAGAGATGGGTGATGGGGAAGATTTGGAGGGGAGGGGCAAGGGGGTAGATTTGGAGGGGAGGGGTGATGGGGAAGTTTTGGAGGGGATGGGTGATGGGGAAGTTTTGGAGGGAAGGGGTGATGGGGAAGATTTGGAGGGGAGGGGCAAGGGGGAAGGTTTGAAAGGGATGGGTGATGGGGAAGATTTGGAGGGGAGGGGCAAGGGGGAATATTTGAAAGAGATGGGTGATGGGGAAGATTTGGAGGGGAGAGGCAAGGGGGAATATTTGAAAGAGATGGGTGATGGGGAAGATTTGGAGGGGAGGGGCAAGGGGGTAGATTTGGAGGGGAGGGGTAATGGGGAAGTTTTGGAGGGGATGGGTGATAGGGAAGTTTTGGAGGGAAGGGGTGATGGGGAAGATTTGGAGGGGAGGGGCAAGGGGGAAGATTTGAAAGGGATGGGTGATGGGGAAGATTTGGAGGGGAGGGGCAAGGGGGAATATTTGAAAGGGATGGGTGATGGGGAAGATTTGGAGGGGAGGGGCAAGGGGGAATATTTGAAAGAGATGGGTGATGGGGAAGATTTGGAGGGGAGGGGCAAGGGGGTAGATTTGGAGGGGAGGGGTGATGGGGAAGTTTTGTTGGGGAGGGGTGATGGGGAAGTTTTGGAGGGAAGGGCTGATGGGGAAGATTTGGAGGGGACGGGTGAGATTGGATTTTGAAAAGTGTACGATTAATGGGAAACGAACATTTATTGCAAAATGAGTTTCTTGAGACCGAGTCAAAAATATGTTTGAGGACGCTGAAGGAGGGGTGGAGTGCAGGAGAGTTTCGGGAATGTAGAAAAAAGGAACTGTAAGAACTGGAATTTTTTTTTGGAATGAATAGATTTGGTGAGCAAGTCGAAAGCATCCTTTTGTAGAAGAAGAAGAAAAAGGTGTTATAATATACGACAGAATACAGTTCTTCAGGGGAAAGTTTAAACATTTTTAACAACGTGATCATGTGATCACGAACAACGTGGTCGAAGAACGAACGAACAAATAACAACGAATAAACGAATAAGAGCAGAGAAGGAATTTTTTTTTTTTTTGAGTTGAGATTTTAAACAAGGAAGTATGGGGTGAAAGACTGGGACAAAAAACAGAGAACGAAAGTAATTGCAGCGCAATCGACGAACCGCTGAGAGAAAAACAAAGCCTCTAGGTCGGACAAGGAAGCCTACTCGGCCTCAGAATACGCGACACGAATTACCCGACGATTTTGTATACAGGTATGAAAAATTAACGCCGAGAATCTTACTAAAGACACACTATAAGTACACACACCGAAAGATAGATACAGTTTCGACAAAAACACAATTGTGAAAAAATTACTTAACTTCGAAAGCGTGAGTGCATGGACAGCTTCGAAAGAACGTGGCCTCCAATCTTGCGCATGCGCCTGTTCTTCCATTCCCTTCTTCCCTTCTTCCTTCCACATTGATTTTTGTAGAACATTTTGTGGATAGTGAGGAGTTTCCTTGTTTTGATATCTAGCTGATTGATTTCCGCTTGTGGCCATTTTATTATTCCACAGCTGCACTGGTATTCGTTATAGCTGGTTGGTTTAGGGGCTTTGATTTTGCTTCTCGGAAAGAGTACCATTTCAATAATTTCAGTTATTCTGCTAATTTTAGTGGTTTTGTGCGAAGAGTTTTAGAACATCCAAGTACAGTAGATGTGTCACCTTTCATGTCTCCTTGGGCATTCTTTTATCGGATGTTAGGGGTGTATCCATGTCCTTGCTCATTAATGAGCTCCAGGGCCAGGCAAAACAGGAGGGGTGAAAGACTATCTCCCTGGAAGATCCCATGATGTTTCTTCAATCCTGGTATTTCAATCTTTCCTTCCGAGAGCTGTAATATCAATGTGGTATTCCAAAGCTCCATTGCTTTCTCTATCTGTTTAATTACTCTGGAGTTGATCTTGTACATTTGCATGCATTTTATCATCCATGAATGTGGAACACTATCAAAACCGTTTTGTGGTCTATTCATGCCTTGGATAATTTGGTTCATCTGTTTTTTTTTTTTACAGTTTTCGAGTATGGCCTTGTTTAGTAGGAAGTGGTGTACTGTTCTGTAACTTCCTTCTTTCTATCCCTTCGAGTGTGTGCCGTTTGTTGTTATCTCCATTTGCGGGTTTCAGGAGGTGGAACGGAATCCTCCCAGGACTCAAAGTATCCACCTCCACTTCCGTATGTGGGATCACAGTTCATGGACCAAGCGATTAAATTTTTGTTGTTCTCAGAGTTTCATTCCGAGGGCTATTTTTTCAATTTTTTGCAGATATGCCAATGAATCACTTTGCATACTTTGTTGGGCTATTGTGTGTAAAGTTGTTCTGATAATAGTTTTTTGCATCCCGAAAGCTGGTGACTCGTACTTTCTGTTTCTGTCTTGCAGAATGTACACTTATGCACTGTGCTCATGTGCACTCAATGTGAATTTAAGGTTTAAAGATAAATTAAGTTGATCAAGTTTATGAGTTATAGGTACATGCACTACAAGGATGATGTCAGAAAGACCTATCCCGAAATCTGCATTTTCTTTTATATCCTTGAAATTTGTGCTTTGTTCTGCAAGTATGCGCAGCTACAATTCACACATAATTCATCGGATGTGTTTCATGCAAGTGAATCGAAACAAATTATTCAATCTGATACCGCAATGATTGCAAGTTCCAATGCAACTCTCAAGTTCAAATAACACTGAACATCAAACATCGGTTGTGAAAGCAACATCAAAAAGCACGATATAAATTCTGCAAATATTTTACCACAATTTATATTCCATCATTGCTTCCCTTTATGTACACTGTGCAGAACATGTTTTCCTTGTTGTTCAACAATACTACACTGTCCTCTTTGCCTTCGTTCCTCTTTTTCCACCTTCTCCTGACTTTCTCACAGGTTTTATTGAAATTATCATTCTTGTAGAGGATCTCTTTAAAAAAGTATCTACATTGTGAACTTACCTTGTACTCTCAAAATCGATGACGTCTCACTACAGTGTAACAAGTAAGACAATGGGAATGGGAGACTGCACTTTTATATGAATTATAATGACATTGGGAGACAATGAACAAATTAATATAGTTTGTGCCATTCGATCCTGGGATTCCATGATCATGAGATAAGTGCTCAGATGGGAATGCTAAATGAGTCAATCAGAAACCAATTATTTGCTAAAAAAAAACAAAAAACGTTTTCAACAATGTTCAGGGCACATTATCCAAAAAAGAAGCTTTAGAGTTTTTCATGTATACCTCTGCAGCAGCTTGCAATTGGTTACATCATTCCTGACCGAGCAGCTGTGCCATGGTGCAGTGTCCCCTTTCAGGTTATGGTTGGCCGGGATGCCAGCAACATCGAACAACTATTTCTGGCAGATGGGTCCTCAGTTTGACATCCCTGTGATGGAGAGAACTCTCAATGATGCAATGCCATGCCGACTGCCAAGTAGCAGAGTTTATAGTCAGATCAGGAATTGAACTCACATTAAACAGCTCAAAGGTGAGTGCATCACCACTGAGATATCCTGCCACCCAGCCGTAGGGCTCAAAACATACTTAAGAGCTTAGTGTCGGAGGAAGCAAGCAATCGTGCCATATGGCATGGCATTTTATCATGCGAGAGTGAGAATTCTCTGGAGAGTGGGTGCCAAATATATCACACAACCATACATGTCTGATAATAATAATAATAATAATAATAATAATATTAATAATAAAGATAGGGACAATACCCCTGGCGCTCGCTCACCTGGTAGAATAAACAGTATACTGCACCAACTAAGGGTATTTCAAACCAATTTCAATGGTTGCTAGAAGACAGGGCAGCATGTAGAATCATACTAACATAATACCTATTAAAACATACTAACAAATCATACTAACATAAAAAATAAACATATGTCACCCACAGGGTGAACCGTATCTTGCCAAAATGTGAAAATTCCGTTTTTTCGTCATGACGTCATCAAATGACGTCATAGCGTCAAACTGTTTACAGATCTGGGAAGCACTCATCAAGGGCATTCATATGAGGTATTACTCGATATGGTACCTACGATTTCAAAATTTGACCTTGGGGTCAATAATTTTCGACCTCCAGCGCTAACCATGAAGGTCAAGGCCGATCACCACCAAAAACTAATCAGCTGAGCGCCGGACCATATACTAGATTCCCATGAAGTTTGGAGACGATCCGATCAAAGTTACTCAAAAAATAAGGGTTTCGTTGACCTCCATGATTGACCGCAAAGTGACCTTGACCTTTGACCTTGACCTTCAAAATTTTGTGTGCTGAAGGGTATCTCTATAGGACTCTGATATGCGAAGTTACAGGAGTTTCCAATAATAACTGTGGTCTACAGAGTGATCTAAACGTGAAAAAAAAATGATTAACCACAAACAAAAAAACAAACATACAAGCTGACTAATACATCTTGCAAAAACTTCGTTTTGGCAAGATAACAAACAAAAAAATACCTATTTTGGGGGGCAAACCCACCCTCCCCCGACCTCATATACCTCCTAAGACCCCAATTTTTCTAATGCCTTGAACAAACATTGGTACATCATGGGTGATTGAGGTTGTGGTGAAGTTTCATCGAAATTGGAGATCTCGCGAGATCTTGGAGACGGCGGCAGGGATTTTCGAAGCTCCACACGGTCTCCACGTTTTTCGAAGTTAAGTCTGTTCACAATTGTATTTTGTCGAAACTGTATTTATCTTTCGGTGTGTGAAGTTATTGTGTGCAACTTTGGTTGTTTCTCGGTGTTTATCTTTCATAAATTGATCGTCTGTTTGTCGTGTCGCGAGCAAGGCCTTTGCCGCATCGCGAACGATTTGAAATCGAAGTTAAGTGATTGTTCCCATTTGTATTTTCGTTAAAACTGTATTTATTTATGGTGTTGTACGTATATTGTGTCCCGACGAAGATTTTTCGGTGCAAATCTTTCATACCTGTATTGAAAATCGTGTTAATTCGTGTCGTGTCTTGAGGCCTTGTACAGTGTGCACTGTACAACCTTGGGCTTTGTTTTTCTCAGCGGTCCGTCGTTTGTGATCCAATAACTTTCGTTCTCTGTATTCCCAGGCTTTTCACCCATAGCCTACTTCCTTGTGTAAATCTCAACTCAAAAAAAAAAAAAAAAAAAAAAAAAAACATTTCCTTCTCTGTTCTCATTCGTTTATTCATTCTTATTCGTTCGTTCGTTCTTCGACCACGTGTTTCTCCCCCATTTCCCCAGATAGTTTTCACTCATTAACCTTCAATGTTTACACTTTCCCCTCAAGTTATGTATTCCGTCATATTTTATAACACCTTTTTCTTCTTCTTCTTTAAAAGGCTGCTTTCGACTTGCTCACCAAATCAATTCATCCCAAAAAAAATATCCATCTCCTATAGTGCCTTTTTTCTACATTCCCTAAACTCTCCTGCACTCCATCCTCCATCCAGCGTCCTTAAACGTATTTTTAACTCGAAGGTCACAAGAAACTCATTTTGCAATAAATGTTCGTTTCCCATAAATCGTACACTTTCAAAAATCCAATCTCACCCCTCCCCTCCAAATCTTCCCCATAACCCCTCCCCTCCAAATCTTCCCCATCACCCATCCCTTTCAAATCTCTCCCCTTGCCCCCTCCCTCCTAAACTACCCCCTCACCCCTCCCCGCCAAGACGCCCCCTCGCCCCTCCCCTCCTAGACTCCTGCCTCACCCCTCCCCTCCAAATCTCCCCCATATCCCATCCCTTTCAAATCCCTCCCCTTGTCCCTTCCCTCCCAAACTCCCCCCTCACCCCTCCCCTTCAAATCTCCCCACCCTCATTGCTTCTCAATTTCCCCCCTCTCACTCCCCCTCCTCAAAGCGTCCTCCCCGCTTCTTCCCCCTTCAAACTCTCACCTCCATCTCCCCCAACCTTCTGCCTCGCTCTTCCCCCTCCTCAAATAACACCTCATTGTGGCTCACCCAATCACCATCAAACCTTTTGTCCGCCCCATCCTTCCCTTTCTCCGAGCTATTCTGAAATCTCTGACACACCTTCGACAGCTCTCCCTACCTCTTCCACCTCTTCCACATCTTACCCTACCCCTCCTCCCCCCTGTTCTGTATCTGATGCTCCCCCTTCCTCTTCATCAACGGTATGGACCTCAAACATCCGGGGCCTTCGTTCAAACTTAACTGATCTCTCCATACAGGTTGCTTCTGTCAAACCAGACGTGATCTGCTTAACAGAAACTTTCCTCCTTTATGATGTCTCTGATTCCATAGTATCTCTCCCGGGCTACTCCCTCCTCCGGTATGATAGACCTGAGCCTCGTCCTGGAGGCGGGGTTGCTATCTTTATCAAAAACTCTCTTCCTCACTCGCCCTGCACTGCACTCTCTCCACCTCACCCCCAGGAATACCTCTGGCTACGGCTTCCCCTTCGCTCCCACCTCTTGTTCATATGTGTGTTGTACCGTCCACCAAACAGTGATGACTCCATCTACATCTCGCTGTCTGATGATATGGACCAACTTCTATCTACTCATCCCAACTCTCTCTTCCTCATATGTGGTGATTTCAACTGTCATCATGCCAGTTGGCTGGGTGTGGGTACCTCTCTCACCAGCCATGGCTCCTCAGCAAAGGACTTCTGCGACTCACTGGGACTGACACAATCTGTCAATTTCCCGACCTGGATCTCAGTCAACGGAACATCTTCTCTTCTGGACTTGGTTATGACTAACTTCCCTGAAAATGTCTGCTGCTCTTCTTCTGCTCCGATCGGATCATCTGATCATGTCCTTGTTAAAGTGGACATCTCTCTGACCATCCTCAGGGAGCCTGCTCAGCGTCGACGAGTCTGGCATTTCACTCAGGCCAACTGGCACGGTCTTCAAGCAGCCATCAATCATCTGGACTGGTCTCCCATCTCTACCACCTCTGACATCAACTCATCCTGGGAATTCTTCCAAAGTAAATTGCTCTCTCTCATGCACAGATTTATCCCATCTCGTCTTCAGTTGTCATACCCTTCCTCCCGTCCATGGTACACGGAATCTTGTGGTGAGGCTGTTGCCCAGAAACAACTTGCCTTCGTCTCCTGGAAAGCAAATCCAACGGAAGGAAATCTCATTTCCTTTCACAAAGCCCGAAACAAGTGTGTGTCCACCCTCAGGAGAGCCAGGAAACAATATCTCTCCGTTCTCAAGACCGAACTCTCTTATCTGTCTCCCTCTTCCAAATCCTGGTGGCGTCTGGTCAAATCCGTTTCTGGTGTTTGTTACCCCTCCATCCCCTCCCTTACCTCAAACGGCTACACAGCTGACTCCGCACGTGAAAAAGCTGAATGCCTCAACTCTGTGTTTGCCTCTAAATCTTGTGTCCCAAACCCATCCCTCTCTGTACCCACCATACCCAGTCGTACCCTGCTGCTCCTGGACTCCGTGTCCTTTCCTCCTGACAAGGTGGAAAAGTTTCTGTCAACCCTCGACTCTGATTCTGCAACTGGACCCGACGGCATCAGCCCACGGGTCCTAAAATCCTGCTCTGCTGCTCTATCTCACCCTCTCTCTGTTCTCTTCACCCTCTCTTTTGCTCAAGGTCAACTGCCATCTGCTTGGAAATCAGCCAACATCACCGCTTTGCACAAAAAAGGTGCAAAAACAGATCCTAGCAACTACAGACCAATCAGCCTTCTCCCAATTATCAGCAAAGTCATGGAATCCATCATTGCTTCGGATATGAAATCTTTCCTCTTCTCCAATGGCTTGATCTCTGATCATCAATTTGGTTTCAGACCAGGTCACTCTACTCTGGACATGCTGCTTCTGCTGTCTCAACAATGGATGGAGGTCCTCAATGCCAAACAGGAAATTAGAGCTGTCTCCCTCGACATATCACGTGCCTTCGACACGGTCTGGCACCCCGCTCTGCTCACCAAACTCTCCTCCTTTGGTATCCATGGAAATCTCCACGCATGGCTGGCGGACTTCCTCTCTAGTCGTCGTCAACGTGTGGCCCTGAATGGGTTTCTCTCATCTCCTCTTCCTGTTCAGGCTGGAGTTCCCCAAGGCAGTGTTCTGGGCCCCGTGCTTTTTCTGGTCTTCATCAATGATCTCTCTGACTCTCTCGAAAATCCTCTCTATCTCTTTGCTGATGACTCCACTCTCTGCCGCTCCATTCCTCTTCCCTCAGATCGGCAGTCTGCTGCCTCCTCACTCTCTGAAGACCTGGACAAAATCACAGACTGGTCAAACAAGTGGAACATGTCTTTCAATCCTGACAAATCTCACACTCTTACTTTGTCTCTCCGAAAAGATCGACTGGACAACCCTCCCATCTACTTTCTCAACAATCCTCTCCAAGAAGTTCTGTCGCTGAAGATTTTGGGTCTCACTATCTGCCATGATCTTTCTTGGGAAAACCACATTTCCAAGCTGGCCTCCAAAGCCAGTCGCCGACTGGGCATCCTCCGTCGTGCGAAGTCCTTCCTCGGCACACCTGAGCTCCTCACCACATACAAGGCTTTCATCCGCAGCTCAATGGAATACTGTTCTCCCCTATGGGCCGGTGCTCCTGCCTCACACCTAGCTCGGCTTCACGCTGTTGAAACCAAAGCTTTCAGAATTATTGGAATCTCCCGCGATGAAGCTATCTCTGAGGGCCTTTCACTCACTCACCGCAGGCAGGTAGGTGGTCTTTCTGTCTTCTACCGACTCCTCTCCGGCCTTGCACCCCCAGCTCTCTCTGTGCTCTGTCCCCCAAATATTCCTACAGGTCGCACACAAGATCTGCCAGCAACCCTCTGATGGTTAAACTGCCGAAATCTCGGCTCTCTGCTCACCTTCACTCTTTCATTCCTCTTTTCTCCTGCCTCTGGAACAAACTCCCTCACTCCCTTCAATCCCACTCCTCCCTCCAGGTCTTTAAAACAGGTGTTCACCACCATCTCTTATCTTCCCCCATCCAAAACCTTGATCTTTTCTACCCCCGCTAATTCACCCCAGATCCACCTTGTTTGAAATTCCAACTTCTTTCCTGGAAGTCCTGGCAATGTCCATATGTTTTATACCTCTCCCACCGCCCCCTTCCCACGCCCCCCCCCCCAAAGCCCTCGCCCTCTCTCAGATCTCTCGATGTCTCCATGTCTCTCGGTCCCTGCTCTCAAATGTTGTGTTTGTGTCCTTCCCCCTCTCTCCCCATCTTGTCTACCGCTCCCTATGTTATATGTTTTATGTGTCGGTTTGTCTTTCTGTGTGATTAATGTTCGCTCTTTCACGAGCCTCGATCTTGTATACAAAAAAAAAAAAAAAAAAAAAAAAAAAATTGCATGTGTAGTTTCTGAGAAGAAAGCAAGCACCGATTTTGGGGGGCAAACCCCCCCTTAGTCCCCCAAAGGGGCAGATATTTTAAATTCCGTGAACAAACTTTGGTACAGCATGGGTGGTGAAGGCTGTGGTCAAGTTTCATCAAAATTGTGTGTGTAGTTTCAGAAAGAAAGAAAGCAAATACCTATTTTGGGGGTCAAACCTGGATCCACTTTGACCCCCCTCCCATCCCCCGTAGACCTTAGACTGATTTTCTTAGTGCTGTGAACAAACTTCGCTACATCATGGGTGATGAAGGTTGTGCTCAAGTTTCATCGAAATAGTGTTTGTAGTTTCAGAGGAAAAAGCAAATACCTATTTTGGGGGGTCAAACCTGGATCCACTTTGATCCCGGTAGACCCCCTTAGACCCCGATTTTTTTAAATGCCGTGAACCAGCTTTAGTTACAACACAACAAATATCATGTGTGCCAAATTTGGTCGCAATCCCATTAGCGGTTTTGGAGAAGAAGTTTAAAGTGTTTACGGACGGACTGACGGACGGGCATCGCGCCATCTGACGGACGAACTTTGTTCCAGGTGAGCTAATAATACAGATGCACACACATACTCATTCACCAAATCTTCTGCCTTCTCGTGCCATATATGGAATTGGTGCCACTTTTTGGATTGCTTATTTGTTTTGGCCACTGAACCAACTGAAAATATAAATGCTCCAAGAATTCCAAGAAAAAGGTTTATTCTTTCCTCTTATTGCTTTTCTTGAGTTTGTGTCCAGGTTGTTCACCTCCTGTGTCCAATATCTGTCTCCCTCACTCATCCATTCCCTTTGATCTCATTCTTCCCCTTGCCCATTTATATTCTTGATCCAGGTCTGCCTCTGGTGTGTGCCTATACCTTGCTGTTGGTGTGGTCAAACCAACACCCTTTCCGGTGTGTTCTTCTTGTTCTGTAATGTGCTGGTCTATTTTGTGTTATTGCTGTTCCACGAGCCTCAACGTTGAATATAAAAAATACAGTGGTATGCTTTTCACGCTTGGTTATACTGAGCGGTTCATAGTGCAGTAGAAACTTAACATTTTTTTTGCAAACATTGCAAAAAGAAGTTTTTCAGAGAAAATTATTTATTGTCAGCTGGTGGTTTTCTCACTTGAGTGAGTCAGTGATACCTGCAAATAAACGATTATACATTTTAACTTAAAAAATTAAAAAACACACGGAACACAAGTATTTCGTTCAGAGCACTGTTACTTTTGAAACACCCTGTATTCCTGTCCTCTCAATTATTTTTCTACCTGATGCTACCTCTGTCCAGTGTCACGTCCGGTGGTAAAATAAGAACACGCCAAGTCGCCATCTGTAGATTGCCTGGAGACCATCCGATGGTTTTCATTCGACTCACACCTTTTCGGTAATTCGAGTATCGGTAATTTGAGTTACACAGAGCATCTTTTGAACAATGGGAGCTCCATGCATCAAAATTCCAGGTCTTTCTCTGTCTCTGTCTGTTTCTGATGTCCCATACTCTACGCAGAGTGTCTGTGCCGCCGAAGCAGCTTCCTGAGCAAGGGTTAAATTGAGTGGTTTTTCCACTACCTTCCCAGCAGTAATTTTGCCAAAAATTTGTCATTTGCTCAGATTGCCGGTGATAGTTCACCGACTCCTTGCGAAGGACACCGTGGGGTCTTTTAAAGTCCACCAATTAATGTCAGCAGATGGGACGCCCAGTTTAACTTCCATCCACGGGATGGCACACACTTTGACGAATGTTCTGCCAGTGAAACACTGGCATGACAGTTTATAGCTGGTCAGGATTGAAATCCAGGCTAGACAGCTTAGAGTTGAGTGTGCATACCTCAAGGCCATCCTGTCAGACCTCCAGGTCTTTTATAATTTGCAAATAAAGTTACGAAGAGTTTTGCATGACCTTGATAATCTTAGGTGATTATATTTTACTACAGTGGTGTTTTTAATCGCGAATGAAGTCTACAAGTAAAAACTCGGCTGCATTTAGAACATAAGCAGAATCACAATAAAATGTAACTTGATCAACATGTGGTTCGAAAAGAATGCAGCGTGGAAGGCAACTTCCCGACAGGATGCGATTACACCTAAACGGTTGGCATCATTGTGAAGCTGTCGGGACTTCAAAATAATCTAACTATCACTGTTTCTCACAAGCCTAGAGTGAGTGGTTGTCACCTGCGTGTGATTCAGAAGGACCTATTACTGCACTGGTTATAAAAAGGATTACAATAAATTTAACCCTCCAGAGATTCCAAATGAACCCAATCATTTGTGGGACAAAATCGCAGCAACACGAGGCTAGCCGTTCTTTATGAGATAAACAATATTAATTTACTGCACGAGACTTGGTTTGAATGCCCCAAGACAATACCCGTGCCCCGCGAGCATCAAATAAAGATTCCTTACCCTACCATACTCCAATAAAGGGAATACGTTCTCAAACTATGAATATATACCACGTCTACCCCATTGCACCCTTCCCATAAACATAAAAATATTGTTCCATGGACATTTGTAAATGTATCAGATAACAGAAACTGGAACAATATTTCCTGTAAGCAGAGCAATAGGATTTGGGGGAAGTCCTTGCCTGGTGTTTCCCTGTGGTGTGTACTGCTGCATTTAAAGTTTTGTAGGTATCATATTGTCAAGTGTCCACCGACTGTATCGGAGATCGGCAGACATGGGAGTGGACAGATTGGGCTAGGATAGCCGAATTTTTTTTAATTTATAGACCACTGCACATAATCGCAGTCAGGAAGTGACAACAATTGACCTCGCGGTCATGGACTTTTTGCACACATCTTTCGATCATGGGTCCGAAGCGTACGAGTAGTGCAGGAGATGTCTGCTCCCAAGAGGCAGCATCAAATCATGAGCTTAAGCCAGAAAGTGGAGCTTATTGACCGACTATCATGCAGGTACGAGGAATGTGGGGCCTCTGAGGGCAGGCACCATGGTCTGAATGAGTCGACTGTGTGCTACATAAAGAAAAACAAGAAGTCGATTCGCGAAAGTGTCGTGGCTAGCGCAGTACCCAGCACCAAAGTGGTTACGCAGGTCAGGGCCGTTCATATCGAAGCAAGGCAGAAGGTATTTAATGTGTGGATAGAGAACATTGTCCAGAAACACATGCCTTTAAGCAGACTTTTGATTTGTGAAAAGGCAAAGCGAATGTACGATCATCTGGCTAGCTCGGGTGCTGCTGCAAACACGAGTGATGTGGGTAAGAGTGGCCTTCCAAACTAGCAGGGGATGGTTTAATTGCATCAACAAACGGTACGGTCTCCACAATGTGAAGCTCACAGGCGAGCATCCCTCAGAGGCGTGCCTCAGAGGTGCCTCAGAGGACCCATGAGGCAGCTGAAACCTTCCTTGCTAACATCACGCAGCTCGTCGAGGAGAAGTGTATGTACCGGAGCAGGTCTTCATTGCAGAAGAGACCGGCCTGTTCTGGAAGAAAATACTCATGAGAACTTTCATCTCAAAGCAAGAGAGGACAGCATCGGAGTTCAAGGCTCCTAGGACCGGATATCTCTTCTCCTCTGTGCCAACGCCAAAGGGGACCGGATGATCAAACCGATGATGCTATATCGTTTCATAAACCCACATTCTCTGGAGGGCAAAAACAAGCAAACTCTGCTCGTATGTTGGAGGGCCAACAGAAAGGCATGGGTAACAGCTGCCATCGTTATGGATTGGTTCCACAACTGTTTTGTTCCTCGAGTGGTGAGGTACCTACCTGGCAGTAAAGAACTCTTCTTCAAGGTCGTCCTACTGGTGGACTATGCTCATGCCCACCCGATTGCGCTGAACATGGCCCATTTCAATGTTGAGGCCATCCTCCTGCCACCCAACACCACCTCCCTGATCCAACAACTCGACCAAGGGGTAATTTCAATGTTTAAAATGTGTTACACCCACTGCACCTTCTGTCGCATCTTGGATGCTATGGAGTCCGACTCTGAAATGCCCGTCGGGAAATGTTGGAAGGACTTCAACATAACGTGCTGTATTAGCACCATCAAAGACTCTCTGGAAGAAGTCGAAGCCTCCACCATAAACACTTGCTGGCAAAATATATGGCCACAGGCAGTCAGCGACTTCAGAGGCTTTGCCGACACCACGGAAGAGAGGTGTAAAATTGCCAAGTTGGCACAGGGGGTGGGAGAGGAAGTCTTTGACGATATGGAGCCTCAGGAATTGGAGGAGTTCATTGCCTCATGTGGGGAGGAGCTGACTGGGGAGGAGTTGGAGTCCATCATCAAGGTTTCTGAGGGGGAGTGCAGTGAAGAGGTGGCGAGGCCCAACCTGACCATGAAGTTCCTGGCTGAGGTTCTGCAGTATATGGAGATAATCGCTGACAGGTTGCAAGATGTCGATCCAGTTATGGAGTGGTACGTCCGGTTCAAGAGGGGGTCGTATGATGTTTGGCTGCCATACAAAGAGCTGCAGCACTCAGCGAAACAGCCCTCGATCACCTATATTTTTCGCCCCGGCCTCTCAACCTCAACACTTTCAGCACCCTTGCTTGCATCCCCTTCCATGTACAACTCATCAATACCCTCACCTACGTCCTCTTCAGCACCCTCACCTGTATCGCCTTCGGTGCACGACTCATCAGCACACTCAACTGCGTCCTCTACAGAGGAGTTCACTAAGTTCACTGGATTTTCATCAATCATCATCATCAATAAAAGTTACATCGCACCATTGTAGAGGTATAATTTTGCCTGTAATGTGGTGATATGTAAATATGCTTGATCGAGGGTTTTTGGTACTTGCTGCAACCGGAAGTGACGAGTGGGGTTTGGTGGGTCACATTTGTTCGAAAAGGATTAACACGGATTCGAATGCTTTGGGTTATATTTTCCTTCCATGCTAAATTGGTGACCCCGGCATGATACAAAAGACTGCTATCTGCCAGACTGTACACTCACTCTCGTTGAGACCAGGAAGGCCTATTTGGCCACAAGCCAAAGATCATGAATAAAGATCATCCTGAAGCTATGTCTGTAACCCATTAAATTTATTACTGTTAGACACACACACACACACACACACACACACACACACACACACACACACACACACACACACACACACACACACACACACACACACACACACACACATATATATATATATATATATATATACATATATATATATATATATATATATGCGGTTTTGTTGTTGTAGTCTGTGTTCTCACTGACTGAGGATGGGGGTATGTACGCATCCGGGTGTAGCTGCTGCATGTGGAGGCGTACGTGCCCCTGCAGGCCCACCTTATCTGACCGTATCGAGGTTGGAGGGCCGAAACGCGCTGATACTGAGGACCTCGCCTGAGGACCCGGTCAGTGAGGCACACATGTGACCAGGTGTGTTTTGAAATTATATATATATATATATATATATATATATATATATATATATATATATATTATATATGTATATATGTATATATATATATAAAACACAGTTTGTGTGTGTGTGTGTGTGTAATGTTACCGATAGACTCCTAAACGGAGAGGCTTACGTGCTTGATATTTGGCATAGACATGGCCATTGAGCCTGGGACGAACATGGCCGAACTCAAAATATTTGACGATCCATATTTTTTATTCATATTTACCCCAGCGCATTTCAGCGCACGGAATCAACGGAATCAGAGCAGGTGGGCGCTGATTCGCTCAGAGCGATCACGTGATGACGCTATGAACGCTATGAACGCTATGACGCTATGAACGTTATGACGCTATGACGCTATGAAAAAAAAAATCGCTGTGACGCTATGAAACGCTATGAACGCTATGAACGATATGACGCTATGACGCTATGAAACGCTATGAACGCTATGACGCTATGAACGCTATGAACGATATGATGCTATGACGCTATGACGCTATGAAAAAAAAAATCGCTATGACGCTATGAAACGCTATGAACGCTATGACGCTATGACGCTATGACGCTATGAAAAAAAAAATCGCTATGACGCTATAAACGCTATGACGCTATGACGCTATGACGCTATGAAAAAAAAATCGCTCGCTTTACCAAGGGGCTCGCTCTCCCCCCGTTCCCCTCCCCTCCCCTTCCCCCTCCCCTCCCCTTCCCCTCCCCTCCCCCGCCCGGCAATGCCGGGTACTTCTGCTAGTATATATATATATATATATATATATATATATATATATATATATATATATATATACATACACACACACACACACACATGACATGGCCAAAAGTATGTGGACACCCGAACATCACACTTGTATGTGCTCATCGAACATGTCATTCCAGCATCATGCGCATTAATATGGAGTTGGTCCCCCCTTTGCTGCTATAGCAGCCTCCACTCTTCCGGAAAGGCTTTCCACTAGATGTTGGAACAATGCTGCGGAGATTTGCTTCCATTCAGTCAGAAGAGCATGAGTGGGGTCGGGCACTGATGTTCGGCGATTAGGCCTGGCTCACAGTCGGCGTTTCAATTCATCCCAAAGGTGTTTGATGGGTTAAGGCCAGGGCTCTGTGCAGGCCAGTCAGGTTCTTCCACACCAATCTCGACAATCCATTTCTGTATGGACTTCGCTTTGTGCATGGGGGCATTGTCATGCTGAAACAGGAAAGGCCTTCCGCAAACTGTTTCCACAAAGTTGGAAGCACACAATCGTCTAGAATGTCATTGTGTACTGTAGCGTTAATATTTCCCTTCACTGGAATGATCCCGGTGTGTACCCCGGTTTAGAATAGGTACACCGTATCCCTGTGCATCGTAAGAGCGTGACCAAGGGTTGGCGTCAGGAAGGGCATCCGGCCATAAAAACATTGCCTCAAACAGGGAACCATGATTGTCATGGGGCCCGCAAGGCTAACCCCCGCTCTAGCGGGGAAAATGGCCTTGAAACGATCATTCATTCATTCATTCACTGGAACTAAGGGGCCTAGCCTGAACCATGAAAAACAACTTCAGACCATTATTCCTCCTTCACCAAACTTTACAGTTGGCACTATGCATTCAGGCAGGTAGCGTTCTCCTGGCATCCGCAAAACCCAGATTAGTCTGTCAGACTGCCAGATGGTGAAGCGTGATTGATCACTCCAGCGAACGCATTTCCACTGCTCCAGAGTCCAATGGCGGCGAGCTTTACACCGCTCCACCCGACGCTTGGCATTGCGCATGGTGATCTTCTGCTTGGTGCGGCTGTTCGGCCATGGAAACCCATTTCATGAAGCTCCCGATGAATAGTTGTCCTGGCGTTGCTTCCAGAGGCAGGTTGGAACTTGGTCGTGAGTATCGCAACCGATGACAAACGATTTTTATGCGCTACATGCTTCAGCACGTGGCGATCCCGTTCTGTGAGCTTCTCTGGCCTACCACTTCGCGGCTGAGCTGTTATTGCTCCGAGACGTTTCCACTTCACAATAACAGCATGTACAGTTGACTGGGGCAGCTCCAGCAGGACAGAAATTTGACGAACTGACTTGTTGGAAAGTTGGCATCCTATGATGGTGCCACATTGAAAGTCTCTGAGCTCTTCAGTATGGCTCATTCTCCTGATAATGTTTGTCTATGGAGATTGCATGGCTGTGTGAATGAATGAATGAATGATCGTTTTATGAATGAATGATCGTTTTAAGGCCATTTTCCCTGCTAGAGAGGAGGTTAGCCTTGCGGGCCCCATGACAATCATGGTTCCCTGTTTGAGGCAATGTTTTTATGGCCGGATGCCCTTCCTGACGCCAACCCTTGGTCGCCTCTTACGATGCGCAGGGATACGGTGTACCTATTCTAAATCGGGGTACTCACCATGATCATTCATCCCAGCAAGCTGGTACTCAATTTGCCGACCTCGGAAGGATGACAGGCTGAGTCAACCCCCCTGGCGTTAATTCAGCGATCGACCGGCATTCAAAACCAGGATCCTAGGATCCCAAGCCGGCACCCTAACCGCTAAGCCAACACCAGGCTGTGTGCTTGATTATATATAACTATCAGCAATGAGTGTGGCTGAAACAGCCAAATCTACTAATTAGAAGGGGTGTCCGCAGTCTTTTGGCCATGTGGTGTGTATATCTATCTATAATTCCAGTAATCTCTGTGTGTGTGTGTGTGTGTGTGTGTGTATGTGTGTATGTCTGTGTGTTTGTCTCTGACCGCTGTTTCTCGACAACCACGGGTCCGATATACTTGAAACTTGCCAGGTATATTGCTGGGGACCCGAGGATGTGCCTTTTCAAGGTTTCATATTAATCGGACAAGTAGTTACCGAGCTATGTCCAAAAAACGATTCAACCAATCAGAGAGCAGCGAGTTATCACGTGTGCCGAACGTGGCGAACAGACTCTGCCTCGGACGGCACATTTGAGAGCGTATTCATTTATTTCACGTTGGCAAACTATGTTGGCGTTAAACTATGTTTTAAAACTAATTAAAACTAATTTGCGATTCTTTCGCTTTCCTGCGCGTTTGTGCACGCTATGGCGATTTCTTTACCAAACTCCGCAAGCCGTTCGCTTTGGACCAAACCATTTCATGTAAATAGAGGGGGGGGATTGTCACCGTACTCGCAAGCCGTTCGCTTTGGACCAAACCATTCCATGTAAATAGAGGGGGGGGGGGATTGTCACCGTACTCGCAAGCCGTTCGCTTTGGACCAAACCATTTCATGTAAATAGAGGGGGGGGGATATAATTTTAGATATATATATAGTACGGGCATGCCCTAGTATATATACACACACAAACTTTGCACCAACTTTCGTCCGAATCCGTCCACGACTTTTTGAGATGTCGTGCTATATATAGTTTTTTTTGCCCTTTCTCTCAATGGTGAAGAATCACTTTTAAAATTCTCAGATCCAGATCCAGATCTTTACCAAAATCTAATAATTTCGTTCATGTCACATACCCAACCTCTCCACCAAATTTCTTCCGAATCCGTCCACTATTTTTTAAGATATCCTGTTCACAGACAGAGAGACAAACAGAAAGACAGGGGTGAAAACATGACCTCCATCCACCTTCGGTGGCAGAGGTAATAACAACACCAATTATAATAGCATAATATTTATGTTATAACAAAACATACCGCAAAGACAGTTCAGACCCAAAAGACCCAAAGGAGCCAAACAACCTCGAGGGCTCAAAGGAAGCAAAAAACCCCAAGGACCCAAATGACCCATAGGACATAAAAGACCCCGATGACTCTGAAGACTCAGAGGACCCAAAAGACCCATAACACTTTAAGACCCCAAAGACCTCAAAGACCTGTAAAACCCATGAGACCCTTTAGATCCATTACACCGCAATATCCTTAAGACCCCTAAGACACTTAAGAATTCCTTTTACCTTTAAGACCCGTTCAATACTTTAGACACATTTAGATCCCTTCATCCTTTCGTTCTTTTATACCCTTTAGACACCACTTGGAACTTTGTTGATAACAAATAAATTACAAATAAATAATTTCACCAATATTACAAAGAAATTACAAATAAATAATTTCACCAATATTACAAATAATATGTGTTGTGTTTAAAAAAAAAAATTTTTTGATGTGTATTTTTTTATTTGTACAAAATAAATCTTTGTATTATGATTGGTATAAATTGTGACAACACACCAAATCAAGTTCAGTCAGGTAGGTCATTATCCTCAGGGTAAGCAAGCATGTGCCTCCGTAGTGACGCGTGGTGAGGTGAACGTGCGTGGTGAGGCGTAAGTAGCGAGCCGAGCCACGCTAGTGAAATTTAGTTTGCATGGCCAGATGTTCTGTGTCTCACTTGCAATCCTGTTAAAATAATAACAAGCAAATGAAAACATATTACACCAAGAATTACATGCAGAAGATGATGCAAAACGGGCCATCTGTGTGGTGGGAGAGAGGGGATGGGGAGGGGGTATGGAGGGATAAATTAAAGAAATGAAGAGAAGTTGGTGGATTAGAAGGGGAAGGATAGGAAATTGAAGGTAGAGTAAGAAAAGGTTGGGAGCAAAAAGTAAGAACCAAAGATGTAATACCAAGTAGGTATGGTATGTATTAAGTGTATATGGGAAGGGGACGGGGTGCGTTGTGGTGTCCAAAATTCCAGCATTTTTGTTTATAAATAAATGGCTTCAGATTTGGTTCCATTTATTTTATTTCATAAGTTGAAACTTGAAACATAGTGCACGTTTCTAAAAATGACAATTACCAGATCATTCTTAATTATTTTCCTTTTCGCTCCTAATTGAGGAAATGTAAACATGTCGATATTTTGTGTTTATTGGTCTATGATTGGATGTAGAAGTGGCGTCATGCATGTTTCGGCCAATTTGCGGACAGGCGTCCTGATTGCTGCGTTACACATGCTGTTGAAATGTTGAAGGAAGACTCTTGTGGTGTCGGTGTTCGGACAGATTTGATGTACCAAATGAGTGGAAGTCTGTCCCTCGGATTCCAAGACCATGAGACGTACAATGTCGTGTAATACAGTCAGCATGACGTCACCAGTCGAAGTTCTAGTCTCGAATTTCTTATTGACTGCAAATTGATCTTTATGAATCCATTTGATCGATTGGCATTTCGTTCCAGGATCAAAGCAGTGCACCCATGATCCGTCCATCACCCATGACGGTGCATGAAACAGACACTCGGGGATTTTCAGCCTCGTCGTTCAGCGCAGATTTCTTTCCGTGATTTCTCATAATTTAGCAAAAGTAACAGCGAGATCCATGGTTCAAGTTTTCGTTTGCACAAGCATTTTTATTTTTTAATAACAGATACTGCTTTTGGAGTTAGCTTCATAGAATGCAGCGAAAGCACATGAATTGACTCGTTCATAAAATACAATCAGAAACAGTACAAGGAGTAAAAGGAAGAGAAGAAGCAGTGAAAGGTGAATGAGTCGAGCGTCCATTTTGTGTCATCAGAATGTCAGAGTGGATTCGATATAGCAGCGGATGAAGCATTAGTCTTGTGATGGTCTCGGAAAGAGAGGGAGAGAGGGAGAGAGGGAGAGAGGGAGAGAGAGAGAGAGAGAGAGAGAGAGAGAGAGAAAGAGAGAGAGGGAGAAAGAGAAAGAGAAAGAGAGAGAGAGAAAGACTTTTGTATCTTTTTATTATAAAAATAGAAAAAGAAAACCCCCAAATAGGGGTCACATTGTCATTTCAAGCAGAGAAACAAACAAAAAATATTAATACAGTAAAATACAGTAAAATTATGCACAAAACTTCACAAAACAATAAACGTTTCTCCAGGATTTTACAAATGACTTCTTTCACGCACCATTTGGTCTCAAACTGTGGCAGCCTTCCTGTTATGGAGAAAAAGGCAAAGTCTAACTTTACACGGCTCGTCACAAGATTTTTAAACAAGAATAAGGCATTTTCCTCATTAGCTCTGAGATCATCAACTTTTCTTTTTCTTGATTTATACACTGCCATTTTTGCCTGTGCAAGCAGGAAATTACCTAACACATCATTCATATTCTTGTGTGAGATGTCTAAGCCATAAATGAAAACACAAGTGTTGAAAACCAAGCCAATCCTGCCAAAACAATTCTTAAGAAAGATAAATAAAGGAGCCAACCGTTGACATTCAACATAAATATGAAAGAGGTTTTCAGGCCTTTTACAAAAGGGACATTCATCTGCTAGGAGACTTGAGAAGCGGTGCAGCAAGTGGTTAGAGGGGAGGATCCAGTGTGCAAGTCTCCATTGGAGGTCACCGTGTCGTGGCGGCACAGGAGGATGATAGAATCCTTTCCAATTAGGAAAATATGGGGGGGGAACAAGGTAAGAGGTCTCTCCATCGAACCCTCCGCTGTGTCATTTGCCCTTGCAAAAGGAAACTTACGCAACCCAAATAGAGGTCTTTTTGTTTAGGAAACCCATTGAATCCTATGCTAAAGGGGGTACACGGAGGAGAGTTGGCAAGAGAAAACTTGCAAATAAGTTCAGGAAAGGTAGCAGGAGAGGCACCTTGTTCGTTGTCTGCTTGGACTTGCTCCCAGTTAGGTGCAAGCTGTACATAGGTATGAAGCACACAGCGTAGCATACGTGCCACAACTCTGGAGGATCGCACGCCAACCAGGCTTGCCAATGCATCAGCTCCAATCCAACTGCCACTTGGGCTTAAAAGATCGGCGACCGATTTTATGTTCTTCGCGACAAAGCATTGAACGAGACACCTATCAGCAGGCATATCATGGAAAATTGAATTGTAAAACAAAGGTTCCATCAAGAACATTTGCTTTGTGTACGAATGCGTAGCTCTTGTTGTCGTTAGAGTTCGCCATGCGTTTAGTACACTTTGATAAAACCTGGAGAGGGGAGACATATCAAGATGCGAGAAATCCATCAAGAATATAGCGTGGTCATAGCCTAGTCTCCCCGCCTGCTGTAAAAGGCGACGAGCGACGTCGACCCAAGGTGGAGAGGGGTGCATGTACAGCATGCGTAGAGCAACCGAAAGTCGAAAGGCCATTAACCGGCTCTTTATGTCAACCAGGCCTTGGCCTCCATCGGTCAGTGGCAAGCTGAGGACCTCGGGTCGCAACCAGTGCTTTCCATCCCAGAAGAAAGACACAAAGCACTTCTGGAGCTGTTGAAGCAACACTACCGGAGGGTGCAGCACAAAGAACCTGTGCCATAGGGTAGAGGCCACCAAACTGTTGATCACCAAGACCCTTCCACGATAAGACAGTTGTGTTATCAGATTTCTCCATTTTTGCAGTTTTCCTTCAACAAGATCCAACAGACCAGCCCAATTCTTTGCTACTGTGGCGTCATTACCCAAGAACACTCCAAGGTATTTCACGCCATCAGTGGCCCATGCAAGAGGAGCAGGAAGTTTGGGTACCGAGTGACATGACGGACCAAGCCAAATGGCGCTCGTTTTCTCCCAATTCACTTTGGCTGAAGAAGCCTTTTCAAACACGGATAGACAATAACGGACAACGTTAATGTCATTGAGGTTCCGCACAAAGACACACAGTGTATGCTGCACAAAGACACATCATCAGCATATGCCAGCACCTTAATGGGCCGTTCAAGATGAGAAAACCCAACCCCGGTTAGTCTAGCACGCAAATAACCCAGTAAGGGCTCGATGGAGAGAGCATAGAGCAAGCCAGAGAGGGGGCAACCTTGTCGAATTCCCCTGTTGACAGGCAAGGGTGTAACAAGCCCATTGTTTATCTTAAGCACACTAGAGATATTGTTATACAGTATCTTAATGTAAGAAATGAAGGTCGGACCAAGTCCAAACCGTTCAAGCACTTTGAAGAGGTACCGATGATCGACGCGGTCAAAGGCCTTCTCCTGATCAAGGAGAAGAAGTCCCAAATCTGTGGGGTTTTCTTTGCACAGTTCAATCATGTCTCTTACGAGGGAGATGTTGTCATAGATGGAGCGCTTGGGTACACAATAGCATTGGTCTTCTTTCAACAATGAGGAGAGATGAGGAGTGAGTCGCGATGCCAGGGCATTTGAGAATACTTTATAGTCTGTGCATAGCAAAGAGATTGGGCGCCAGTTTTTAATATAGAGCAAGTCTCCTTTCTTTGGAATGAGGGTGAGAATAGCCCGTCGGCAACTCTGAGGGAGCTCTCCAAGCTGGCAGCTTGCGTTCAAGGTGTTGAGGAGTTCGGGACCCAGTAGATGCCAGAATTTCTTATAAAATTCAGTTGTAAGTCCGTCCAATCCAGGCGCTTTCCCAACAGCAAGGCTGTGCAGAGTGGTGCCAAGTTCGTCCAAGGTAATGGGCCCCTCCAGGTAGGAACGTCCACCCTCACACAACACTGGCAGCCCTACGGAGATAGAGGCGACACTGACAGGATTTATTTGCTCCATCGAGTATATTTTCGAGAAATATTCCTTTGTAAAAAGTTTGATAACTGATTGGTTGAAAGTGATGGATGAGTCTGCCAAACGCAGTTGAGAGAGCTGTTTGTTCGGGAGGCGTTTCTCTAAGGAAAAAAAGTACTTAGTTGGTATGTCTGTCTCATTAAGGTGCTGCACCCTCATCCGAACTAGGGCACCACGTGCATTCCTCTCAGTTATTTCTTTCAATAAAGACTGTTTTTCGGTTAAGGCTCTTTGCACATTATTATTTTGTCCTGTGACCCTCTGAAGATGTAAAATCTCTGATTGCAATAATTTCCTTGCTTCATAATCAGCCCTTTTTGAGAAGCTCTGGTATTGTTGGCAGAAGCCTTTGATTTGGGTTTTTACTAGATCCCACCACACCAGTGGGTTAACAGTACAGCTTAACTTCCGTTCCAAGAGATCTGTCCAGAAAGATTCAAAAGCCTGAATAAAATTGAAGTCTTCTATTAAACTATTATTGAATTTCCAGTGAGAACTCCCTGGACACGGTTTCGAGAGTTGAACGAATGCTCGAGCTAGGAAGTGATCGGAGAAACCGGAAGGCACGATGTCAGATTTGCAAACTCCATGTAACAGGTGAGAATTTACATAAATGCGATCAAGCCTCGCAAGTGAGATGTGGTTGTTGGAACAACGACACCATGTGTAGGATTGTTCGGAAGGGTGTTGCAAGCGCCAGACATCATGGAGATTATATTTTGCGATGATATTTGCAAAGAGTTTTGCGGTACATGGTTGAGGTTCCGGCCCGTTTCGGTCGCATGAGGCATTAACAGTACAGTTAAAATCGCCACCAATAATAATTAGACAAGTCTGCAGATCCAGTGTTTGGAGGAACTTTCTCAGTTCAGCAAAGAAGGAGATCCGCTCACCATTTTTGCTTGGAGCATACACATTAAGGATTGTAAACTTGACCTGATTGAGATAGAAGGTCACAGAGGCAAGATGGCCATCAATGATATTCGCAAATTGAAGCGAGGATGGTTGGAAATGTTTCCCTAAGACAAACATGATTCCTGCCTTAGACGAGGAGCTGTTACTAAAGAAACACTCCTTATCCATAATGAGCCGCCACTGGGCCTGAACAGATCTGACGGCGTGGGTCTCCTGCAACAAAGCTATGTCGAGACCGTTTGCGTTTATCAGCTGCTTGATCTGGATCTGGCGGAGTGAACTTCCACCACCATTGACATTTACTGTTCCAATCTTGAAACTCACCATGAATTAACTTAGAGTCTTTTTCGTCTTGGCGATCAATTTTCTTAAACGGTGACAATGTGTCTGAGGAAAGTTGAATAAGTCAGGCCTGCGTATAATAGCCTGAGCACACTCAAGGAAGGACGGTAAATCGGGAAAGTATTCTGTTAGGTTTATACTGCGTTTCCTGTACGTATTTTGCCAGAAAAGTCGTATTTGTTCAGGGGAAGTAGGACCTAGACTGGTAGGTTTCTCCATTGCTTCCACCTGGCTGTTTGCTTCCTCCAGGTCAGATTCGTCAGAGTCAGTTTTAATTTCCGAATCACACAAGCTTGTATAATCCTGCATGTCACTGCTGTCATCAATATTGGCACACGGACCTGCACTAGTTGTAACATCTGTGTGCTCTCCCACCGTGGGAACATTGCTTTGAGGAATAACAGCAATAATCTGTGGATTTTGTGAAACAGAAACAGCATCAGCAGATGCAGCGATGTTGCTTCCCCCGACTGCAACAACCTCCGATGGTGTGGCGGTATCTAGCAGAATAGGAGTCTCTTGCAAGATATTGATTCCTGCGATTCCAGCTTCACCCGGTGATGAAGTGAGAGCAGTAACTGGGACAGTTTCGCTATTTTCTGCTGGCGGGAATTCAGCATCATCATGCTCAGGATTAACATTTTCCAAAGTGACAGCAAGTTCATCACCAGTGGCCTCGGCAGGTTCATCACCAATGGTCTCAGCAGGTTCATCACCAGTGGTCTCGGCAGGTTCATCACCAGTGGTCTCGGCAGGTTCATCACCAATGGTCTCAGCAGGTTCATCATCCATGGTCTCGACAGGTTCATCACCAGTGGTCTCAGCAAAATCATCAGAGGACTTTCCAATAGCCGAGTCCGTAACAGGTGAGACGATTCCATTTGATTTGTTAACAGGTAAACCAGTCCCTGCATGTGGAACGTCTATGTCCTCACATGAAAGGGGGCCGAACTTGTTGGCTGTAGGTACAGGGTTTGTCCCAGGTAAGCCTTGTAGAGTGGCATCGGTCACGACTGGGGGGGTGTTACCGACAGGTTGCTTATTGTTAAATGCTGCCTTTTTCTGAGTTAAATGACCGTCGGGAAAGGTCTTTCTCTTCCTTGACGGAACAATGGTGAAACCATCCCCGACGTTCGTTGTGCTGTTTGGATCATCGGGATGGGAAGGCTGAGCGTTATTGCCGGACATGGAAGATGTTCCCTTCACAGCCGAAGCAAAAGATGAAGAAGAAGAATCCTTGTTGTTTACGTGGTTTGTCCCATCGTTCGACGAAGCCGTTTTTGGGCAAGAGCGTTTCAGGTGTCCGAATTTACCACATTCAAAACATTTCAAGGTGTCAGTGGTTACGTATAATTGGTAATCATGATTATAAATTTTGAATTTCAAAACAATGTTCAGCGTTCTTTCGACGTTAGAAGGAGGAAGTACAAGATAAGCTTGTCTCCTGAAAGACATCACATGTTTAGCCCGGTCGTCCTGGCAACGTAAAGGTAACATCGTGACATGCGAAACCACAGTACCATAACGAGATAGTTCGGAGACCAGTCTCTCGTTCTTCAGGAATGGAGGACAGTTCGAGATGATGACCTTAACGGCTGGAGTGTCGAGAGGGGACACGAGTATGAAATGTCCGTCATCTGTCGATAATCCTGTACATACAATCTCGTGAACCAGTTCAGCCTCGGATACGAAAATAACGACACGTTTGTTCATTCGTGAGGCCGCGCGAACTTTATCAATACCGATTATGTTGCCGACAGCAACAACGAGGTCTTCGACGCTGACCTCGTTCGGTGGGACACAAACAACGCCATGTCTACGAGTTAACGCTTCATATGCCGCGTAACGCGAAAACGAAGTCATAATTTACAAGGGACGAGGGTGGGGGTGGGACAAGGGACGAGGGTGGGGGTGGGACAAGGGACGAGGGTGGGGGTGGGACGGGGGACGGGGGATGAGGGACGAGGGACGGGGGACGAGGGACGGGGGACGAGGGACGGGGGGGGAGGGACGGGGGGGGGGGGGACGAGGACGGGAGAGTGAATATCGCTCCCGAACAGTGATTAATTAATTACGAGCCGAGACAGATTTTCAAAGGCGAAAACAAACACAGCTGGTGGAGAAAAAAGCGATCAGCCAGAGGACGGGATGGGCCGCCGATTAATGCAAAAGTTATCCACAAACAGCTGCGGGCTCTGTTTCTCTCTCTCAGAAAAGGAAAAGGAAACAAAGGACACGGAGTGAATATAAATACAAACGAGATAAGAAAAGGGAATCGAGGAGGGAAAAGGGAGGCAGAGGGGGATGGGGGAGGCCGAAGCCCCGAAGTGTTGGGTCTGATCAAAGGGGAGGGGTTGGGGCACAAAAGCAGAGTAAGGATGTAAAGATAAACGAACAGGGGGAATTAGAAGGAAAAGGTGAGATACGACGTGGAAAGGGACAAAAGAGTAGAACAGCAGCGCAGCTCGTACCTCACCACACATGCACAGCCACCATCTTGCCGCGCCCAAACACACCGACAGCCAGCAGGGGGCGAGAGAGAGAGAGAGAGAGAGAGAGAGAGAGAGAGAGAGAGAGAGAGAGAGAGAGAGAGAGAGACTTGACTTTTATGTGCTTTTATTATAAAAGTATCAAAACACACATGGAAGAACACCGCAAAATTTTTACAAGAAAAAGAAAGTTGTACAAGCAAAAAGAATGTATATACATGTATATGTGGACATTGAGCGTAAGTATAATTTACAAAAACAAACTCAACACCTCATCTGTAAAACAATCGTCGTTCACACTGCCGAAACTTATCCGGGCCGACACTATTCCTTTGAAGCAAAACAGCACATTTTCATCTCTGCCACTCAATTTGATCTTTCTAGTTTTATATATTGCGAGTTTAGCAATTCCGCACAGAAAATTCAAGAAAGGGCCCGCTGTCTTGTTCTTGGTGCTCCTTTCAATGCCATACACAAAAATTGCAACAGAAAAAACAAACTGAAATTTATAAAAGAGCTGTTGGAGGAAACAAAAAAGGGGTACCAATCTCTTACATTTCACAAAAGCATGGGTCACATTTTCAGCCTCTTCACAAAAAGGACAAACATTCAGTACAGAAGGATCAAACTTATTAAGTAAGTATTTGGTGACCAGGGCCTGATGAACTAGTCTCCAATTTAAGTCTCCGGTTCGACCTAAGGTTGGAGACCTATACATCTCTTTCCACACTGGAGATAGGAACGAATTAGCCGGAATGATCTCATCCCACCGATTTTTTAAAGGTTTTGTGAAACCCGGTATAAGCACCTCTTGGCATATCCCATAAATAACTTTTTTTCCCATCACATGGAACACACCGCAACCATCTGACTTTGAAAAGACACCCTGTTGTTTTTTTGAGGTGACTTGGAGCTCGGGGAAATAGAGACGAGAGTCCACCACTTCATCTGCCCCAGTCCACCCGATATTTAATTCCCTGAAAGTTTTAATCACAACTCTCAAAACTTTGTCCACCATTCTAGATGACCGAACCCCCACTTTTGATGTGAGAGAACCGGTGGATAACCATCCATTTAGGGAAGGCTTCATCAGGTCTCGCACTCTGTTTATTCCATTACAGGTGAAGCAATGCATAAATGACCTGGAGGTTGAAATTTCAGGGAATAAAGGATTCAGAACCAATGGCTCATGCATATATTTTTTTGCATCGTAGGACACCTCTAATCGTTGTATTCCAAGGACTTGCCAGGCATTCAGAAGGCTCTGATGAAACTCGGGGAGCAGAGTCGTGTTGACATGCTGCAGGTCCATGAGGAAGAGCTCTCGGTCATACTTCAACCCATCTGCTTCCTGCAGCCAAGCGTTTGTGAGAGGCCGCCACGGGACACACTCACCATACAATAAACGCTTTATCGTCCACATGCGGAAAGCCATTATCCGACTCGGAACATGTATCAAGCTTTGGCCACCTGCATTTCGGGGTCTGCACACCGTGTCTGGTCCAAGCCAATGGTGGCCTCCCCAGAAAAACTGAGTTAGAACCCTCTGAATGCATGTGACCAAGTATCTCGGAGGTTGGAGGGGGATAACTTTATGCCAAATAAAAGGAACCACCAGGTTATTTATTATTGTCACCCTTGCCTTAAGCGATAGAAGGTGGTGCAACCGTTTCCATCTAGCCAGTTTCTGCTTAATTCTTTCCAAGAAACCCTCCCAATTTTTTTGTTCATATGCTTGGACTCCGAGAAATAACCCTAAATATTTAAACCCCTCTTTGTTCCACTGCATTCCTCCTGGTAACACAGGCAGAGCTGAGGAAGGTGGACTGGGGCCCACCCATAAGGCAACACTTTTGTTCCAATTTACTTTTGCCGTGGAGGCGAGCTCAAACTGGGACAGACATCGAAAGACCTCCCCCACATCATTTTGGCTGGAAACAGCAACACAAATGTCATCCGCATAAGCTGAAGTAACCATTTTGTGGTTTTTTGTTAAGGAGACTCCTTCCAGTGAGTTTCGGAGCAAAGCTAGTAAAGGTTCGACCGAGAGACTGTATAGCATTCCTGAAAGCGGGCAGCCCTGACGGATGCCTCGCTGAAAGGGAAAAGGGCAACATAAGCTGTTGTTTACCTTCAACAGACAGGATGCATTTTCATACAACAACTTAACATAGGAAACAAAATTTTGTCCAAAACCAGCTCTCTGTAGTACAGCAAACAAAAAAGAATGGTCAACACTGTCAAAAGCTTTTTCTTGATCTAAAAGAACCAAACCAAAACCATGAGATGTAGTACGACCGAGACTGATCAAGTCTCTCACCAAAAAAATGTTATCGTAAATAGAACGCTCAGGAACACAATAAGACTGATCAATATCAATCAAAAGGGGGATGACTTCCTTTAGACGTATCGCGAGCGCCTTCGACAATATTTTATAGTCCGTATTTAGGAGTGACACAGGCCGCCAATTTGTGGCGTCTTGCAAGTTCCCTTTTTTTGGAAGGAGACACAAAACTGACCTCCGGCAACTTAGTGGCAATTCACCTTGTTCAAGGCTATCATGAAAGATGTCAAGTAGAGTAGGGCCTAGAATGTCCCAAAAGGCCTTGTAAAATTCAACTGGGAGGCCGTCAAGTCCAGGGGCTTTCCCATCTTGAATTCCTTTAAGAGCAACAGTAAGTTCTCCGAGAGAGATGCCAGGCTCCAGTTGTTGTCGCTGGTCTTCAGACAAAGATGGGAGCAGTTCAAACATCTCGTTTCTGTTTTCCTGGTTCACAGTTCTCAAGGCAAACAGCTTTGAATAAAAGTTTCGTAATTCATCTTTGATGTCACTTTGAGAAGACAGAAGTGCACCGGCAGAAGAGCGCAAAGCGTGAATTTGTTGAGGGGTCTTGGCTGTCTTTTCCAGGTTGAAAAAGTCTTTGTTTGGTTTGTCAAGTTGGATATTGTCCATTCGCAGTCGGACAAAAGCACCAGATGCACGCTCTCTCACCATTTCAGCCAGTAGTGTTCTTTTCTCTGACAACTGCTGGACATTTTCGTTGGACATTCCAGATTTCTGCTCACAATAAAGTATATCGTTTTTTAAGGCAGTTATCACACCAAGTGTGTTACAGGTATTATAACGACAGTATTGCTGGCAAAAACACTTAATTTGGGATTTTGTGCAATCCCACCATTGCCTTAAATTTAGGTATGAAAACTTTTGCATTTCACATTCCTTCCATACCATTCTGAATGCTTCTTTGAAATGCTCACTTTGTAAAAGTTTGACATTGAAAGTCCAATATGCACTTCTACACACGTGATGAGGTAGGCCACATACAACAACAACCATGTGATGATCAGAAAAACCAGATGGCCTCATATAAGAATTCTTGACAAGATTTACCTTGTCACAGTTAACATAAATTCTATCCAAACGAGCCATTGTCAAAAGATTTCTTGCGGCACAAACCCACGTGTACTGCCGGATATTAGGGTTCTGTACCCGCCACACATCCACAAGTTGAAATTTTTTAATGAGCTGTGCCAAAGGCCTTGCACTCGGTGGATGAGGCTCAGGAGTGTTTCTATCAAGTTGTGGGTTGAGGGTACAGTTGTAGTCTCCCCCCAAGCAAACCAACATGGACAGGTCAATAGTGCTTAAAAAACCTGCTAACTTGTGAAGAAAAGCACTTCTTGCAGAGTTCGCACTAGGGCAGTATACATTAGTCGTGCAAATCTTTTGGTTACCGCTGACAAACGCCACAGATAGTAAATGGCCCTTGCAAATTTCTCTACATCTGATCTCCAACGGCTGGAGTCTAGGATGTAAGACTACTGCAACACCAGCCTTGGCATCAACAAAAGCACTGGAGAAAAAGTGACAACCTTTAAAGATATTACGCCACTCAACCTCAGAAGACTGATTTGCATGCGTCTCTTGTAACATCAGCACATCAATTTTTTCATTCTGAAACATTTGAAACACCTGGAGGCGACGCACACAACTGCGACCACCGTTGATGTTTAAGGATGCTACTTTTATCTCCACTCTGTTAACTATTCATAAAGTTCCTTGCCCGCTCGAGTTACACATTTTCTTAGCCTCTGGAATTGAGGTTCTGACATGTTAACCTGATACGGTTCACGAATCATTGTCTTTGCAGTCAAAATAAAATCATGCAGATTCGGAAAGTAGTCTTTGATTTTTACATGTCTTTTCCTGAACGTTTCTTCAAGGAACTTGATAACATTTTCTTGAGAAACCATGGTGATGGTATTGTCATCACACGCCTCACTCTCTTGAGCACTTGAAGCACTAAAGAGTGGAGTAGAAGAGGTTTCATCAGAATCAAGTGCTTCATCTTGATCTGCATCTTTTCCTCCTATTTGCTGAACACTTAGTTTTGGAAACAGCAATTCTACAGGGTCAAGGACCTCTGCACTCTTTGCAGACCCTTCCAAATTTACCATATCCCCTGTCGCTATAAGTATGTCCCCCACCTCATCATCCCTTTCATTTTTATCAGTCAGGGAAGGGTTAACGTTATCCTCACAGTCGCAAGGACTTTCCCCTTTATCTATTTTTTCCTCACTGGCAGATCCAGCTGCTAACTCGTCTGAGCGAGTTTGGTTATCAGGACAAGGACTTACCACAGCCTGAGAGGATCGACTATTTTCCGGGTCATACTCAATCTCAGCAAGTGGTGCCAGCGAATCTTCCTCATGTACACACACTTCCTGTACCATCTCCATTACCGCCAAGGAGTTTCCGGTGTAGGCCTCACCCTGGAGGTCCTGCGAACCTGACACGATCTGAATCTTATTTTGTTTTTCTTCGGAATCACAGGATTCATCACTTGAACGCTTCTGACCTTTTTTCCTGGTGTCCACTACGGATACTTCCATGGTATCGTCCGCACTGTCGTGTACCGTGGACGAAATGAGAGAGGGTTCAACCACTTTTATTCCCACCTTAAGTGGAGGGGCAGGGTTAGTCACCTCACGTTCTAAGTCTATCACTCCCTCCCCCACCCCCCCGGTCGGGGGGGGACGGGTCTGGCGCTTCACTCACCGCAGTCGGTGCGGTGGGTGGATTAACCACTCGATCCGCCTCCTCCCCTTCATGGTGCGGTGAAGAGGAGTCGCTCCTCACCAATCCTCCGCGTTCCTGCGGTTCAACCGCATTGGGACAGGCACTCCTCACATGCCCGTAAGCCCCACACTCGAAACACGTCATAGCCTCCGAGGAGGCATACATTTTGTATTCAAAGCCGTTGATTTTCACACTCAACACGACATTGAGCATTTTTACATTTGCAGGCAGTATCATGTACACCACTCTCTTAAAGGACATGACATGTTTGAATCGATCGCAAACATTTCGCATCGGCACCATCAAAATCCTCGATACGACCTTACCAAACTTGTTTAATTGTTCACGTAACTCCTCATTTCTAATAAATGGCGGGATGTTACTGATGTTAATCTTTACCGTCGGGGCTTGTAAAGCGAACACAGAGAGGAACGTGTTCGGTTCAATGAACAAGCCTTGTTCGACTACACTCGCTACCATGTGCTCCTCGGACAAAAAAACGACAAATTTCTTATTCATACGAGAGGCAGCGCGAATACTGTGTGCACCAACGATGTTTCCAATGGCGGAAAGCACATCGTTAATTTCCACCTCGTTGGGAGGAACACAAGCTAGCCCGTGTTTACGAGTTAGCGATTCGTACGTATCAATGCGGAAACGTTCGCCCGCCATTCTAACTCGACCAAATAAAAGTTCGTAGCCAAGAACCGAGAGAACCCAATGTTTGTCGAACACCAACAAACAGATCAAATTCCCCCCCCCCCCTTGTCCGGACCGGACAAGAGGGTATCAAACCTAAATAATCGAGCTAAAGTAAATAAAAAACGTGCGTTCTAAGCACAAAAATGGCTTACAAAGCGCCGTCAAAGCCAGTAGGCCGCACCCAACAAGGGCCCGCTCTCAATCCTCTCTCTCTCGAAGACAAGGGTGCAGAACGGATGAAAACACAATGCCGAAGCACACAGGATGGAGAAGGAGAGGGAGGAGGGCAGGGGAAAAACGCAACGGCCTCACCAAAGCACAGAGCAGTTGCTCACAGCCGCCATGACGCCACACACACGAGAGAGAGAGAGAGAGAGAGAGAGAGAGAGAGAGAGAGAGAGAGAGAGAGAGAGAGAGACTTTTGACTTTTGTGTCCTTTTATTATAAACAATGTAAAGCCATTTCACAAGCAGTTGTATAAAAAACACATTTCACAAAGCAGTTGTAAAAAAAAAGAAAACACAGCAACTAGTTTAAAGAAATTGCATAAGGATCATGAAGGCACCACAAAAAGAGCAAAGGGTATTTAAAAGAAACCAGCAAATATACAAAAAATATATATTGAGCAAATTAAGCGAAAAACTAAGAGAGAGAGAGAGAAATGTATTCAAGGACACAGGAAGAAACATATATGCAAGCAATCAGTTCCAAAGAAAAAAGTCAAATCAATCAGGAATTATAAAGTAATTACCACTTTTGAATCATCGACTGAGCACAGAACATTGCCAATACACCACTTTCTCTCAAAAAGTTGGACGTTTCCATTACTGACAAAGAAATCAAATTCTAGCTTGAGTCGTGTTGAGACAAACCCTTTAAAAATAGAAATAGCCTCAGAGCCATAGCCGTTATCTATTTTGATTTTCCGAGATTTATATATCGCATATTTTGCAACAGCAACCAAAAAATTGAGAAGAACACCCACATCCCTACATGTGGGCCTGAAAGACACACCAAATATAAACATATGCATATTGAAAGGGAAGGACAATTGGTGAAAAAGATATTCAAGGAACAAGAAAAGCGATGTCAGTCTACGACACTGTACATAAGCATGAAACAAATCCTCCTTCTGGTCACAGAAAGGACAAGTTTCCGGCAGTGAGCTGTTAATACGGTGGACAAAAATATTGGAGGGAAGCGCCCAGTGTGCTAACCTCCATTGTATGTCCGCTAACACACCATGTATTGGTAAGGTGTACATGTGAGGCCAAAGGGGGGTAGAGGGAGACCCCAACCCTAACCGCTCTGACCACAAAGCTACTCGTGTTCTCCCAGAGAGGGGTACATTCTTATTTTGTCGAGAGAGATCACGGATTCCAATCTTAGTTACAAGATGAAAAGGGGGGGTATGTTCAATCTCCGGCTGAAGAGAAGACGAAAGGAGCACTTTGATTTCAGGGAAACCTAACCGAAAGTCCTCAATGTTACCAACACCTTCCCAGCCGATGTTTAGCTGTCTAAATTTTCTTATGACTATACGTACAACTTGGTCTACAAGTCGGACAGACCGAGATCCAACTGAGGTTGCCACCAAACCAGCAGGTTTCCACTTAACTCCAGATGAATCTCTCAGATCACATACTTTGTTAATCCCTCCTTGGATAAATTTTTTAATCAGGGCATGGCTATGAGGGATACCAGGAAAAAAGTTATTGAAGAAAAGGGGTTCTTGAAGGAACATTCGACAATTATAGCCCTCAAGGAAGCGGTGGACGTCAAACCTTTTCCAAGTGTCCAATAAACTCTGATAGAATCTCGGAAGAGAGGCAAAGTTTATATGCTCGAGGTCTATCAAAAGAAGCTGCCGATCATATCTCAGTCTACCAGCCTGTTGTAACAGAAAAAATGCAAAGGGCCGCCAGGGCAGCTGTTCAGCGAACAGTAGTCTCTGCAGAGACTGCAGCCGAAAGGCCACAACCCGACCAGAGATATCAACAATGCCCTGGCCACCTTCCTTCCGGGGGTAGTACAATATCTCAGGCCTCAGCCAATGGTAGCCACTCCAAAAGAAGTTTACTAGCATTCGCTGAGTAGCCATAATTAGTTGGTTTGATGGCTGTAAAGCAATAATTCTGTGCCATAATTTTGTTGCAACCAGATTGTTTATGACAAGGGTACGGCCTCGATAGGAGATGGACCTCAGCAGTCCTTCCCATGCTTTCAATCTGTGCATAATTTGCTCCAACACTCCTTCCCAATTTTTCATTTCTGTTTCACGATTACCGATATGCACTCCAAGATATTTAACCCCGTCCGTTCTCCAGACCAGGTTGTGTGGGAGTGAGGGTGGTGATACACAAGAGAGATTGCCTTTGCCACACCATAATGCTGTACTTTTATTCCAATTGATCCCACCGGAAGAGGCTGCAGAGAAATCTCGCATACAACGTTGTAAAGCAGAGACATCATTGGAGCTTCTAATCAAAACACAGACATCATCAGCATAAGCCGTCTGCACAAATTCTGCTCCTTCTATACTTCTCATTCCCTGAGGTATTTGCTGTCTAATAGACCGAAGGAGTGGTTCAAGGGCGACTATATATAGAAGCCCAGAGAGGGGGCAACCTTGGCGAATACCCCGTTGGAAAGGAAAGGGAGAGCATAACCTATTGTTGATCTTCATCATACATTGAGTATTAGTATACAGGAGTTTCACATAAGAGGTGAAAGTTTCACCAAACCCCATTCCTTTCAGGACAGAAAAAAGGTACTTGTGGTCAACACGATCGAAGGCCTTAGTTTGATCAAGAAACAGCAACCCAAAATCGTCACGCAGGAACTTATTGCATGAAATAATATCTCTTACCAAAAAAATATTATCATAAATAGATTTTCCAGGCACACAGTAGGTCTGGTCCGGGTGTATAACTGAACTGATCACAGTCTTCATACGATTAGCAAGTACTTTAGAGAAAATCTTGTAATCAACACACAATAAGGAGACAGGTCGCCAGTTATCAACCAGTTGAAGATTCCCAGCTTTTGGTAGCAAACAAACGACTGCTCGTCTACAAGACATTGGAAGTTCTCCGACACGTATGCTTTCATCGAGTACATCGAGTAAGTCAGGTCCCACAAGGGCCCAGAAGGTCTTGTAGAATTCTGTGGGCAGGCCATCTATTCCAGAAGCTTTCCCATCTTTCAGGCTCCGCACAGCTGCTTCAAGTTCATCAGCCGAAATTGGGGAATCGAGCATGCATCGCTCATCCTCCTCGACACTCGGAAGCCCAGCAGTTAACTCTCGTATCACCTCATTGTCCACGTTCTGAGGAGAATACAAGTTAGAATAGAACCCTTTCAGAGTACACCTGATCGCCTGCTGAGAGGTCACCAGCGACCCATTGGGAGTGAGTAAAGTATGAATTTGTTGTGACCTTTTGAGGGAAGACTCTAACTTAAAGAACTCTTTGTTTGGCATGTCCAGAGTTAAATAGCTCATTCGCATTCGGACCAAGGCACCCATCGCCCGTTGCCGTACCGCTTCCTCCAGCACTGCTTTCTTTGCCCATATTAGTTGGTCACGTGCACCTCTCCCAACCTCGTCAACATTCTGTTCTAACGATATAATTTCAGATTTTAACTGATCTATTGATATTGATTGGATTTTGGTGGTGTATGCACTGTATTGTTGACAGAAATTCTTAATTTGGGATTTTGCAATGTCCCACCACAGCCGGAGACTATCATACTCAGGTCTGGAGGAGCGAATTTTCTCCCACACGACGTGAAAGGCCTCATTAAATTCCTTGTCATGTAAGAGACGAGTATTCAAAGACCAGTAAGCACTACCACCGGGTGGAGAGGGTAACTTAAAGGACATTGAGATTAAACTGTGGTCTGTGAATCCAGTTGGTAAAATTTTGGAGACAGACACCACATTCAACATTGGCTTGTTCACATAGAATCTGTCCAGCCTTGCCATTGACATAATACCATCATTGCATCTACACCATGTATAACAGCGTGAGAGTGGGTGTTGTGATCTCCACACATCCTTAAACCGAAAGATGTTGATGGTGTCCTCTAGAGCTTTCGTAGAGGCAACATGAGGCTCATGACCATTCCTATCAATTGACGGACAAGTTGTGCAATTAAAATCTCCCGCGATACAGATAAAGGCTGTTGGGTCCAGAGTTTTTACAAAATCCCGCAGAGTGGAAAAGAAAATTTTCCTCTCCATTGGGTCACACGGTGCATAAACATTCACTACGATAATCTTTTGGGTATTATAAAGAAAATCTACGGAGATCAAATGCCCTTTATAGATTTCTTTAAATGAAACCTGTTGAGCACAAATCTTGTGACTTAGGCAAATGGCAACACCGGCCCGAGGTGTAGGGAACCCACTTAGCCACCATTGCCCTTTAAAAAGTTTCCCCCAATCGGCTACTTGAGCACTAGTAGCGTGGGTCTCTTGTAAGAGAATAATGTCAGCCTTTTCTTTTACAACCGCTTGAATGGTTTGCACCCTCCGTAAGGGGGCACGACCCCCATTTATATTTAAGGATACAACATTTAGTTCCATGGTTGATTCTTCTAGGGGGTGAAGTCCTCTTCCTCAATTAATTCCTTGTTTGCCTTCGTGATGGATTTCCTCAGCCGCTGAAATTCGGGTTCGGAGATTTCCACATGCTCACTCCTTTGCAGCAAAGGTTTTGCGGCTGCAAGGAAGGCCTGGATATTAGGAAAATGATCCTTAATTCGTACATGCCTTTGTCTGAAAGTTTTCTTCAAAAATCTGACAATATTTTCTTTTGAGATCTCCAAAGGCTGCTCTTCCTCCTGAGGGGGGGGGAGCCCTGTCAACCATTGCCACTGGTTCCTCATGGCCGATCAGTGTCTCTGTAGTTAGAATTCCCTCCGTGACGCTAGTAACGAGTTCCTCCTGAACCTGTACAGAAACACCTGTTCCATCCCCATCTACCTTAGGTTCTTCATCCTCTTCATCCTCATGCATCATTGCAATGGGGGGGGAGGAGACGTTATTAGTAGTAATGGGTATTTTGCATTCCCCATTAGAATTGATATGGTCATCAGTAGGCTGTTCGGTTTCGCAGGTTGATTTACAACCTTCAGGAAAAAGTTCCCCTTCATCCTGAGCAGGTGGTATCATGTCAGCCATAGTCTCACCACCTTGCTGATCTTCATGTGGAGGACTGTCTGAATCGTTTAAACTGCTTCCTGTCTGCACCACCAACACTTTAACACCTTTGTCCTCATTCCTCGCACTTACAAGTGACCGTTTCAAATTTTTCCGAGACGCCGCATCTACAATCTGCTGCTCCTCACAAAACATTCCCTCTACAGGTAGAGGCTTCTCCCTTACATTTGCTGACTCATCGTTTGCACGATGGCCAGCTGTACTGGATGACTCATCGCTTACACGAAGCACATCCGTATGGGTCTCATCAGCACCACTCTTAGCCGTACCTTGATGGTCCGATGTAGATTCCCGCACTGAAGGCAAAACATCTATAGAATCATCCGTAGTGGTCACGGGGGGAGGTGGTCCGGCTGCTGTGGCATACGTTTTCTCCCCATCAGGACAATACTGCCGAGTGTGTCCATGTACACCACACCCGTAACAAATCAACCTCTCCGTTGCCGCAAAAATCCTGTGCTCACGTTTTGACGACTTAAAAACGAGAGAGACATTCAATTGCGTCAAACCATCCTTCAAAACAACATAACAAAACCGTCTAAACGTTTCGATATGCTTAAGCTTCCCGTCTGTGGTGCGAATGGAGGCTTGGATAATTCTCGACACCACAGTACCGTACTGACCGAGCTTCTGAAGAATTTCCTCATTAGACAGCGTCGGTAGAACGTTTGATAGTATTACCTTCGAGGCCGGAGTGTTCCATGGCGAAACCGGAACAAACTGGTCATTGCCCAAGGTGAGTCCGTTCTGCACGACGATGCGTGCGAAACGGACACGTGAAACGAAAACAACCACCTTGTGGTGCATTCGGGACGCTGCCCGTATGTTCTCACAACCGATCAATCCTCCGATTGCGAGGAGCGTCTCCTCCAGCGAGACATCTTCCGGTGGGACAAAACACATGCCGTGTTCATCTGTTAACCCCTCATCGGCGTCACGACCGGCATTACTTCGACTATTCTTGCTAGCCATTTGAAGTAACTAAACGAAAAAAATAACCAATAAATGGTACAAAGGTTTATAAAGCCGAAATAAATGAAAATAAACAACAACAACAATAACTGGGAAATAAATAAATAAATCCCGTTAACCACCTAAAGTGGATAACTCTAACCGCGCTGTCTCTCCCTCTCTCGCTCAGTAGACAAGACGATAGAAAGGGACACCGACACTCGGACAGCAGAAAGGACCAAAAGGTAGGAAGAAAGGAAAAAGCAACACGAGACACAGCACGTACCGCCAGTGACTGAGCAACAGACCTGGCAATCACACGTGCGTGCTAAGCGAGCGGCAGCTGTGCAAAGTGGGAGGAGAGAGAGAGAGAGAGAGAGAGAGAGAGAGAGAGAGAGAGAGAGAGAGAGAGAGAGAGAGAGAGAAAGAAAGAAAGAAAGAAAGAGAGACTTTTTATTACAAAAATATAAAAATACAAGCCAGTCGGTGAAGATACTATTCAATACAGGCACAATAATCAAAAATACAGAAAAGAAAAAGAGATAATGACAGGAAATCAAAACAGTCCAATGAACTAGAAAAGAAAAACAACAACAGAAAAACCGACCACACACTGATTCAATCCCAACAAACCTACAAATATATCAATAATTCATTCTCCTGCACCATGCAGATCCCATCAAAACACCAGATGTTCATAAACTCATCAATACATTTCTTTCTTCCAGAATCACAAAATTCAAGTTTGAGTCTTGCAGATATCAAGGCATTAAAAAAGAACAAGACATCACATTGCCCAATCGGCTTTCCTTTCAGTTTTTCCTTCCTCGATAAATAAATTGCCATTTTCGCCGTGGCCACTAAAAACAAAAACAACATATGTACATGTTCTTTCATATCATTGAAACCAAAAATAAATGATCGCAGAGAAAAAGTGATCTTCATTTTTCCAGCCATGTAGTTCAGCCATTGAAATAAAGGCACAAGCCTTGCACAATCAACGTATGCATGGAACACATCCTCTGTGTAAACACAGAACGGGCAACACGTAGATATGGGCGCGAAATGACTCACTAATTTATTAGATGGAATGATCCAGTGTATCATTCGCCACTGGAGATCACCTGTCCTTTTGCTTACCAGCTTACTGTATACTGATTCCCATGCAGGCTCAGATGGGAGTCCTTCCGGCATTAGCCCTTTCCACCTGGCCACTCCATTTAACGGTGAGTTCCCAAGCAGAACTGCAGTGCATAACCGATACAGGTCTTTACTACTGCATTTCTGAAAAATGTTTTGTCCCTCACTAATTGGGGGCAAGTCTCCGTGACTAGGCTGTACCAATAAACCAGGAAAATGCCAGTCATTGGATGTCACCAAAACTTCCTGGGTCCATCTTAGTCCAAGTTGGAAGCTTTTCTTTACTATTCCCTTTAGTATTCTTCCGATTATTCTGTTTGACCATATTCCAGTCATATCGGCTATCTCTTGCACCGACTTCCACCCCCAACCAGAATCATGGCGGAGGTCCAACACTTTGATTATGCCCGCTGTAATAAAGTGTTGATAAAAGTCTCGGCTTCTTGGAATTGCAGGAAACAGTAGGTTGTAAAAAAGGGGTTCTTCCACAAACATGCTTGTCGCATAGGTTTCTTGCTGGCGACTAGTCGAAAGGCTTTGCCAGGCATTCAGAAGGCTCTGATAGAATGATGGTAGATGAGATGTGTCGACATGTTGGAGTTGGACTAAGAAAAGTTCAAGGCCATATCCGAGCCCGCTTGCTTTTCGCAGCACGTGATAGGCCAGAAGTCGGCTTGGCAGTCGTTCCTTGTACAGCAACTGCTGTATGGTACACAGCCGAAAAGCCATGATACGACTTTTTATGTCGATCAGTCCCTGGCCACCTTCAGACAAGGGGCTACATATGACATTTGGTAGTAACCAATGGTGACCACTCCAAAAAAAATCCACGAGTAGCCTCTGCACTGCCTTTAGTAGTGCCTCTGGCGGCTGAAGGCAGATAAACCTATGCCACAGGGAAGAAGCCACCAAATTATTCACCACTAGAACCCTGCCTTTGTAGGAAAGGTGGGGCAGAGCTCGTTTCCACAGTCCCAGTCTTTTTTTGACATGCTCAACAATCCCGTCCCAATTTTTGAGGACGTAATGTGGAGATCCCAGGAAAACCCCAAGGTATTTGACTCCGTCTTCCACCCATTTTAACTTTGTTGGTAGATGCACAGGTGGTACCAGCACTCTTCCAGGTGGAATGTTCTTGAGACAGGGAATCCATAAGGCCTTACTCTTGTCCCAGTTACACTTCAAAGAAGAAGCGAGGCAAAAAAGATTTAAACATTCAACAAGTGCTGGGATATCACTCTCCTTCTTAACAACCACACAGACATCATCTGCATAAGCCGATACAACTACTGAAGGACTCCCAGGGGATACAGTCACTCCTGAAATATTTTTCCTAAATAAAATTAGGAGTGATTCCATTACCAAGAAAATAATAACCCAGAAACCGGGCATCCTTGTCTCACCCCTCTTTGAACCTGTACCGGAGAGCTGAGTTCGTTATTTATTTTAAATAAACTAAATATATTGTTGTACAACAAAGTCACGTAGGCCCTAAAATTGACACCAAAGCCACATGCTTCTAGCACCCGATACAAAAAAACTTGATCCACACTGTCAAAAGCCCTTTCCAAATCCAGGAATATTATCCCAAAATCTTTTTCCAAGCAATCACATTCCATTAAGTCTCTAATCAAAAAAATATTATCATAAATAGATCTGTTTGGGATGCAGTAACTCTGATCATGGTGGACTAGATCACCGATTACCGTCTTCAACCGACTGGCCAACACTTTTGACAATATTTTATAGTCCGTACATAATAACGAGACCGGCCACCAATTCTTTATCTGTCGTAGATCCCCAGTCTTTGGAATCAGCGACACCACTGCTCTTCTGAAGCTTAGTGGGAGTTCTCCAAGCACCAAGGATGATTCCAGGACATTCAATAATTCAGGGCCCAAAAGGTCCCAAAAAGCCAAGAAAAATTCTGCCGGTAGGCCGTCAATCCCAGGAGCTTTCCCCGAGTCCATTTCACTTAGGGCCTGCGTTAGCTCAGGCAAAGTAATTGTTGAATCCAGGCCCAGGCACTGAGGCTCAGTTAGGGATGAAAGGTGAGAAGTTAAAAATTCCATGGTTTGCTCACAAACATTTTGTTTTAGATAGACTTTTGAAAAAAACTCTCTAATGCACAACCTTACATCTCCAGGGTTGGCAACCATGTTTCCCCTAAAGTCTTGTACAGAGAAAAGGGTTTTGGGTGACTTATTGACAAAATCCATTTGGAAAAAAGATTTACTCGGGGTGTCTGATACCTTTAAATTGTTTATTCTTAATCTAATTAACAGGCCTGCTGCTTTCTCCTGAATCAGCTCTCTCAGTTGAGCCTTCTTTTCAACCAATAACCTGTGGTCTCTTCTGATATTATCTTTAGCCAGTTTACACTCTAACCGTATAATATCAGCTTCTAAACAAGCCATTGTTATATTTTTTATGTCAGTTCCATTTGAAACAAACTGCTGACAAAACACTCTAATCTGAGCTTTTGTATTATCCCACCATAATGCTAAAGAAGAGAAAGAGGGCTTTCTTGAAAGTTGGATGGCCCAAAAAGCACGGAAGGCGTCTTTAAACAAAGCATCTTCGAGAAGACTGGTATTGAATTTCCAGTATGCACTTTTGCATAAGGGTTGAGGGAAAAAGAGGCCCATGGTAACTAAATGATGATCAGAAAACAAAGACGGAAAATGATTTGGAGAGATAACCGCATTCCTGAACTGTGAGTTTATGTACCAACGGTCAAGTCTAGCGAAGGTCATTCTCCCATTGGCACATCGTCCCCAAGTATACTCAGATTTGTTGGGGTAATGCAGTCTCCATGCATCTAGCACACCCACTGCCGAAAAATAATTTAACAAATCAGTACTACCTTCGGGATGAGGTTCTGCTGTATTTCGGTCTATACTGGGTTTAAAGGTGCAATTAAAGTCACCCCCCATGCAAATACAATTATTGAGATCTATCGACTGCATGTGTCGAATTAAAGATGAAAAGAAAGCTCTTCGTTCCACACTCTCACTTGGTGCATAAACGTTGAATAGTGTAAACCGAAAATTATTAATGACCAGTTCCAATGAAATAAACCGGCCTTTAATCACCTCCTGGAAGAGGCATGACTCAGGTACTAGTCCTGGTCTGAGTAAAAAGACCACACCAGCAGAAGAAGAAGACAAGTTACTAAAAAAAACACTGTCCTTCAAAGAGGCGACACCAGTCGTACTCCCCATTTTGAATTATATGGGTTTCCTGGAGTAAGAGCACATCAATTTTCTTGCGCTCAAATAAACTTTTCACCTGAACCTGGCGGTTTTGGCTTGCACCTCCGCCGTTCATATTTAAGGTTCCAAAGGTGATTTTTTTCATGGATTATCAAAAGGCGTGAGCGGTTGCTGGGAAATCTCGCTCCCTGCTTTTGTAACAGCCTTTCTAAGCCGATGAAACAGCGACCTTGTTAAATGAAATTCATCCGGCCTCCTAATTATGTCCTTTGCAGCCTGGATGAATGAAATTAAATCAGGAAAATGATCTTTTACAATCACATTTCGGTGTCGGTAGGTGTCATTCAGAAAAGAAATAACGAGTTGAGGGGCTATGGATGACTGATCAGATGAAGATTGAGACAACTCAGTCATCTCAACTTCATCCTCTGAATCTGACAAATCAGAAACAGCTCCACCCGGGTCACATATATCAGTCTGCACAGTCACCATTTTGATTCCAGCCAAGTCCGAAGATTTGCTGGAATGTTCTATGGTAGAGTCATCCTCACTCTGGTACCCGGGACATTCAGCAGGAGCTGAAATCTCGGCTTCACCCTCCTGCAGGGAGATGTTCACTGGCTCAGTTGACGAACCAGTGTCATGATTTAGATCTTGCAGGGGTAAAGAGGAGCTTGGGGCTGAGACATTCCCAATCCGCTCGGTCTCAGCAGGTAGTGAAGGTGGCGGCTCACTAATAGGCTCACCATCATCTTTAGTCTCACCATCTACTTTTTCTCCCAGGTTTTCGGTGCTGCCCGATAATGTTTCAGAATTAATTAATTCATGTTCCTTCTCCCTGGTGTCAACACAGCTTGTGGACACCTGAGAAAGACGTTCCAGGGCGTCTGCACCCACACTGTCTTTATCCAACACTACCTTTTTCAAAGTAATGTTGGAGTTACAAGCACCAGGTGCTCTTCGTTTCTTTGTCACCACAATGGGATTTTCTTCCATCTCCTCACTGCACGTAGCATCTGCCACCACAGGTGGGTTATCTGGGGTTATTTCATTATTTACCGAATCAGCGGTGTTGTCGTTTACACTAAGACGAACAGGAGTATTATCCCTACTCCTCGAGTGCGAGGGAGCGTCGCTAGGAACCGTTCGGGTATTTCGGTTTACGTTGTTTCGCACGTTAGAGACCGGGGTGTTATTTCTTTTACAATCAGCGTCACTATGACCTGCTTCACCACACCTTACACACGATACCTTCGGACAAAACCTTTTCACATGGCCAAAAGCTCCGCACTGAAAACATGTTAATGAGGCCGATGACGCATACATCTGATACTCATGGTTGTTCACCTTTACCTTGAACGTGATGTTTAACCCCGTGTCATCGCCTCGATCCGGAAGCACCATATACACCTGCCGTCTGAAGCTCATCACGTGTTTAACACGTTCATCCTGAGACCGGAGCGGAATCATTGTGATTTTTGACACAGCTGTTCCGTATCGGGACAAAACGGACATCAGCTGGTTGCAGGTTATAAATGGGGGTACGTTAGATATGACGACCCTCATCGACGGAGTGTCCATAGGCGACGCCAAGACAAAGAGACCTGTCTCTGTGGTTAAACCCGCACTTACAACATCGTGAACGAATTTTTCATCGGACACAAATACAACAACTTTTTGATTCATTCTCGACGCTGCTCGTACATTTTCACAACCGATTATTTTCCCCACCGACAAAACAATGTCCTCAGTGGAAGTTCCTTCGGGTGGAACACACACAAATGCATGCTTCCTTGTTAAGTTGTCGAACGCCTCTAACCGAGAGCGTGCATTCGCCATCCCAGCGAATTAACACCCCCCCCCCACTTGTCCGAACCGGACAAGTAGGTACCAAAACGAAATAAATCAAACTAGAATAAATAATAAACGTGCAGTATAAGCACAAAAAAGGCTTACAAAGCGTCGTCGAAGCCGGTAGGCCGCACCCAAAATGGGTCCGCTCTCAAACCTCTCTCTCTTGAAGACAAAGGTATAGGAAGGATGAAAAACAAAATGCCAAAGTACACAGGATGGAAAGGAGAGGGAGGGGGGCAGGGGAGGGCAGGAGAGGAGGAAAACTCACAAAGAACTCGCTACACCACAGAGCAGTTGCTCACAGCCGCCATGACGCCACGCCCAACACACGAACGGCCAGCAGGGGGCGAGAGAGAGAGAGAGAGAGAGAGAGAGAGAGAGAGAGAGAGAGAGAGAGAAAGAGAGAAACTTTGACTTTTTAGTCCTTTTATTACAAAAATATAAAAGTAACAATATACACGTTTTGCAATAAAATCAATAATGCCAACAAAAAGAGAAAGAAGAAGCACCCAATGATCATCAAATAAAAACAATCAGTATTTCACAACAGTATTCTAAATTCATTTTCTTTAACCTCGCAAAACCCACCAACACACCAAGTATCAACAAAGTTATGAAAATTTCCGGACTCGTTGGACAGAGTAAATTCCAGTTTCAATCTTGCTGAGATTAATGCATTCAAACACAACATGATATTGCAGTGCTCTATCGGTTTGCCAGATAGTTTGTCTTTTCTTGTTAAATAAACAGCAAGCTTCGCAGTTGCTATTAGGAAACTAAACAGTTTAGATGCAGGATTCTGTTTAGGGGCAAAACCAAAGACGAAACTTCTCAAAGAAAAAGTAACATGCATTTCATGTGCAATGTAATTCAACCAATGAAACAAAGGAAATAATCGGATACAGTCTATGAATGCGTGAAACAAGTCCTCATTGACTGTACAGAAGGGACAACAAACAGATACAGGAGAAAAATGTCTAATAAACGTGTTAGAGGGAACAATCCAGTGGGCCAAACGCCACTGGAGATCAACTGTTCTTTTGGATGTGGGCTCACTGTACATGGCTTCCCAGATAGGTTCGGAGGGGGGTCCTCCGGGTAACAATCCTTTCCATCGGGTAACTCCATTTAACGAAGGGTTCCCATTTAACAGCTTGAGGCACATCTTGTAGATGCCCTTGCTGTCCATTGTCTGGAAAAGCTTTGACCCATCGCTAACAGGGGGCAAATCGTTTTGAATGGGTTCAACAATTAATTTAGGCACTGTCGGCTCATTTAGATCTTCTTCTGTACCTCGAGTCCAAGTTAGGCCAAGTTGCCGTCCCAACTGAATCATTTTCCTCAAAATTTTTGCAATCATCCTATGGGACCAAATCCCTGTCAGGTCGGCGATTTCACTTACGGATTTCCAACCATACCCTGAGTCATGTCGGAGATGCCGCACCTTCACAATACCAGCTGCTATAAAGTGTTGGCAAAAATCTCGACTCTTTGGAATGTCGGGAAAGAGAGGGTTATAGAACAAAGGCTCGTGTGCCAGCATTTTCGTTACATATGTGTCCGCCTGACGACTCACAGAAAGGCTCTGCCAGGCATTTAAGAGGCTTTGGTAAAAAGCAGGGAGAACCGATATGTCGACATGCTGGAGGTTCATTTGAAAGAGTTCAAACCCGTACCCGAGCCTACCCGCTCGCTGCAGTACAAGGCGTGCAGGGAGCCGGCCTGGCAGATGTTCCATGTAGAGGAGACGTTGAATGGACCGCAGCCGGAAGGCCATTAGGCGGGCTTTGATGTCGACGAGGTTGTGGCCACCCTCAGCCGAGGGGCGACATATCACATCGGGTCGTAGCCAGTGGTAGCCTCCCCAGAAGAAGTCCACCAGTTTGCCCTGGAGTGCTTTGAGTAGGGCCTCCGGCGGTTGCAGGCAGATGAACCTATGCCACAACATTGTGGCAACTAAGTTGTTGATCACTAGCACACGGCCCTTGAAGGACAAATGAGGTAAAACCCTTTTCCATCGGTTCAATCTTTCTCCCACTTGCTCAATTACCCCGTCCCAATTTCTTTGAGCATACTGTGGGGAACCAAGGAATATGCCCAAGTACTTAATTCCCTCACTTCCCCACAGCAACCCTGCGGGGAGGGATGGGGGCGGCTGTGGTACAGGCTGAAGAAGGTTGCGATAAAGGGAGGGTATCCATAACGTCTTGCTCTTGTTCCAATTGATTTTTAAAGAGGAGGCAGCGTGAAACTTTGACAGGCACTCAACAACGATATCGATATCATCCTTATCTTTTACAAAGATGCAGACGTCATCCGCATAAGCACATAGGGTTAGCGGTGCACTCATGGGAGTGAGTGCTATTCCAGAAATCTTCTTTCTCAGTAGATTGAGAAGAGGCTCTAAAGAAAGAGCAAACAATAAACCAGAGACTGGGCACCCTTGCCGGACCCCTCTCCGAACCTTGATGGGGGGAGCCAGCACATTATTAATCTTAATTAAACTAAATACATCCGTGTATAGCAAGGAAATGTAGGAACGAAAGTTTGCTCCGAGGCCGCATGCCTGTAACACATGATGCATAAACTTATGGTCGATACTGTCAAATGCCTTTTCAAGATCAAGCGACATCATTCCAAAGTCTTCTTTAACACGGTTACCATCAATGAGATCTCTGATTAAAGAAATATTATCATGGATGGATCTTCCAGGAACACAGTAACTCTGTTCTGGCAGTACTAGATCACCAATAACCTTTTTTAGTCGATTAGCTAGTACTTTTGAAAAAAGCTTGTAGTCCGTGCACAGCAGGGAGATCGGTCGCCAGTTCACCAAAAGTCGGGGATCTTCAGTTTTCGGGAGCAAGCACACTACGGCTCTTCTTAGACTCAGCGGCATTATACCAGTCTGTATAGAAGTGTCCAAAACATTCAGCAACTCAGGGCCTAAAAGGTCCCAAAATGTCAGAAAGAATTCGGGAGGTAGACCGTCAATACCCGGAGCTTTCCCTGAATCCATGGCAGCAAGAGCACAGGTTAGCTCAAGGAGGGTGATTGGTAGGTCAAGCTCCAACCGTTGAGCCTCAGTTAGGGAGGGGAGGTGAGAGGTTAAATCCATCATTGTATCATTACAAACAGTCTGCTCCTCAAAAAGTTTTGTAAAGAATTCAATAATGTTTATTCTAACATCATCTTCGTTGACAACAACGTTGCCTCTTGAGTCCAAAACAGAAGAGATTAGCCGTGATGGCTTGCTTAAGGATTCTAAATGAAAGAAAGACTTGTTTGGGGTGTCTGATAACTTTACATTCTGTATTCTAAGTCTAATTAATGTTCCGGCTGCTTTCTCTTGAACTAACTCCCTTAAAAGAGCTTTCTTTACAAGCAATAACCGGTAATTGGCGTCATTGTTTTCATGAGCCAATTTATTCTCCAAATGTAGAATATCCAATTCCAACCGGGCCATTGTAAGGTGCTTGTCGTTTGTGCTGTGTGATTGGAAACATTGACAAAAAACCCGAATTTGAGATTTCATGTTATCCCACCATATGCTGGATGAAGAAAAGGAAGATTTCTTTGCTACTAGACTTGCCCAGAAAACACGAAAGGCTTCCTTAAACATACCATCTTCTAGAAGTCTAACATTAAACTTCCAATAAGCGCTCCTACTTGCGGGTTGAGGAAAGGAAAGGTTTAGGGTTACCATATGATGGTCTGAAAACACGGAAGGAAAAATATTTGAAGAAACCGCAGTATTTTTAAAGGGTACGTTGATGTACCATCTGTCAAGCCTTGCCAAGGATACTCGACTATTGGCGCATCGACACCAGGTGTACTGGGATGTGCTTGGGTGGTGCAACCGCCAAACATCAACGAGGCCCATTGTGCTAAAAAAATTGGATAAGTGTACATGGGACTCAGGATGGGGTTCGGCAGAATTTCTGTCAACCGATGGGTCGAAGGTGCAATTGAAATCACCTCCGACACACACACAATGATCAAAATCAACTGATCTTAAGTGATTTATCATTGCGGTGAAGAAGGACTTACGCTCTACGCTATCACTTGGCGCATACACATTAAAAATAGTGTAATGGAAGTTATGGCTTACTAGTTTGAGAGAGCTAAGCCGACCATTTATTACCTCCTGAAAATGGCATGACTCACACACGAGGCCTGGCTTCAGCAAGAAGCCGATTCCAGCAGATGAAGCTGATAAATTGCTGAAATAGCATTGGCTCTTAAAAAGTTGATGCCAGTTATGTTCCACATTTGGTGTGATGTGAGTTTCTTGAAGTAAGATCATATCCACCTTTTTCCGTTGAAATATGTTTTTTACTTGGACCTGGCGGAGGTGTCTAGCACCACTACCGTTAATATTTAAGGTTGCGAGTTTTATAGTTTTCATCCTGTATTGATGAAATCAGCCTGTGGCTGGGAACACTCTACACCTGCACGTGTGATGAATTTTCTTAACCTGTGGTATTGTGACTTATTCAGGTCGAATTGTTCAGGCGTTTTAATTATGGATTTTGCAGTGTGGATGAATGCAGCCAAATCGTCAAAATGGTCTTTAATGACTATGTTACGCTGTCTGTACGTTTCGGCTAGAAACGACACGATGTGTTGGGGGGGTATCTGTGACTGAGATGCTGATGACTGTGACAGCTCAGTCACTTCCACCTCGTCCTCAGACTCTGACAGGTCTGATAATGTCCCACCTGGATCTTGGGCCTTACTTGCAGCTCTCACAAGCTCCTCTGGAGGCATCTCCTGAGATTTCGTTGGGTACTCTGGTGCACACTCACGAGCAGACTGGTGCTTACTTTCTTTATGTGTGCTTTGGCAAATGGCTGCAGATCTCTGCGTAGCCGGGGTTACGATTTCTGTTTGTGAGACAGAGCAATTTGTTTGGTCACCAGTCCGCTCAGCTACTGGAGGGGGGACCGGTGGGGCTTCGCGTTCAGGCTCAAAAATGGCCGCATTGTTCGGATCAATGTCGGCTTTATTCTCAGAGCTTGGGAAATCAGTAACATCTTCTTTACCACTTTGGCGTTCGATATTTTCGTTTGCTGTAAACGTTTTGCCCTCTTTTGCAGAGACAGTGTCTCTGCCCAAGACAGCCTTCTTTATCGCACCATCGGGGCTATTTGTTAGTGGTGCTTTCCGTTTTTTGGTCAGTATGACAAGTTCTTCATTCATGGGTTCGTCAGCAGTACTAGCATCACCAAGTGCCATCTCACTGGGTTTGGGTAGCACCGGGGCGTCGGGAAGCACGGTCGGGGCGTCGGGAAGCACAGTCGTGGCGTCGGGAAGCACAGTCGGGGCTTCGGGAAGCACGGTTGGGGCTTCGGGTAGCACGGTTGGGGCTTCAGGTAGCACGGTTGGGGCTTCGGGAAGCGTAGTCGGGACCTCGGGAAGCACAGTTGGGACATCAGGAAGCACAGTCGGGGCGTCGGGAAGCACGGTCGGGGCTTCAGGTAGCACGGTTTGAGCGCCAGGAAGCACGGTTTGAGCGTCGGGGAGCACGGTTTGAGCGTCGGGGAGCACGGTCGACGCGTGAGGAAGCACGGTCGAGGCGTGAGGAAGCACGGTCGAGGCATGAGGAAGCACGGTCGGGGCGTTTTCTTTTTTACAGCCCACATTGGTGTGTCCCAATTTGCCGCACTTCGTACAAGATGCTTTGGGACAAAACCTTTTAACGTGTCCGAAGGCTCCACAAAGGAAGCACGTTAAGGTGCCTGACGAAGCGTACATTTGATATTGACGATCATTTACCGAAATTTTAAACGAGATGTTTAGTCCTGTATCGTCGCCGCGATCAGGAAGCACCATGAATACTTGTCTCCGGAAACTCATAACATGTTTCACTCGTTCATCCCGACATCCCAGGGGAATCATCGAGATTCGGGAAACAACAGTTCCATACCGGGTCAGAACAGCCATTAATTTATCATCTGTGATAAACGGAGCGACATTTGAAATAATAACTTTAATCGCCGGTGTGTCCATCGGGGAAACCATGACGAACTGCCCACCTTTCAATGACAGACCGGTACTAACAACATCATGCACGAACTTCTCGTCCGACACGAAAACAACAAACTTTTGGTTCATCCGCGACGCGGCGCGGACATTTTCATCGCCGATAACATTCCCTACAGCTAGGATAATGTCCTCGGTAGGAACACCTTCGGGAGGGACACACACGAAAGCATGCTTCCTTGTTAGGGTTTCAAACCCTTCCTGCCGTGCACGAACACTCGCCATAACGGCGATGTCTCACCTTTCCACCTTGACCAGGCGGAAAGGACACAAAATAAATAAAGTCGAAATGAAATAATGAATAATAAAGTTCACACGACGCGAGTAAGGTAAACAGCACCGACGGAGCAGGTAAACTGAACCGAACGGGTCTGCTCTCACCTTTGGGCTCTTCTCTCACTCTCTCTGTCTCAAGGGGGGGAAAGGGATACAGGTGGTAAAGAAGGACACGACAAAAGCGCGATAGGAAAGGAAGGAATGGGGGGGGGGGGGGGACAACACAACACAAGCACGGAGCTACAGCACACGAACACCAGTGCACGCCATCTTGCCACGCCCAACACACGAACGGCCAGCAGGGGGCGCGAGAGAGAGAGAGAGAGAGAGAGAGAGAGAGAGAGAGAGAGAGAGAGAGAGAGAGAGAGAGAGAGAGAGACTGACTGACTGTTTCTTCTTTTTATTACAAGAGTACAAAAAATCAGTAATGTTCAGTCATAAAGAAACAAAACACAATAAAAATGGTCTCAAGGAAAAATTATTATCAAATCATCATCATCAAGTGTGCATATGACATCATTAAAAACCCACCTTTCTTTAAAACATGTTAAATTCTTGTTCATTTTAAAAAACTGGTATTCTAGCTTTAGTCTTGCATTTACAAGAGCCTTAAGGGTGAGCAGTACATCATATGACGAGTCAGAAGCGTTTCCCATTTTTTTCTTCCTGGATTTATAAATTGCAAACTTGGCCTGGCCAATTAAAAAATTCATTAAAACCACATTTCTAAGGGAAGACGGTCCTAAAACACCATAAATAAAAACATTGTGATTGAAGAGGGAACCAAGCTTCACAAAACGTTCCTGAAGGAATGTAAAAAGAGGTTGCAATCGTTCACACTCAAGGTATATATGCGGTAGGGTTTCAATGGATGCACAGAAAGGGCATAGATTAGAGTTAGCAGTAGAAAACCGGTTCAGTAAAACATTATAAGGTAAAATCCAGTGTACAAGTTTCCATTGAATATCTCCAACATACTTTGGAGTAGGCAAGAGATAAAAACTTCGCCAATTGGGTGGTATTGGGGGTAAAACATCCCGCCATCGAAGCCTCGGGTGCTCAGAAAATGTTTTTGCGTATAAAATTTTAACGTACGCGTTGTACAAAGTTTTCTTTGGAAAGGCGGGAAGGGATAATGCAGTATCATCAGGGCTGTTCAGGCCAGGGGACAGATTAAGTGGCGGGCTGAAGACTAGGAGTTTGGGGAAGTCACCCGCTGTTTCCTCGGGGGAAGGGCCAAGTTCCTCGCAGGTATTACGATACGTTGTGGATATCCCTTGAAGGAACCGAGAGATGATCCTGACAGATTTTATTCCGGTTTTTTGTGCCACAGCGGCAGCACTCAGCCGGCAGCTCCCAGACTCTGTCATGAGGTCTTTCACTCGTAGCAGCTTGGCATCAATAAAGCGTTGAACGAGTCCCCTATTATTCAAGCTGTTTTCCAGGAAGGGGTTGTAGCATAGGGGCTCATTCAACAACATTTCCATGTTGTATGTTGCCATTTCACGGGAAAAGGACAGGGCTTGCCAGGCGTTCATCACCCCTTGGTAAAAGGTGGGCAGCAAGGATGAATCGATTTGATGAGGGTTCATCAAGAAAAGTTCTCGGTCGTAACCCAGTTTGCATGTAAGCTGTAATATGCAGTTAGCCAGAGGCCTCCAGAGTAGGGCTTCATCTCCATATACAAGTTGGCGCACGATATGAAGCCGGAAGACCATAATCCGGCTGCGGATATCAATAAGACCTTGGCCACCTTCAGTGAGTGGTAAGTATGCCACGGGGGGTTGGAGCCAGTGTTTCCCGCTCCAGAAAAAGTCGACAATGCTCTTTTGCAGTGTAATAAGAAGGCTCCCGGGCGGTTGTAGGCATATCATCTTATGCCATAGCATAGAGGCGACAAGATTGTTAATGACGAGAGTTCTTCCGCGGTACGAAAGTTGAAAAAGAAGTCCTTTCCAGCGGGCCAGTTTTGCCATTACCTTGTCTGGTAATCCCACCCAGTTCTGCTGCTCAAAGGTGTTGTTTCCGAGGAAAATACCGAGGTATTTAATGCCACTTTTCTGCCAGTTCACTCCTCCTGGTAGGACAATTGGCGGGCAATCCCCAGGTCCTATCCAAAGGGCTTCACTCTTCTTCCAGTTTACCTGGCCTGAACAAGCCTGACAATATGTTTTTAGTGCCTGAGCCACCGCAGTGACGTCAGCACTATTTTTTATATAAATACAGACATCATCTGCATAGGCAGAGACTTTTAGCGGTGTGGTAAGAATTGATCCAGTGAAGCCAGAAATGTGCGTACGTAACTGGAGCAGAAGAGGTTCGATGGCAAGAGAGTATAAAAGTCCAGATAGCGGGCAACCTTGCCATACTCCCCGTTGTACAGCAATGGGGCTACACAATACTTGATTAATTTTAAGAACACTGGATATATTACAATACAAAAGTTTAACGTACGAGATAAAAATAGGTCCAAACCCAAAATTCTCTAAAACTCTAAAAAGGTACATGTGGTCAATACAGTCAAAGGCTTTTCCTTGGTCAATAAAAAACAGACCAACATTCATATTAAAATTGTTACAAAACCGAATGGTATCACGGATAAGAAAGATATTATTAAAAATAGTACGTCCAGGAATACAAAAGGATTGATGTTCTCCTATTAGTACATTCATAAAAGGTTTCATTCGATTAGACAAGGCTTTGGCTAAAATTTTATAATCCGTACATAAAACAGAAATAGGACGCCAGTTCTCTATAAGTTGAGTGTTCGCTTTCTTAGGAATTAAGGTGGTGACTGCTCTCCGGCAACTCCACGGCAGTTGTCCATCCTCTAAACATCTATCTATAATTCCAGTAATCTCTGTCTGTACGTCTGTACGTCTGTACGTTTGTTTGTCTGTGACCGCTGTTTCTCGACAACCACGGGTCCGATATACTTTTAACTTGCCAGGTATATTGCTGGGGACCCGAGGATGTGCCTTTTCAAGGTTTCATATTAATCGGACAATTACTTACCGAGCTATGTCCAAAAAACGATTCAACCAATCAGAGAGCAGCGAACGATCGCGTGTGCCGAACGTGGAGGACACACTCTGCCTCGGATGGCACATTTGAGAGCGTATTCATTTATTTCACGTTTGCAAACTATGTTGGCGTTAAACTATGTTTTAAAACTAATAAAACCGAATTTGCGATTCATTCGCTTTCCTGCGCGTTTGTGCACGCGATGGCGATTTCTTTACCAAACTCCGGAAGCCGTTCGCTTTGGACCAAACCATTGCATGTAAATAGAGGGGGGGGGGGGGTTGTCACCGTACTCGCAAGCCGTTCGCTTTGGACCAAACCATTTCATGTAAATAGAGGGGGGGGGATATAATTTTAGATATAGATATAGTACGGGCAATGCCCTAGTTCATTCAATACCCGCAGTAGGTGAGGTCCAATGGTGTCCCAAAAAAACTGGAAAAATTCACTTGTCAGTCCATCCAGTCCAGGGGCTTTATCAGGTTCCAAGGCCTTCAAGGCAGCGGTGAGCTCAGGTAACCTAAGAGGATCCTCCAACTGCTGCTTCTGATCCTCCGCCAATGTTGGAAGGTTAGAAACAAGTTCCGATATTGCATCCTGGTTAATGTCATGCCGCATAAACCGTTGTTTAAAATGTTTCCGGGCACATTCCCTGATTCTGCCATCTTCATAAAGGAGTTCCCCATCATGGAGCAAGCGTGTAATCATTGACGAAGAGGCCCCCCTTTTAAGGCTGAAGAAGAATTTGGTTGGAGCATCAAGGTCGTGTATGTACCTCATCTTCAGGCGCAATAAAGCATTTTGTGCTCGCCTTTCGGATATGGAATTCAGTAAGGTCGTTTTTCCATGGATTTGTTGCCTCATTCCCTGGTAGCTCACACTTGCGGTTCCCTGAAGCTGTTCCTGTAATTCCAGGATTTCATCTTCAAGTAAGGTTGTGGTTTTTCTTTCCTCTTGAACACCATACGCACGATATTGTTGGCAGAACAGTCTGATGTGCGTTTTGGCATTATCCCACCATTGTCTGAGGTTTGAGAAATTCCCTTGGGAGGCAACCAGAATATTCCAAATTTCCGGAAAAATGTCCTTAAAGGTACTATCATCAAGTAAGTTGTTATTAAATTTCCAAAAAGCACTCTTGTGTTTCGGGCAGGGGGCAGAAATTTTGAGAAATGTTGCGCTGTGGTCCGAGAATCCTGATGGGCAAATTTTGGATGACAGAACGAGGCGTTCAAGTGGAGGATTAATATAAAACTTGTCCAAGCGAGCAAGTACAATATTACCCTGAATGCATCGACACCATGTGTATTGCCTGATTGATGGGTGCTGTACCCGCCATATATCGGTCAAATTCATTTGTTTTAAAAATTTGGTGAGAGGGATTGTGGAGGCAGGATGGGGCTCTGCACTGTTCCTGTCTAGTTGGGGTTGGAGGGTGCAGTTAAAATCTCCACCAATACAGACATGATTGTCTTGGTTTTTTAGGGCGTTTTGACTGTCGAGGGACGTTAGGTGTGTCCCAAGGTCATTAAAAAAAACTCGCCGAGCTACAGGCGTACTTGGGGCATAGATATTAAAAATAGTATAGAATTTTCCATAGTAGTGGAATTCTAGGGATGCTAGGGATCCCTTGTGTATTTCGTCGAATTTAAGCGATGAAGGCGAAAAGGAGGGGCTAAGAATTATTGCGACACCGCCTTTGCGGGAGTCACCGTTACTAAAGAAGGACAGGCCGGGGAAGAGCCTACACCACTCTGCGACACAGCAGTCGTTGGCATGGGTCTCTTGTAAGAGGGCAATGTCAACTTTCTTCTGTAATAAAAAATCCCTTACTTGAACTTTACGGACAGAGCTACATCCTCCGTTAATATTCAGGCTACAAATGGAAAAACTCATTACAGCTATAAGGAGGAGTGACCACCACTCAATTTTTTGATAGCAGTTCATTCTTAGCTTTTTGCAACCACTTCTTTAAACGGTGACGTTGGGAGGAATTGAAATTAAAAACGTGGGGCCGTTTTACCATCAGTTTAGCGGAATGTATAAAATCAGGTAGCTCCGGAAAAAAGGTTTCTATTACAACATTCCTTTTTCGGAATGTGTCCTTAAGAAACCTTTTTATCTCGGAGGGAGGGATTGGAGGGATTTCTTCTTCCTTAAGGCTACCACATTCACTAACAGAGTCATCTATATCAGATGGCTCAGATGGTGTGTCACACTGGTTTTCATCATTTATCTCCTCACCGTCATCACATCCCTCCACGTTATCGGATGGGGCATAGTCCATAGAGGGGGGGGACGGGGAGGGAGAGAAATGAGCCATCTTCAGGGGAGGGGGGGGGTACTAATTTTTGTGGTTCAACCATATCAGTTTCTAGGTCAGTAGACAAGGGCGAGGATTCATCCACATCTATGTCCTCCAATACCGAGAAACGATTTTCTGTGACGAGGGACAAATCTAGGCCAGAGAGGAGGGGCTGTCGGTTTTCAGTTGTAGGTTTTTTAAAGAGATGACCATTTTCATCTGTTGTTTGCAGATGTCTTTTTCCTTTTGGGCAGACTAATTGAAACTCGTCCTGGTTAGTGGGAAGAGATTGCAAGGGTTTGGGGGGAGGGGGGGGGGAGGGAGGACGTGATCATCGGGAGGGGGATCCCATCGGCTACCACGGCGGGAGAGGTAGGATCAGTTATAGCAGGCAACAAGCTGTGATTGGACGATGTCGCCTGGGGGGTGAGATCTATAGTTAACAGGAGATGGCTGCAATTAGATCCTTCAGTAGAGGGAGGGGCCCCTGTTTCAAGGGGAGGGGAGGGGGGTACGGCGGGGGGGTTTGGATTGGTGGTAAGAGGGCTTGGGTCGGTGGTGGACAGATTGGGATCAGTGGTGGTAAGGCTTGGGTCGATGGTGGGAAGGTTCGGGTCGGTGGTGGGAGGGCTTGGTTCGGCGGCGGGAGGGCTTGGTTCGGTGGTGGGAAGGTTTGGTTCGGTGGTGGGAAGGCTTGGGTCGGTGGTGGGAGGGCTTGGGTCAGTGGTGGAAGGGTTTGGACCGGTGGTGGGAAGGTGGGGGGGTTGCTTATTCCCGGTTCGGAGGGGAGGTTGCACTTGTGGAGAATTCTCTTTTCGGGGGCAGTCATGCTTAACATGCCCAAATTGTCCGCAGCCAAAACATTTTAGAACGTTGGTGGACACGTACACTGTATATTCGTTCTGTTGATGTTTTAATTTTATTATAAGGTTTAGATCCTTCTGGGAATTTTTTAAAATCATAAACACTTGCCGCCGGAATGAAACCACGTGCCTTAAATCGTTGTTTCGTGACCCGAAGGGAATCATGGAGATACGAGACACGATGGTACCGTATCGGGACAACTCTTTAATTAGTACATCGTCGGATACAAATGGGGGGCAATTTGATATCACGACTTTTATCGCTGGGCTATCTAGTGGGGAAATCATTACAAATAAATCTGGATCGATTGTCAAACCCTGTTCGACAATTTGTGGGACACAATCCACGTCGGACAAAAAAATAACGATCCGCTTGTTCATCCGCGAAGCGGCAACAACCTTGTCGATCCCGACAACACGACCGGTTGCAAGGACAACGTCCTCGACACTAACCTCACGTTCCGGAGGTACACAAAAGAACCCGTGCTTACGGGTCAGGCTCTGAAAGGCCGTAAATAGAGATAGTGCAGCTGCCATGCTGGAACAGCTGCACTTACAACCCCTCCCCAACTCGGGGAGGGTGAATATATAATACAATCTTCCCTACCCGAACTCCGGGAATGGGAAGCAATCAGACCTCTCCGATTTCCCTAACTTCGGAAAAGGGAGGCAACAAAACAAACTGAAGGAAGGATAAACGAAAGGAAAAAAAGGAAATAGAGGTTTAAGATGAAGGAGCAAACACCGATCGGGCGACGCCCAAAAACGGCGAACCCTTACCAGCGATCACCCTGTGCTCTCCGGCTCTCTCTCCCGTCTCAACGTATATGGGAATCACCAGGAAGACTCCACGAACAGGTACAAGGACACAGAGGGGGGAAAACGGGGGGGGGGGGGGAAATGGAGCAACAACACAGAGCACTCACAGGCCTCCACAAGCAGACGCCATGACAGTACAACCAGCATGCAAACGACCAGCAGGGGGCGCGAGAGAGAGAGAGAGAGAGAGAGAGAGAGAGAGAGAGAGAGAGACTTTTTTTGACTTTTGAAGTCCTTTTATTATCAAAATAATACAAAAAGAATTTTTATTCATATCTTTACACCAATCATAAATGCAAGAAAAAGCAATGAAATGAAAGGGTTACAGAAATATCACGGCACACAATTTGCCAAAATAAAACATTAACTTTATACAACCTACAAAAATACTACCAGTTGGTTCTCACGAACCTCACAAAACCCTTCATGACACCAAGTATCGGTGAATTCATCAAGATTGTTTGCATCCTTATGGAAAAAAAACTCTAGTTTAAGTCTTGCTGACACAAGGGCATTGAAAAACAACATTACATTGCATTCCCCGGCAGGTTTCCCGTTCAATTTCTCCCTTCTTGAGAGATATATTGCCAGCTTGGCTGTTGCGACCAGAAACCTCATTAACATATTCTCCTTGCTTGACTTGGCATTAAAGCCGAAAATAAAAGAACGCAATGAGAAAACAACCCTCATTCTGTGTGCCACAAGATTAAAGCACCGAAACAAAGGAACCAATCTCACGCAATTAATGAAGGCGTGGAACACGTCCTCCGTGCATATGCAGAATGGACAACATGTGGATGTAGGAGAGAAATGGCTGATTAACTTATTGGAGGGGACTATCCAGTGGATCAGTCTCCATTGGAGATCACCAGATCTTTTACTTATGAGCTTGCTATACATGGAGTTCCATACAGGTTCAGAGGGGGGTCCCACAGGCAACAGTCTCTTCCACCGGATTACTCCATTTAGCGGCGTATCCCCCAGCAGTAACTTGACACATGATTTGTATAGGTCTTTACTGCTAGTTTCTTGAAAGGGGCTTATCCCCATGCTAACCGGGGGTAAGTCTTCCAACTTGAAGTGCACCAGTAACCCAGGAAAAATCCACTCATCGTGCAATGGTTCGAGCTCGTGGGACCAGCATACTCCCAGCCGTACCCCTATTCGTATCACCTCTCTCAACACTTTTTCAGTCACTCTTTCGGACCGAATTCCTGCTAGCTCGGCTACTTCTCGAGCTGATTTCCACCCGCAACCTGAAACTTGCCGGAGGTGCCATACTTTTGTGATGCCGGCAATTATGAAATGCTGGCAGAGGTCCCTACTTTTGGGTATGTTTGGGAAAAGCCGATTGCAGAACAAAGGCTCTTGTGCAAACATATGGATGTCGTAGTTGTCTTCTTGACGGCACACTGTGAGGTTCTGCCAAGCATTCAACACACTCTGATAAAAAACAGGAAGAGGAGATGTGTCAACTTGTTGAAGCAGGACCAAGAAACATTCGCGGCCATATCCCAGCCCGCCAGCTTGCCGCAAAATGTGGGTGGCCAAAACATGGTTTGGTAATTGTTCTTTCACCAAAAGTTTTTGCACAGTGCATAGCCGAAAGGCCATTATGCGGCTCCTGATGTCGACCATACTCTGGCCACCTTCGGCCAATGGACGGCATACAACATTTGGCCGTAACCAGTGATGCCCTCCCCAAAAGAACTCCAACAGTTGCCTTTGCACTTCCTTCACCAAGCCTTCTGGTGGTTGCAGGCAGATGAATCTGTGCCACAAGAAGGAGGCGACGAGGTTCTTGACTACCAAAACTCGGCCCTTATACGAAAGGTGAGGCAGGGCTCTCCTCCATCTACTCAATCTCTTTTTTACGCGTTCAGCGACACCTTCCCAGTTTTTCTGGCTGTACTGTGGGGATCCAAGGAACACTCCTAGATAGCGAACACCTCCATCCACCCACTTTAAACTTGCAGGAAGGTGTATTGGCGGGTCTTGCGCCATTCTAGATGCACTGTCCCTAACAGAGGGAACCCATAGCGCTTTGCTCTTTTCCCAGTTGCACTTCAACGAGGAAGCTAAACCAAACAAATGTAGGCACTTAGCCAGAGCTGCAATGTCGTTATTGTTTTTAACAATGATTGCAACATCATCAGCATACGCTGATACGACAACTGGAGGATGATCAGGAGATATACTCATTCCAGAAACGTTATTCCTTAGTAACACGAGAAGTGATTCCATTACAAGGGTGAACAGTAAGCCGGAGACGGGGCAACCTTGCCTTACCCCCCTTTGAACCTGTATGGGAGAACAAAGCTCATTCTTCACCTTAACTAAACTGAATATATTGTTGTACAATAAAGCAATATAAGTTCTGAAATTATCTCCAAATCCACAGGCTTCAAGCACATGATTCAAAAAGACATGATCGATGCTATCAAAAGCTTTTTCTAAATCAAGAAAAATTATACCAAAGTCATTCTGCACACAGTTGCCATCTATGAGATCTCTAATGAAAAACATGTTATCATACATAGATCTACCTGGAATACAATAACTCTGATCAGGGTGAACCAAATCGCAAATTACCCTTTTAGCTCGATTCGCCAGAACTTTTGAAAGGATTTTATAATCAGTGCATAGTAGAGAAACAGGTCTCCAATTCTTCATTTGTCGCAAATCACCAGCCTTTGGAAGAAGAGACATCACCGCTCTTCTCAAACTTAAAGGCAATTCTCCATGAGTCAGTGATGATTCAAGAACATGCATCAGTTCTGGACCTAATAGTTCCCAAAATTCCGCATAAAATTCAGCCGGCAGACCATCGATTCCAGGGGCTCTTCCCGAGTCCATTCCAGCCAGGGCTTGCGTTAACTCCTCGAGCGTAATTGGCGAGTCCATATCCAGCCGCTGGGACTCGGTTAACGAGGATAGGTGAGAGGTTAAAAGTCTCATTGTTTCATCACAAACACCCTGTTTTGAAAACAGTTTGGAAAAGAAGTCCTGAACACATAACCGTCTGTCTCTGGGATTAACAACGACAGCTCCGCCAGGATTAATTACAGAAAAGATGTTCTTGGGTGCTTTACTGACAGAGTCCAGACGAAAAAAAGCTTTACTAGGGGTATCTAAAACCTTTAAGTTCTTAACCCTTAGTCTGAGCAACAACCCTGCTGCTTTCTCCTGGATTAACTCTCTCAGCTGAGTCTTCTTTTCTAGTAATAACTGGAAGTTTCTTGCATTATTATTTTTAGCAAGTTTACCTTCGAGCTGTACAATGTCAGCTTCCAAACAAGTCATTGTTATATTCTTAACATTTGTAATGTTTGCTCTAAACTGTTGACAAAACACCCGAATCTGGGCTTTCGTATTGTCCCACCAAAGATTAACAGAAGAAAAGGAGGGCTTTCTTTGGATTTGATTAGCCCAGAAAACTTGGAAGGCTTCTTTAAATAGACCATCTTCTAGAAGACTGGTGTTAAATTTCCAGTATGCACTTTTATTTATTGGCTGAGGAAAAAGAAACCCCATGGTTACTAGATGATGGTCTGAGAATATTGACGGAAAATAATCTGGAGAGACTATAGCGTTTCTAAAAGGTGAGTTTATATACCATCGGTCGAGTCTCGCAAAGGACACTCTTCCTCTGGTGATGCGGCTCCAGGTGAACTGAGGTTCATTGGGGAAAAGTACCCTCCATACATCTAGCAAACCCACCCGAGAAAGGAAAAGGGATAAATCAATACATGATTCGGGATGAGGTTCTGCCGAGTTCCTGTCCATTACTGGTTCAAAGGTACAGTTAAAATCACCCCCGATACACACACATTGGTTTAGATCAACTGTCTGCAGGTGATTAATCACAGACGCAAAGAAAGAATTCCGTTCTGTGCTCTCACTTGGTGCGTACACATTGAATAATGTGAAATGGAAATTATTAACCTCCAGTTCAAGAGAGCTGAATCGGCCTTTAATGATCTCCTGGAAGAGGATTGACTCAGGTACGAGCCCTGGTCGAAGTACGAAAGCAACACCTGCCGAAAGGGAAGACAGGTTGCTAAAAAAGCACTGTCCCCCAAAAACGCGACACCAATCATATTCTACGTTTTGGGTGATGTGCGTTTCCTGCAGTAAAAGTACATCGACATTTTTGCGCCGAAACAAACTTTGCACTTGAGCTTGGCGGTTTGGGTTTGCTCCTCCACCGTTAATGTTCAAGGTGCCAAAGGTAATTTGCTTCATTCCTTATCAAAGGGTTTGATTGGGTGTTGCGAAATCTCAAGACTGGCTTTTGTAATAAATTTCCTGAGTCGGTGAAATTGTGACCTTGTTAGTGGAAATTCTTTGCCCTTTCTTGTTATTTCCTTTGCTGATTGAATAAATGAACCTAAATCAGGAAATGTATCCCTGATAACTACATTTCGCTGTCTATAGGTTTCATTCAGAAAGGAGAGTACGAGTTGAGGAGATATCATTGGCTGACTCAACTGAGACTGAGACAACTCAGGCACCTCCTCATCCTCATCAGATTCCGACAAGTCTGACAAGGTCCCTCCAGGATCGAGGATGTCGGCCTCCGTGGTCACTATGGGAATTGTCAGTATCTCTGGGGATTCGCTGGAGAGCTCCACTGTGCAATCCACGATGCCATGGTGATATTTCTGCTCATCAGAAGTTGAAGCCTCGGTTTCATCCTCTTGTGGTAGCACAATCTACCGAATCGATGAGTGACTCGGTAACACAGTTTTGAATCTGCATCGGTGGAGCAGCACTGTGGAGGGATGAGTCAGTCACTGTCTGCTCGTTCACAGTGACTGATGTCAATGATCGTAATGGTTCATTCGAGGGTTTATCAACGTGTTCAGCGTTGCAACTTATTTCACCCCTATAGCAATTTGCGTCCACAGAGTTTGTACACGAACTTTCAGACATATTATCCTCAATTGCAGCACCGGATTCACCATCCTTTTTTTCAAACCCGATGGAAGCATTAGGAACACATTGAGGTGTGTGTTCAGCTACACTGGCCTTCTCCAATACCACCTTTTTTGGATTACAGGTAGAAAAATTATCAACCGACGCCCTTCGTTTTTTAGAACCAATAATAGGGTCCTCCTCCATTCCTTCACTACATGAGGGAATCGCAGCAAAGGTTGTGCGAGTTGGGGTCGCTTCGGTTTCCGTGACAGGAAGTGAGGTGCGATCGTTTTCTAGACTCGGGATATGCGCATCGACGCTGCTATTGTTCGTCTCACTGCAGGAGGGAACAGCAGGAACCGGCAAACTCACAGGATTAACTCCAATCGGTTGAATAGGAACACGAGTATTATCATTTTTGCAATCGGTGTATGCGTGGCCATTTTCCCCACACTTTGAACACGAAACCTTGGGACAAAAACGTTTAACGTGACCAAAGGCTCCACAGTGAAAACACGTTAGTGAGGCTGACGAGGCGTACATTTGATACTCCCGATCGTCGGATTTTACTTTAAATGAAATATTTAACCCTGTATCATCACCACGATCGGGAAGTACCATGTAAACTTGGCGACGGAAACTCATAACGTGTTTTATCCTCTCGTCTCGGCTCTTCAGAGGGATCATGGACATTCTTGACACAGCTGTTCCATAACGAGAAAGGACTGACATTAGTTTGTCGTTTGATATAAATGGTGGTACGTTTGATACAACGATTTTCATCGCTGCAGTATCCATGGGGGACGCTAACATAAAAACACCACCTTCTGTGGCTAAACCTGCACTCACGACGTCGTGAACAAAGTTTTCTTCGGACAGGAAGATAACAACTTTTTGATTCATTCGTGAGGCAGCTCGGACATGCTCGCACCCGATTATTTTCCCCACTGCGAGTACCACATCCTCAGTGAGGACTCCTGGTGGAACGCACACAAATGCATGCTTCCTCGTTAGGCTATCGAACGCCTCTAATCGAGAGCGTGCATTCGCCATACCAGCGAATTCAACACCCCCACTTGTCCGAACCGGACAAGAAGGTATCAAACCTAAATAATCAAACTAAAGTAAGTAATAAACGTGCATTATAAGCACAAAAAATGGCTTACAAAACGCCGTCGAAGCCAGTAGGCCGCACCCAAAATGGGCCCGCTCTCAATCCTCTCTCTCTCGAAGACAAAGGTGTGGAACGGATGAAAACGAAATGCCAAAGTACACAGGATAGGAAGGAGAGGGAGGGGGGGGGGGCAGGGGAGGGCAGGAGAGGAGAAAAACTCACAAAGAACTCACTACACCACAGAGCAGTTGCTCACAGCCGCCATGACGCCACACCCACCACAAACGGCCAGCAGGGGGCGCGAGAGAGAGAGAGAAAGAGAAACAGAAACAGAGAAAATTCGTCTTTAAAGGGAGGAATATCAGTGTTGAAGGCACACACGTGTGCAGTCCTCAGGGTGTCATTGATTCTGTGGCAAAGAAATTCAGCTTTTGCTTTGGAGAGAAGGAAAACGTTATTAAACAGGAAATATAACAACATGGTGGTGGGTTTGGTTGTTGACTTGAAAACCTAAAGTCTGAAGTTTAACTTCAGTATGATAGGAGAAAGCCTCGCACATATAAATAAACCGCATGTTATTTAGAACATTTAATCACTGTGTGTGTGTGTATGTATATGTGTATGTGTATGTGTGTGTGT
>NC_136272.1:4927795-5082795 GCF_964187855.1 Myxine glutinosa | reverse complement strand
AGGTGCGGTGAAGCAGGTCATAGTGACGCCGATTGTAAAAGAGATAACACCCCGGTCTCTAACGTACGAAACAAGGTAAACCGAAATACCCGAACGGTTCCTACCGCCGCTCCCTCGCACTCGAGGAGTAGGGATAATACTCCTGTTCGTGTTGGTGAAAACGACAACACCGCTGATTCGGTAAATAATGAAATAATCCCGGAAAACCCACCTGTTGTGGCAGATGCTACGTGTAGTGAGGAGATGGAAGAAGATCCCATTGTGGTGACAAAAAACGAAGAGCACCTGGTGCTTGTAACTCCAACATTCCTTTGAAAAGGGTAGTGTTGGATGAAGACAGTGTGGGTGAAGACGCCCCTGAACGTCTTTTTCAGGTGTCCACAAGCTGTCTTGACACCAGGGAGAAGGAACCTGAATTAATTAATTCTGAAACATTATCGGGCAGCACCGAAGATTTGGGAGACAAAGTAGATGGCGAGACTAAAGATGATGGTGAGCTCATTAGTGAGCCGCCACCTTCACTACCTGCTGAGACCGAGCGGAATGGGAATGTTTCAGCCCCAAGCTCCTCTTTACCAATACAAGATCTAAATCATGACACCGGTTCGTCAACTGAGCCAGTGAACATCTCCCCACAGGAGCGTGAAGCCGAGATTTCAGCTTCTGTTGAATGTCCCAGGTACCAGAGTGAAGGTGACTCTACAATAGAACATTCCAGCCTATCTTCGGACTTGGCTGGAATCAAAATGGGGACGGCGCAGACTGATATATGTTACCCGGGCGGAGCTGTTTCTGATTTGTCAGATTCAGATGATGAAGTTGAGATGACTGAGTTGTCTCAATCTTCATCGTATCAGTCATCCATAGCCCCTCAACTTATTATTTATTTTCTAAATGACACCTACCGACACCGAAATGTGATTGTAAAAGATCATTTTCCTGATTTAATTTCATTCATCCAGGCTGCAAAGGACATAATAAGGAAGCCGGATGAATTTCATTTAACAAGGTCGCTGTTTCATCGGCTGAGAAAGGCTGTTACAAAAGCAGGGAGCGAGATTTCCCAACAACCGCTCAAGCCTTTTGATAATCCATGAAAAGAATCACCTTTGGAACCTTAAATATGAACGGCGGAGGTGTAAGCCAAAACCGCCAGGTTCAGGTGAAAAGTTTATTTGAGCTCAAGAAAATTGATGTACTCTTACTCCAGGAAACCCATATAATTCAAAATGGGGAGTACGACTGGTGTCGCCTCTTTGAAGGACAGTGTTTTTTTTAGTAACTTGTCTTCTTCTGCTGGTGTGGTCTTTTTACTCAGACCAGGACTAGTACCTGAGTCATGCCTCTTCCAGGAGGTGATTAAAGGCCAGTTTATTTCATTGGAACTGGTCATTAATAATTTTCGGTTTACACTATTCAACGTTTATGCACCAAGTGGGAGTGTGGAACGAAGAGCTTTCTTTTCATCTTTGATTCGACACATGCAGTCGATAGATCTCAATAATTGTATTTGCATGGGGGGTGACTTTAATTGCACCTTTAAACCCAGTATAGACCGAAATACAGCAGAACCTCATCCCGAAGGTAGTACTGATTTGTTAAATTACTTTTCGGCAGTGGGTGTGCTCGATGCATGGAGGCCACATTACCCCCAACAAATCTGAGTATACTTGGGGACGATGTGCCAATGGGAGAATGACCTTCGCTAGACTTGACCGTTGGTATATAAACTCACAGTTCAGGAATGCGGTTATCTCTCCAAATCATTTTCCATCTTTGTTTTCTGATCATCATTTAGTTACCATGGACCTCTTTTTCCCTCAACCCTTCTGCAAAAGTGCATACTGGAAATTCAATACCAGTCTTCTCGAAGATGCTTTGTTTAGAGACGCCTTCCATGCTTTTTGGGCCATCCAACTTTCAAAAAAGCCCTTTTTCTCTTCTTTAGCATTATGGTGGGATAACACAAAAGCTCAGATTAGAGTGTTTTGTCAGCAGTTTGTTTCAAATGAAACTGATGTAAAAAATATAACAATGGCTTGTTTAGAAGCTGATATTATACGGTTAGAGTGTAAACTGGCTAAAGATAATAACAGAAGAGACCACAGGTTATTGGTTGAAAAGAAGGCTCAACTGAGAGAGCTGATTCAGGAGAAAGCAGCAGGCCTGTTAATCAGATTAAGAATAAACAATTTAAAGGTATTAGACACCCCTCGTAAATCTTTCTTCCAAATGGATTTTGTAAATAAGTCACCCAAAACCCTTTTCTCTGTACAAGACTTTAGGGGAAACATGGCTGCCAACCCTGGAGATGTAAGGTTGTGCATTAGAGAGTTTTTTTCAAAAGTTTATGCAAAACAAAATGTTTGTGAGCAAACCATGAAATTTTTAACTTCTCGCCTTTCATCCCTAACTGAGCCTCAGTGCCTGGGCCTGAATTCACCAATACGTTGCCTGAGCTAACGCAGGCCCTAAGTGAAATGGACTCGGGGAAAGCTCCTGGGATTGACGGCCTACCGGCAGAATTTTTCACGGCTTTTTGGGACCTTTTGGGCCCTGAATTATTGAATGTCCTGGAATCATCCTTGGTGCTTGGAGAACTCCCACTAAGCTTCAGAAGAGCAGTGGTGTTGCTGATTACAAAGACTGGAGATCTACGACAGATAAAGAATTGGTGGCCGGTCTCGTTATTATGTACGGACTCCAAAATATTGTCAAAAATGTTGGCCAGTCTGTTGAAGACGGTAATCGGTGATCTAGTCCACCATGATCAGAATTACTGCATCCCAAACAGATCTATTTATGATAATATTTTTTTCATCAGAGATTTAATGGAATGTGATTGCTTGGAAAAAGATTTTGGGATAATATTCCTTGATTTGGAAAGGGCTTTTGATGGTGTTGATCATGTTTTTTTGTATCATGTGCTAGAAGCATGTGGGTTTGGTGCCAATTTTAGGGTCTACGTGACTTTGTTGTACAACAATATATTTAGTTTATTTTAAATAAATAACGAACTCAGTTCTCCGATACAGGTTCAAAGAGGGGTGAGACAAGGATGCCCGGTTTCTGGGTTATTATTTTCCTTGGTAATACAATCACTCCTAATAATTTTATTTAGAAAAAATATTTCAGGAGTGACTGTATCCCCTGGAAGTCCTTCAGTAGTTGTATCGGCTTATGCAGATGCTTTCTGTGTGGTTGTTAAGAAGGAGAGTGATATCCCTGCACTTGTTGAATGTTTAAATCTTTTTTGCCTCGCTTCTTCTTTGAAGTGGAACTGGGACAAGAGTAAGGCCTTATGGATTCCCTGTCTCAAGAACATTCCACCTGGAAGAGTGCTGGTACCACCTGTGCATCTACCAACAAAGTTAAAATGGGTGGAAGACGGAGTCAAATACCTTGGGGTTTTCCTGGGATCTCCACATTACGTCCTCAAAAATTGGGACAGGATTGTTGAGCATGTCAAAAAAAGATTGGGACTGTGGAAACGAGCTCTGCCCCACCTTTCCTACAAAGGCAGGGTTCTAGTGGTTAATAATTTGGTGGCTTCTTCCCTGTGGCATAGGTTTATCTGCCTTCAGCCGCCGGAGGCACTACTAAAGGCAGTGCAGAGGCTACTGGTGGATTTTTTTTGGAGTGGTCACTATTGGTTACTACCAAATGTTATATGTAGCCCCTTGTCTGAATGTGGCCAGGGACTGATCGACATAAAAAGTCGTATCATAGCTTTTCGGCTGTGTACCATACAGCAGTTGCTGTACAAGGAACGACTGCCAAGCCGACTTCTGGCCTATCACATGCTGCGAAAAGCAAGCGGGCTCGGATACGGCCTTGAACCTTTCTTAATCCAACTCCAACATGTCGACACATCTCATCTACCATCATTCTATCAGAGCCTTCTGAATGCCTGGCAAAGCCTTTCGAATTGTCGCCAGCAAGAAACCTATGCTACAAACATGTTTGTGGAAGAACCACTTTTTTACAACCCACTTTTTCCTGCAATTTCTAGAAGCCGAGACTTTTATCAACACTTTATTACAGCAGGCATAATCAAAGTGTTGGATCTCCGCCATGATTCTGGTTGGGGGTGGAAGTCGGTTGAAGAGATATCTGATATGACTGGAATATGGTCAAACAGAATAATCGGAAGAGTCCTAAAGGAAATAATAAAGAAAAGCTTCCAACTTGGACTAAGATGGACCCAGGAAGTTTTGGTGACATCCAATGACTGGCAATTTCCTGGTTTATTGGAACAGCCTAGTCACGGAGACTTGCCCCCAATTAGTGAGGGACAAAACATTTTTCAGAAAGGCAGTAGTAAAGACCTGTATCGTTTCTGTACTGCAGTTCTGCTTGGGAACTCACCGTTAAATGGAGTGGCCAGGTGGAAAGGGCTAATGCCGGAAGGACTCCCATCTGAGCCTGCATGGGAATCAATATACAGTAAGCTGGTAAGCAAAAGGACAGGTGATCTCCAGTGGTGAATGATACACTGGATCATTCTGTCTAATAAATTAGTGAGTCATTTCGCGCCCACATCTACGTGTTGCCCATTCTGTGTTTACACAGAGGATGTGTTCCATGCGTACGTTGATTGTGCAAGGCTTGTGCCTTTATTTCAATGGCTGAATTACATCGCTGGAAAAATGAAGATCACTTTTTCTCTGCGATCATTTATTTTTGGTTTCAATGTTATGAAAGAACATGTACATATGTTGTTGTTGTTTTTAGTGGCCACGGCAAAAATGGCAATTTATTTATCGAGGAAGGAAAAACTGAAAGGAAAGCCGATTGGGCAATGTGATGTCTTGTTCTTTTTTAATGCCTTGATATCTGCAAGACTCAAACTTGAATTTTGTGTTTCTGAAAGAAAGAAATGTATTGATGAGTTTATGAACATTTGGTGTTTTGATGGGATCTGCATGGTGCAGGAGAATGAATTATTGATATATTTGTAGGTTTGTTTGGATTGAATCAGTGTGTGGTCGGTTTTTCTGTTGTTGTTTTTCTTTTCTAGTTCATTGTACTGTTTTTAATTCCTTTGCTTTCCTGTTATTATCTTTTTTTTCTTTTCTGTGTTTTCGATTATTGTGCTTGTATTGAATCGTATCTTCACCGACTGGCTTGTATTTTTATATTTTTGTAATAAAAAGTCAAAAGTTTCTCTCTCTCTCTCTTTCTCTCTCTCTCTCTCGCTTACACACACACACACACACACACACACACACACACACACACACACACACACACACACACACACACACACACACACACACACTCTCGCTCACACTCTCTCTGTCTCTATCTGTCACACTCACTCTCTCTCGCTTACACACACACACTCACTTTCTCTCTCTCTCGCTTACACACACACACACTCTCTTACACTCTCTCTCTCTCTCTCTCTCTCTCTCTCTCACTCTCTCACTCTCTCACTCTCTCACTCTCTCACTCTCTCACTCACACACTCTCACTCACACACACTCTCACTCTCTCTCACACACTCTCACTCTCTCTCACACACTCTCACTCTCTCTCACACACACACACTCTCACTCTCAGTTACACACACACACACACACACACACTCACACTCTCACTCTCAGTTACACACACACACGCACACACACACACACACACACACACACTCTCACTCTCAGTTACACATTCTCTCTCACTTACACACACACTCTCTCTCTAGTTTACACACACACACTCTCTCTCTCTCACTTGCACACACTCTCACTCTCGCTTACACACTCTCACTCTCGCTTACACACTCTCTCTCTCTCTCTCTCTCTCTCTCTATCTCTCTCTATCTCTCTATCTCTCTATCTCTCTCTCACATACACACACTCACACACACTCTCTCTCACTTACACACACACTCTCTCTTGCTTACACACACACACACTCTCACTCTCAGTTACACACACTCTCTCACTTACACACACACTCTCTCTCTCTCGCTTACAATCACTCACACACTCTCTCTCTTGTTTACACACACACTCTCTCTCTCTTTCTCTCTCTCTCTCTCACTTGCACACACTTTCACTCTCGCTTACACACTCTCTCTCTCTCTCGCTTACACACACACTCTCTCTCTCTCGCTTACACACACTCACACACACTCTCGCTTACACACACTCACACACTCTCTCGCTTACACACACACTCTCGCTCTCTCGCTTACACACACTCACACACTCTCTCGCTTACACACACACTCTCTCTCTCTCGCTTACACACACTCACACACTCTGGACTACGCTAAGGCACAGATCGCTGTCTTTTACCAACAGTTTAATTATTTCTCTTCTTTTAGTGTAAAAAGGGAGAGGTTCACACTAGAAAAGGAAATAATGAGGTTGCAAACTGATGTGGCAAATAACCCCAATAAAACAAATAATCATTTGCTTATGGAAAAGAAGACTCTACTAAACAGCCTAGTCGAATACCAAGCAAAAGGTGCAATGGTCCGTCTACGGATGGATCAGCTATATAATTTAGATGCACCGACTAAATTTTTCTTTCATTTTGATGAAAAGACTACCAATCAAAGGCAAATTGAAACCTTAAAGCTCTCAACTGGTAACACTGTGACGTCACAAGATAATATAAAGAGGGAGGTTTATAACTTCTTTTCAGGCTTGTTTATGGCAAATGATGTTGACGATGGCTCAATAGGTTATTTCACATCTGACCTACCCATGCTAAGTGCTGCTCAAAGGGATCAGCTTGGCTCCTTACTTTCCTTGGAAGAGCTTACACTTTCCCTTGCTTCTCTACCTACTGGTAAATCTCCTGGATGGGACGGCCTCACAATAGAGTTTTATAAATCCTTTTGGACCATATTAGGCCCAGAACTATTGGAGGTCTTTAATAGTTCATTACGTTGTGGTGACTTGCCGATGAGCTGCCGTAGAGCAGTAATTAGTTTATTACCCAAGAAAGGAGACCTTCAGCTCATTGATATAATTGGCATCCAATCTCTCTTCTAACTTCAGATTATAAAATATTTTCTAAAGTTCTAGCTCGACGCATCGCCCCACTTCTAGAATCGTTTATTCAAAGTGATCAGTCTTATTGTATCCCTAACCAACAGATACACGACAACATATTTTTATGAAGAGATCTTTGGGATGTGTGTAAAATAAAAAATGACAATCTTGGTTTGATTGTGCTTGACCAAGAGAAGGCTTTTGACCGTGTAAGTCATGTATATCTTTTCAAGGTCCTAGAGTGTTTTGGACTTGGTCCTGTTTTCCTCTCCATGGTAAAACTGCTCTATAATGGCATCTCCTCAATACTCAGAGTAAACTCTGAACTGACTTCACCTGTAAAGGTTGGAAGGGATGTCCGTCAGGGATGTCCTTTATCCGGTATTCTGTACTCTTTAACCATTGAGCCTCTTTTAATCAAAGTCCGCAGCATCTTAACCGGATGCAGAAATTTTCTCACAAGACCTGTGAAAGTCTCTGCATATGCTGACGATATTTGTGTCATCGTACATAATAGTGATGAGATCAAGAAACTGGTGGACTGCTTGGACTATTATGGTTTAGCTTCTCCAGCTTTGGTAAACTGGAACAAGTGCCAGGCGATGTGGATGGGCCCATGCCAGCTGCCTATGCCTGTCCTTCTGAAACACCTCACCTGGTCCCTCAACGGAATGAAGTACCTTGATGTTTTCATCGGTGATGCAGCAACACAAGCGAAAAATTGGGAGGGTCTCGCTGACTCTCTCGAACAAAAGCTGCGGAAATGGAAAGGGTTGCTGGCTTTGCTTTCATACCGGGGACGAGTCCTGGTCATCAACAATCTAGCAGCATCTATACTGTGGCACAGAATCAAAGCCATTCCACCTCCTGAACACTTTCTGCTGAATATACAGAAGACAATAATAAACTTCTTCTGGAGTGGAAAACACTGTCTCCGTCCAGAGATCGTGAATCTTCCCTTAGAGGAAGGTGGTTATGGTCTTGTGGACATTGTATGCAGGGCAATGGCATTTGGCATCACCTCAATCTGGCAGCTTCTCTATGGTCCTTCAGACCTAGCCTGGAGGTCCACTGCTCTCCTCCTCCTCCTCCTCCTCCTGGCATGCTAGACTATTCATCTGGTCTATTCCTAATAAACATGAAATGTATTGATCTGTCCTTGCTTCCACCACAACACAACAACATGCATTTTAAGGCCATTTTCCCTGCTAGAGCGGGGGTTAGCCTTGCGGTCCCCATGACAATCTTCTCCATCTTGCCCTATTTTCTGCATGTCTCCTTGTTAGCCCCCTTGCCCGCATTTCTTCTTCCACCATCTTTAGCCAAGTCTTTCTCGGTCTTCCCCGTCCTCTACTTCCTTCTACATTCATTTCCATCACTCTTCTCAACCAGTCACTTTCATCCTTCCTCAACACATGACCAAACCATCTCAACCTGTTCCTCTTCACAGCATCAATCACGGGCTCTATTCCCATCATTTTTCGCAATACATCATTTGTCTTCCTCTCTCTCAACGATACTCCGCACATCCATCGAACCATTCGCATTTCCACCCTTTCCAACCTTCGTTGCTGCTCTACGTTCATTACCCATGTCTCGCTCCCATAAATCATAACACTTCTCACACATGCAGCATACACCTTTCCCTTCAGCTTCAATGACACCCCCCTCCTCATCAGCATGCCACTCAGTTCCCAAAACTTCTTCCATGCACATCTCACTCTAGCAACTGTTGCCGAGTCTGATCCACCTTCTCCATTCAGCATGTCTCCGAGGTAGCAAAATGTTTTCACACCTTCCAGCTTCATGCCGTCTCCAAGATCCAACTCAACATTTCCTCCACTTGCAGCTCCCTCTGTGCACACCTTACATTTGAATGTAGCTGCCACACTGCTTAATGACCCTCTCAGACCACTACATTTTTGATGAACCCACTCAGCGCACATTGTACATTGAATGGAGTTCACTCCGACACCCTTCCTGCACACAGCACAGGGCCACTTCCCAGTTCTTTCCACCTCACCACATGCTTTACCACTTGCCATCACCTTCGTCTTTCCGATATTCACCTTCAGACCTTTTGTCTCCATACATTCCTTCCACTTGTTCATCTTTTCCTTCAGTCCATCCATACTTTCCGCAATCAACACCAGATCATCTGCATACAACAACTCCCACAGTAAACCCTCCTTTACGTTCTGAGCCAGCACCTCCATCACAGCTACAAATAGTAGTGGACTTAGTACCGACCCCTGATGCACTCCCACCTTCACCTCAAACTCACCACTGTTCCCGTCCTTCGTCCTTACAGCTGTGCGCGCTCTTTTGTACTTTGCCATCACTACTCTGATCAACCATTCCTCCACTCCTAACTTCGTCATTGCCCATGTCAATACTTTGCGTGGAACCCTATCGAATGCTTTCTCCAGATCAACAAACCCAAGAAACAACTTCTTCCTCTTCTCCATGTACTTCTCCTGCAACTGCCTCACAATAAAAGCGCGTCTGTCGTTCCTCTTCCTGGCATAAATCCAAACTGCATTTAGTCGATCTTCACTTTCTGCCTTATCCTCCTCTCCAACATCCTTTCCAATACCTTCATTCCATGCTCCAATAACGTTATCGCTCGGTACGAGCCACACTCTAGAGGGTCACCTTTCCCCTTGTATAGAGGGACAAGGGTACTCAGTTCCCAATCCACTGGAATGCGGCCTTCTTTCACCGCCAGATTACAGATCTGTGTCATTCTCTTCACACCCCAACTTCCTGCTGCCTTCAACATATCTCCCACAACTCCCGTCGGCTCTCCCGCTTTTCTACTCTTCATTGCTTTTATCGCTTCCTCAACTTCCCTCTCAGTTATCTTCTCTGCCGTTCCTAAAACTGGGTTACTCTCTATGTTGCCATCCCATTCATTCTCTGTATTCAACAGCATTTCCATATATCTTTTCCATCTTCCTTTAATTCCATCTGGGTCCACAACGATTTGTCGCACTTCATCCTTCAAGCAACTCACCCCCATCACATCACACCTCTCTTTCGCTATCTGCTTTGCAATCCTGAATACTGCTCTCTGACCCTCTTCCGAATCCAAGCGTTCTCCGAACATTTTCCTACATGCCTCCTGCGCCTTTGCTCCCTCTTTCTTTGCAGCCTTCTTGGCTGCCTTATAACTTTCATGCTCTGCTGTTTCTACTCCCGTACCCTTCACCTTCTGCCACTCCTTGAACTTCTTCCTCTTCTCGTCAATCCTCTTTCCAACTTCATCATCCCACCACCATGTTTCCGAGTGCCTTGGTGGTCCTTTTGTCCATCCACATACCTCACCAACGGCTCCCAACAGACTATCTTTCATTGACATCCAACCACTTTCAAGCTCAACCACATCATCCTCTACCCTACTCAGCCTCTCTTTTAATGCCTCCCTTACTGTCACCTCTTTCAACCTCCACACTTTCATTCTCGGTTGGTACTTCACCTGCCGAGCTCTCCTCGCACCTTTCACCCTTATGTCGCAGACAACCAAGTGGTGCTGTGAAACAGCCTGCTCCCCCGGGATCACCTTTGTGTCCCGGAGGTGCCCCCTATCTCGCCTACGCACCATCAGGTAGTCAACGGTTGTCGTCGACCCACCTGACGTGTATGTAACAAGCTTATTATCCTCTTTCTGGAACTGAGTATTACAAATCAACAAATCAGCTCCATCAGCAAACTCCAAAATCCTTTCACCCCTCTCCGTTTCTCACACCATATCCGTAACCCCCATGAACTCCCTCAAAACCATCCATACTCCTTCCCACATGTCCATTTAGGTCTCCTCCTACCACAACAACTTCCTCATCCTTCACGTTTTCCATCAGCTTCTTTATCGCACACCAGAACTTGTCCTTCTCTTCGTCGTTCCTACCAACCTGCGGAGCGTATCCCGAGATGACGTTCACCAAGAGCTTTCCAATCATCATTTTCACCATCATCAATCTATCACTCTAGTCACACTCACCACACTGTCTACAAACTTCTCAGAAAAAACTCCTCCTTGCTTTCACCATTTTACAATATAATTTTAAATGCTTGACGTGTTTTCGTGGTCGACCGTGGTTATGTTTCCTACACCAAAGAGATGTTTTTCAGTGAACCTCTTTTCTACAACTCTCTTTTCAAAAGAATAAGAACGGAACACTCCTTTGTTGATTATTTTGTTCAGAATGGTGTCCATCACGTTGCTGATCTAATGATTGAGAAAAAGAGATGGTTAAGTGCTACAGCACTTGTGAATAAAGTTGGCATGCGGTCCAACTGCATAATATCTGCTGTACTATGTGAAATACAGACTTGGCATTTAATATGGAATATTTTTTTTGTGGGGGTGAACTTACTTTTCAAGATGTCTTAGAACCAAAAGTTCATTGGAATTATGTTGAAATTATTCTAGATTTTGTTAATGTGACCTTTAAAAGAAACAAAAACCACATTTGACATTTCGAAACAAATAAATTGATCCTTGAAAGTGACGTAAACTGATATCGAACTCAATTCATGGAAAGTACTGTGTTAAACTTCTGTACGTTTTCCAAAAGTATCTCTTTATTTTGCACATTAGCCAAATTTTTTGTTTAACAAAAACAAAAGTTAAATTACGACTGGGATTACGGACAGTAAAATTACAGTTCAGTACTTCGTGTAACCCCCATGAGCATTCAGGAGAGCACGTACACGTTGAGGCATGCTGTTCATGAGATTTGCCAAGGCTTGGACAGGAATCGCTTGCCATGCAGTGACAATAGCCTGCAGCAATTCACGCACAGAGGTCGGCTGCTGGTTCAAGTGGTCGATTTGACGCGTTAATTCTGCCCACAAGTTCTCTTTCGGATTCATATCCGGGACATGGCAGGCCACTTCATATGCTCTACACCACGGTCAGCAAGAAAGTGTTGGATCATGCGAGCATGATGAGGCCGTGCATTGTCATCTTGGAAGACAAAGTTTCCTTGAAAGGCTGCACGAGCAAATGGAAGCAATGTTTCTTCCAGAATGGCCCTGTACTTGAACTGGTTCATGTTTCCATTCAGAACAACCAGGTCAGTTTTGCCCCCTGCATGAAAAGCAGTCCAAACGGTCACCCCACCACCTCCAGCCTGGACTCTTGGCACTATACAATCTTTGTTGTAGGCTTCATGCACTTGTCTGCGCATTCGGACGTGGCCATCTTGACGATAGACCAGAAATCTAGACTCGTCACTGAAGATCATGTGATTCCAGTGACCTGGCTGCCATTGATGGTGCTCTCTGGCCCACTGCAATCGGTGCTGGCGGTGTTGTCTGGTCAGGCGTGGCTTTCTCAGGGGATGCCTGGCACGATAGCCTGCTTGAACCAGTCGTTGGTTGACTCGCCTTCTGGATACAGGCACATTTGTCAGTTGCTGCCACTCAGCCCTAAGCTGATTCGCTGACTTGGTACGGCCATTGCGGACTAACCGGTGCAGCTGGCGATCATCCCTCCTTGTGGCTCTGCGGGACGTCCTGGCCTCGGTATTGGAGTAGGGACACCCCTCTGAGCATTTCGTTTCAGGATCTTTGACACCTGACCTTGAGTGATGCCATACTGCCGAGCAATAGCACGCTGTTTCATGCCGTAATTTCGTAAAGCCACCACTCCATGACAAACAGCGGCAATAACTTTTGGAGATGTGCAGCAGTTGTTTTCCACTAATACAGAACGCAACAACCCTTGTATACCCGACTGTGAAGCCAATCATCAAATGCACCTGGCGGTACATTTTGCCACGCCACCTGTGATATAATCCTGTTGTTGACTTCTTGCTGCGACAATCAGTGACATGGTTCTTTAAACAAAGAAATCACCAAAGTGTAAAATAAACTCACCAGATTGATATACTGAGTTAAGAAAGTAAACCCAAGTCAAGAAAAAAAAAAAATTCCATATTAAATGCCAAGTCTGTAATTAACGTGTACCGCAGAGTTAAGGTGCACTGGGAGCAATCTCCTCGCACTGGTGATGGCCAAATTGTTTGTGAACCAAACCTCTGTTTTCAAAATTTAGAACTCACCCCCACTGTAATGAATTCTGGTACAATAATAAAATATTTACCAAAAATACGTTTTGGATCTGCAGGTCTGGAAAATCGTGCAATATACCAGGCCTGCATCAAAGCAATCCGGCCCTCCTTCGGAACGTGGCAGTTGAGGAAGTGGCACAATTGCTTGCCTACAGAATACCCCTTCCAACCTAACTTGAAAGCCTATAATCATGTACTTATTCCGAAGAAAACTGCCGACCTGTCATGGAGGTTGGCACACTGGATATTACCCACCAATAAGCTCTTACATGTTTTTTCTCCTGAAATATCTGACCATTGTCCCTTCTGTGGTGCTCTTGAGACCTCGTCACATGCTAATGTTGAATGTGCACGCTTGATTCCTTTATTTGTTTTGCTTCATGAAATGTGCACGAAGCTTTCTTTAAACTTTACCTTGAATTATTTTATGTTTTGCTTTGTCTCCAACACACACCCAATAAAGGTGGTTCTAGCGAACTTTCTCGTTGCCACGGCAAAGAAATCAATATATCGCACGAGAAAAATGCAAATTGAAAATCCTTTAAGATGTGCAGATAACCTTCCGGCCTGTTTTAAAGGACTGGTATTTGCCCGTATTAAAATGGAATTTTGTTTCTATACATCTGTGGATAAAGTACTGATCTTCAAAAGCATATGGGCATTAAATAATGTGCTTTGCTCTGTGCAAAATGGTAGTTTGATCACAGATTGATCACTCCGCGAACATGATATGAATTTTTGTGAGGAACAAAACACTTTAATATTTTCTTGTTTCTTTTCTTGATGTATTCATGGTCTTTATGTAAATGTTCCCTTTAAAATGGTTTTGCTTGTTGTTCACATTTGATTTGTGAAATGGTTTTATTTATACTTTTACAAAATATACTTTTTGATATTTTTGTAATAAAAGGATGTAAAAGTCAAAGAGTCTCTCTCTCTCTCTCTCTCTCACTCTCTCTCACTCTCTCTCACTCTCTCTCACTCTCTCTCACTCTCTCATGCTGGCTCTCTCTCTATTTCTCCCTGTTCTTGTTCCTGTCCTATGTCTTTCTTTCTTTATTTTTGAGGCAGAAACCTGTATTGAAGTGAAGATTTAAATTCCGGTTTGCACACTCCTCTCTATGGATTGTTGTTGTTGTTGTTGTTGTTGTTGTTGTTGTTGTTGTTAAATAATTGTACAAAATATCTCGTCCACGAGGTCCGACTACATATGTATTTAAAAAAAGCTCCTTGTTTTGCTTTCCTTCTCTTTCCCCATAGATTCCAATAAGAAGTCTGCTGTACAAGTACAGTTGGCTTTGCCGGCCCCGAAGCCTCAGTCAAATGGCCAGAGGGCAGACACCCCTCCAACTACACCAAGCTCAACCATTGGTGGAATCACAGCATCCAAGGTGTCGCCTCAGGGAGCGACGAGCATCACCAAAAGGCCTGGTGAAACCGAAGATGAGAAGGCCAAGCGACTTCTCTACTGTTCCCTGTGCAAAGTGGCCGTGAACTCCGGGTCGCAGCTGGAAGCGCATTACAGTGGTACCTGTTTGGGTTGTTGTAACAAGTGCATTACAGTGGGACCTGTTTGGGTTGTTGTAACAATTGTGAACATGTCAAATCCAGTGGGTCATCACATCTTTGTCTTTGTGAGAGTCTGTGCATAAAAGGGAACAGTTGTTGTTGTAACACTTGTAGATTTTAATTGTAGTTGTCAATTTAAGGTCCGACGGGATGGTTAACAACTTGTGCACTTCCATGAAAGCTGTCAAGTCTGGGTTTTATTGTCAATCTGACTATAAACTGTCAGATAGGTGAATCACAGGTACAGCATTGCATCAGGTGTGACATCCCTCGGATGGACATCAACCTAACGATAGTTTGGCAAGTGGGTGCGCTTCCATGTACCCAAAAACAAGCAACCAACCACGCTTCGACCCTGGAACATCTAGTATCCACCATGCTGTATAACTTCCTACCGATCCCCATGTCAGTGAGTCAATGTTTCTGCATAACACAGCACGGGGGGGAGGTGCGAGGAGGTAAAGCGACTTTCAGGCTACGCTGTAGATGGGCAAACATCACTCATATTCATGAAAAGTTTGTAAAACAAGAACCTATGAACTACAGACTCATTAGCTTGCTTGCAATTATAAGCCAAGTCATGGAATCCATCATTGTTGCTGACGTCAAGTTGTTACTCTTTTGAAACGGCCTGATTTTTGATGATCAGTTTGGATTCTGCTCCAGTCACTCAACACTGGACATGCTGCTCCTCTTCTCCTAGCGGGTTGTAAGCCCTAAATCTCAAACAGGGCAACGTCCTGGACATATCTCGGCTGTTCGACACAAGCTAGCCCCCTATTCTGCTTGCAACGCTCAATACCTGTATCATACAAGGCCACCTTCATATCTGGCTTTGCTACTTCCTCCACTGGTGCAGTCAACCACTGCTATCAATGGCACCCTCTCCTCTCCCCTGCATGTGGAGCACAGAGTGTCCCAACGCCGTGTCTTGGCCCATTGGCCGAGTCTTGTTCTTAATCGACATAAATAAACCCCCTCTCCTCCATTCCCCAAATTTTCTGGTGCACCCTCACTTCCTTTTTGCAGATGACTCCTCAATGTGTTTTATTTTTGTGTGTCCATCCCATTGATGTGTCCATCCCATTGACAGGCAGATAGAAACTGCGGCACTCTCTAATGATCTGGAATTGATTTGATACTGTTCTCATAAATGGAACATGTCTGTCAATCCTGGAATATTTCACAATTCAACCCAGAATGGTAATAAAATGAACCTACCTATCAATTTTCATGGTCAGATGCTGGGAGTATCTTGAACCTATATATATATCACCAATAGCCGTGACCTTTCTTTGGCTGATCATATTACAAATCTGGCCTCCAACCCCCATTACAGACTTGGACATCCTCCATTATTCCAAGTCATTCCTTGAAAAATCATAACGACTCACACCCTACAAGGCCGATGTTCATAACTCGATGGAATTGTGCTCTACCTTATGCTTCAGGTGCTCCAGCATCACACAATCTCTCCAGGAATCGATGGCATTTAAAGCTCTCAACATTATTTTAATCTTCCGCAATCGGGCTAAAGCAGAAAGTGTTGTTCTTGGATTGTAGACAGGTCAGTGACCTCTTACCGCCTGGTCTTCGGTTTAGCTCCCTCTGCTGTCTTGGCCCTTCAAGCATCCCCAGCTCCTCCAGAATGCACAAGTTCTTCCAGTATTCCTTCCAGTATGCTGTTCTGTTCCTCTTCTCTAACATTTGTGAAACCAGCTGTCTGAGGCTGTTCAATCCTCTTTTTACTCCAGATCTTCCAGCAGGTTTGCACTGCCACCTAACCCTAACAACTCATAATACCCCTCATCCGCACCCACAATCCCCCCATCCAACTAACCTTACCTAACCCAAACCAACATTGGTATTTGCAGGTTACTGTGTTTCCTCCCATTCTCTCTCTCCTTTTTTCCTGTTTGATCATCCCCTTGCTTGTTTCTGCAGCTTGTTTCCACACGGCTCCGCTCCCAATCCGCTGCCTTTTGAACCTCGATCAACTTGCCCTTCCATTAGTCCCGGCCATGTACTTAAAACACAATTTATCACGGCCTAATAAATAATTTGTTCAAATCACATTGGAATATTATGCTTTCTCAAATCACGCATAAAGAGCCTGACACACAAAGCCTGCTACATCCCTATTGCAGAATGATTTGTGGTCTTAAAATATTCGACCTTCTCTCATCTATCTTGCACCTGTTCCCTTTCAGCCACTAGTTCCTCTCCAGCTCTTCCAGGTGAGTTGATGCATTCATCCAGCAACCCTCTCCATGTAAACCTATAAGGTCCAGGTTGTTGCTCCCCTTAATTACCTGGCAAGAAAAAAAAAATTTGACAAGTATGTTGACTCACTCCAGTTGTGTGTGTGTTTGTTTGTCTGTCCGCTCACTTATACTTGCCTTCAGGTCACAATTTTAAACCGATCTTCACGTAACTTCATCAAATGGTAGAGTTCGTGGTCCAACAAAATCATATATCATTTTGAGGTCAAAAGGTCAACATAGGCCAAAGGTCAACCACTTATTTCAAATTTCTAAAATCCTCAATTTTCATCCAATTGACTTGAAATTTGAATGGAATTTGCATATCAGCTTACTGAATTCAACCACCAACTATTTTTGAGATCGGTTTCGGCCAAAAGGTCAACATAGGCCAAAGGTCAACCACTTATCTCAAGTTTCTAAAATCCTCAATTTTCATCCGATTGACTTTAAATCTGAATAGGATTTTCATACCAGCTTACTGAAACCATCCACCAACTATTTTTGAGGTCAACATAGGCCAAAAGGTTAACATAGGCCAAATTTCTAAAATTGTCAATTTTCATCCGATTAACTCAAAATCTGAAGACGATTTGCATATCAGCTAACTTAATTCAACCACCAATTATTTGTGAGGTCAAAATGATGCTCTACCGAGTGCCATTCTGCTTTGTTCTCTTTTGCCATGTGTCGCTCTATGAGTGATTTTTCGTTCCTCTGTTACTCAGGCTGTCCTTTGGTTTTAAGTCACTTTTTCAAAAGTTTGATATGATCCATTTTGTCTTGCTTTTAAAATCAGAAGCAGTGCCGTCCCAGACTAATGTTGACATAAACTCAGCGTTGCTCATGCGTGGATTCAGGCTGTGTGACCCATTTTCCCTTTTGGAATGTCATCCATGATAATGTGCTGTGGAGATCCATCTCTATTTCCTCCTGTGAAATCACTTACCGATTGCCTTCTTTCCATGCACCACTCAACCTGGTTTGGAAATCGTTCTACCCTTAACCACTTCTCTCACAGCCCACAGATTATCATCTATCCAAGTTAAGTGAAAAACTTTCTTTTCCCATCAGCGTACGTTCTTGTTTGCTGTAGGAGATTGTTTCTCAGCAACACGTGAAGGCTCCACTAGGCCTCTCGGCCTTGCTATCTCGGCCTGTTATCTATATCTGAGATCTGCTGCTAGGCCTGAGATAAATGCTACGTCTCTTGATGGATTTCAAATTCTTGAATGTGTATCGTCACCTGCCAATAAGCTCACATCTCATCCCCTTAATGTTTTGCAACCTCTCCCATCTATTCTGCCTACGCAGTGCTTTTCTATGTGCCATACAATAATTAAAACTCCCGTAGGCCAAACATTTGCATCATTCTTTTCGGTGTCACTCAAATAATTCACCCGATTGGCCGGCCACATCCCATCGCACGTCTGCACGCTTTGACAAATTGGATCGAGGTAAAATGCGGGGCGAGCTCTCCTTGACCATCCGGCTAAATTACATGGAAATTCAGTACAGGAAGGGCCTGGTTTTCAAGCCAAATTGTATAAAAACCACCTTTAGAGGCCATTTTTCCCCGCAAAGCGGGGGTTGGCCTTTTTCGGGAACTGTGGTTGTTGTTGTTTTTCGGTCCCCTTTTTGAAGCAATGTTTTACGGCCCGATGCCCTTCCTGACGCCAACCCTTTTTGCCGCCTTTAACGACAAGCAGGGAATTACCAGTGAACTGGTACTCAATTAGCCGACCTCGGAAGGATGACAGGCTGAGTCAACCCCCCTGGCGTTAATTCAGCAATCGACCGGGATTCGAACCCAGGATCCTAGGATCATGACAGGCTGAGTCAACCCCCCTGGCGTTAATTCAGCAATCGACCGGGATTCGAACCCAGGATCCTAGGATCCTAAGCCGGCACCCTAACCACTAGCCCAACACCAGGGACCAACACCAAGCCAAATTGTATGATGCATGAAAACAAGTTACAGTATATGTTTGGCCAATCATGGTCATTCATTCCTGCACTGCTTCAGGTTGCATCTCACTGATGGCTCATGTTATCCCCCATTTCAAATCAACATCTTCTTTTTTACTTCCCAAATATCTTGCGACATTCTCTGCCTTTTTACAGGAAATTTTGGTATTTCAGTTAAATATCTGCTGTACTCGCCTTTCTGACCTTTTGTGTCCTTCGAAACCCTCTGTCATTTCATTTCTCCCGAGTCTTGACTTTGTATATTTAAAATATAATTGAACGTACAAAGGAAGTGCTACATTTAACTTTGCGCTGTGTTATGTTTTTCATTCTTTGTAATGTAAAACTGCTCCACCTGAATCCCAAACCACTTTGTAAAATTGCTTGGTGTAAGAGAAAGTGCAGACATGCAAATTTTGAGGTTACGACATTAGCGAATTAAGTATGAGAGAGGAAGAGGTATGATTTTAGTAATAGGCAAAAATTATGCCTTTAATACTTATGTATAAGCTGCTTAGACAATCAGCATCGTGCCAGGCAGCAATTAAAATGCAAGCAGGATTACAGGGGACATTGACAGATGAAAATGTATGCCGAAGGAAGTCGTGTTCGCTTGAAAAATAGTATGTCCGAATTCACCGAGCCCTGATAGTGCGCAGTTATTGAGTTAATAAGTTTGTTTGTTTATTCAGTGATCTAAGGCTTATAAAGGGGCTTTATTTTGACCTCACGATCAATGAAGTCTTATGATTACTTTGTTGTATTTTTTATGGCATTTAATACAAGCTTCCACCAGGTGGCGCTATATGATACACGTTTACAAGGTGAATATTTGGGTCTTTCCCCCACCCTGGACCCCCACCCCAGGAAAATTAATCTTTTTTAACTCGTTAAAACCTCCCCCATGCACACTCCAAGTACAACTACTAGTTTTCGACTAATTTAGTCCAGCAATGTAGGAATACATACAGGTCAAACAAACAAACATGCAACAAACAAACACCATTTTTAATTTGGGAAGATTAAGACGTCTTGCGGACAATTTGGGAGACAATTTGGGAACAAGTACATTAAGACAGTGAATAAAAACATCATAGTATATGATTTTTTTTTTAAATCTGGAATAGCAGCTCCATGAGCTAATTTTTCAGTTGGAATGTGTTTCACGTAGCAATTGGATTTTTGGACCACATGTATTAAATGTATGTGGTCGGGTAAGGCAGTCTAGTTGTGACCTATCTGGGTGAATGGGTCTAGGCATTTTAGCTCATTTCTAGTAAGATTGTACCCTCCTGTGTCCCCCGAGTCTTACTGGGTGGGACCTTGGCGAGAAAGAGGGCGTTCCGGGTGTCCCTAAGATTGACAGGACCGGCTTGCAGCTCACGGCTTGCAATGTGGCCTCCTCTCCGTATACCATGGGGGAGAAGCAGAGGGATCGGCTTCTTTAACTATATTAAACTGTATGTTATCAACAATAATAGTAATGGAGGACCAGACACTTGACAGAACTTTAGGACATTCATGGTAAGTTGAGAGAAGTTTCAAGTTTAGAACCAACCCTGGACAGATTGCTACTTCATGCAGTATACTCACCGGAATAGAAAGAATTTGTAATTTTTTTAGGGTGCTGGCGATAAGTCACCTCCTCTTAGAAAAACAGTGGCTTCTTTAACATCCACTAACAACCTGCAGTATGGCAGACGGTTCTTCTGGGTTAAATACCTCTGAGGGATGGTGCTCACATTGATGCCTCGTCCTGCCTGTGAAATACTAGGATGACAGTTTATAGCTGTGTCGAGATTCGATCTCTGGCTAGACAGCTCAAAGTCATATGTGCATACTTCTGTGCAATCCTGCCAGTATATATGCAGTGCCCTCCATAAGTATTGGAACAGCAAAGTCAGCAAAAGTGTTATTATTGCTATATACTCAATAACTTTGGATTTGAGATTAAAAGATGAATATGAGGCAACAGTACAGAAAGTCAGCTTTTATTTCTTGGTATTTCTAGACACGTATGTTTTACCACTACAGAACAATAACAATTTTTATGTTCAGTTTTATGTTCAGAAGTAAACCACGAGTGTACTTAGCAATAGACAACAGCCAGGTCAGCGAAGGAAAACAACTGCAATTGATGACAGAAAAGTCATCAGAGCTGTGAAGAAAACCACAGAACAACTGTCAGTGACGTCACCGACAACCTCAAATGTGCAGGGGATAAAGTATCACAATCTACCGTTCGCAGAAGACTTTGACAGCAGAATTACAAAGACTACACCACAAGATGCAAACCTCTCATCAGCACCAAAATAAGAAATGCCAGATTAGAATTTGTCAAGAAGTAGATAAATAATATATATCTAATAAAATATATAATAATATTGTTATATAATAAAAAATTGGATTAACCTATATTTTTGACAAATTTGACAAGTTATATAATAACAAATTTGACAAATTTATATTTTTGACAAATTTGACAAGTTTTTTTTTTTTTGTTTGTATACTGAATCGAGGCTCGTGAAAGAGCTAACATTTATTTCACAAACAAATCAACCAGACAAACAAAATATACAAAAAGAGGGAGCGGAAGACAAGATGGGGAGAGAAGGGGAAGCACACAACCACAACATTTGAGAGCAGGGAGAAGTGTGGGAGGGAGAGGGCTTGGGGGGAGGAGGCGTGGGAAGGGGGGGGGGGGGGGGGGAGAGGTATAAAACACAAGGGGACCGAAATTAGCAGGGGTAGAAAAGATCAAGGTTTTGGATTGGGGAAGATAAGAGATGGTGGTGAACAGCCGTTTTAAAGACCTGGAGGGAGGAGTGGGATTGAAGAGAGTGAGGGAGTTTGTTCCAGAGGCGTGAGAAAAGAGGAATGAAGGAGTGAAGGTGAGCAGAGAGTCTTGATTTTGGCAGTTTAACCATAAGAGGGTTGTAGGCAGATCTTGTGCGACCTGCAGGAATATTTGGGGGACGAGCCCAGAGAGAGCTGGGGGAGCAAGGCCGGAGAGGAGTCGGTAGAAGACGGGAAGACCACCAACCTGCCTGTGGTGAGTAAGTGAAAGGCCCTCGGAGATAGCGTCATCACGGGAGATTCCAATGATTCTGAACGCTTTGGTTTCAACAGCGTAAAGACGAGCTAAGTGTGAGGCAGGAGCACCAGCCCAGAGGGGAGAGCAGTATTCCATTGAGCTGCGGATGAAAGCCTTGTATGTGGTGAGGAGCTCAGGTGTGCCAAGGAAGGACTTCGCACGACGGAGGATGCCCAGTCAGCGACTGGCTTTGGAGGCCAGCTTGGAAATGTGGTTTTCCCAGGAAAGATCATGGCAGATAGTGAGACCCAAAAGCTTGAGTGACAGAACTTCTTGGAGAGGATTATTCAGAAAGTGGATGGGAGGGTTGTCCAGTTGGTCTTTTCGGAGAGACATCGTAAGAGTGTGAGATTTGTCAGGATTGTCAGGATTGCTTCAACAACAAAGAGCAAACCAAACGGAATGTCTGAGGTTTAAATAAGACAGGTTGCGCCAAAATCCTCTCTGACGATGTTCTAATCATTTGCACCTGAGCTGGTGCACCTGATTCTAATTTTAGGTATTTGAAGTAGTGATAAATGTAGGGGTGTACTTACTTTTTCCACATGCAAAATTTGCATTTATGTTTATTTAAATTATACAATGGACTACAAAATGTAAATGTTTCATGATATTTGTTATATTATATCACCTTTATCTATCAATATTGTTGAAATGAAGATCAAATAGCTGTATGTTGAAATATGTTGAAAAAGTTAAAACTTTACATGGGGTGTACTTACTTTTTCATGTGACTGTACATCCTGGACAAACTTGATTTAGCATATAGAAGGCTTCCACCAAGTTTCATTCTAATGCCACCAATGGACCTATATCTACCATACAGAACACAGTCAGTTTGTGTGTTTGTACAGGTGTGTCTCCCCCTTCATAAGGGTAGGTTTTAAAGACCAATCTTTTAACACGAATGTGTGTTCACTATGGTCTATTTTTGAGGATAAAACAAACTCGAAAAATATTTTCCATAAAAGAGTATTTGTGTCTCTTCTCTTGGAAATGTAGACGGTGGCTTGTAAAGCGAGCCTCAAGGGCGGTGTACAGAAGCGTTTTTTTTTATAACAATAAATACAAGGGGCAGGGAGGTGAAATTCACTGCAGTTGATGTGCAACATGCGCAGAGTAAAACGAGTGTTCATTTACATCCGTAGGATATCAAATAAATGAAGAAGATATTAGCACACCTGACACTAGGCCGAGGCTTCAGACTTTGGCACGCTCACAAGGCTGCACCGTCGAATAAACTGTTCCAACCCATCATTTTTGACGAGCTTTTTACTGGTAACTTTATCATTGTGTAACCAAACAGATGGACAGTGAACATCATTGACAAGTTTTCTGAAAGATTGCCTCAAGAACTCAAAACTGCATCTCTTGCTTATGATGTCATGAATGAAGTCTTACGGGAAATGTTTCTCTTCACACAATGGTGTCATGTACAACACCGAAGCTCAGCGTCATCAGGATATGAGGTTTAATCCCTCAGAACACTTTTCTCGAAGCAACTACAGCACTGGTAGTGCACGATCGTTCAATTTTCCTTTCTTTGGGAATTGTATGATGTTGAGTGTTGGTAAGCAGGTCTCAGCTCCCTGCTTGGCCCAGGGCAGTGAGCTAAGTTGACGAATTGGTGAGGGATGAAAGTGAAAGAGGAAAAAAAAGTCTGGACTGAATTCATCATACCGTACTCCATATAATACGAGAAGTGTCTATTTGTGTGTTTGTGTGTTTGACCTCCATGCATTCGTGAACTGCTGAATGGGAATGAGTTAAAATCGTTGGTTGTGCTCAAGGTATGCCCAGAAATGTTCTCGGGGTTAAAAATAAAAATTAATATCCCGAAATTAATGAAAACTTGGTTTTTAATATCAACACCAGTAATACAGTATGTCATAAATGGACGTGCAAATGTTCCCCGTGTTCAAACGTGTCGTCCAAACGTGTCGGGTTGTCAACGACTAAACCGACACCTCTCACTGGCTTTGCTAGTGGGGAGGGTGACTGTTCCACCCTGTCAGGATCAAAAACATCACCTGGCAAAGGGCGGATGAGCTCCCGGAGGGAGTCAATGGCCATCCAGTAAGAGAGTAAGGAGATGATGTCTCCTAAAACAAACACCCATCCGGTTTGGACCGGTTTGAGTCATACCAAAGACTTTTAAAATGGTACCTGCTGCTTCCTTGCTTGAAAAGGATAGAGCACAGACAATCCCCATCGGTTGGCATCCATGGGGGGGAGGAAATTCCTCCTGAGGAAATGCACCGCTGAGTATGGTGAGAAATTGTTCTGACGTCGCTGGTACCCAGAGTATCCCAGGAAGTGACGGTAGTGATGGTGCTTTCCTCCAAGCTCAGTGGCTGTGTAAAGTATTTGGCTAGTCAGTATGTCCATGTGTGTTTGGGTGTGTGTGTGTGTGTGTTTGTGTGTGTGTGTGTTTGTGTGTGTGTTTGTGTGTCAGCTCCATTATAAGTCTTAGCCCATGTATTTTTAAAAAATTAAAAACGGGTCTATTTCCACAAATGACAATCAGGAGTAGATGAAAATCGCGATTATGATTATCGTAGCATATCGTGACGTCACATGTTCCGCAGGAAACAATCTTCTCACCTGTATAGGTGGAGAGTCTATAGGTTGTAGGTTTCAGGTGGGGTCGGTCAGCATCACTCCACAGTTTTGTGAAAACAGCGCGGCTGATGAGCGAGACAGCCGCACCAGTGTATACCTCCATTTGCAATGGTTGATTAATTATTGACAACAACAGAGGCAAGAAAAAAGCTTGTCACGAGAATCAATATGAAACTGGTCATACGATTCTGGGTTATCGGAGACATAGCTCACCTGGTCAAGCTCAGGGTCCTCCGAACCGATAAACTGATGAATCTTCATGTCAGCAACTTTCTCTTTCCCTCATCTGCGTGTGATGCCCAGACAATATGGCCAGTTTTCAAACAAAAGTGGCAAATTGCATCTTTGAATCAACAGGTCTTTCCGTGGATGCTTTCCGTTGAACCGGAAACATTTGTTGTGGGTTTGAGACTGCACTGGCTTCTGACGAGGAGTCTTGTTCCAATGCTTTGACTGATCCGATGCTTGAAGTGTTGGTTTCAGAACTTTGCATGGAAATGGCGGTGTCTGGCATTTTCGAACGTCAGTCTTCTCTCAGCAAGCAGGCGTCAACGAGTGCGGTCATCGGACATGCCAACAACCAGCAAATCACGGAGCATGGCGTCAATCGTTTTGCGGCTGATTCCGAAGAGAATCATTGGAATGCCGTTACATCTCGAGAACGGACCGTTGGCCATTTTACCTCGCGCCTGATTTCGCATCGCTCCAGGTTTTTCCCCTCGCTTCAACCATTTCATCGCATCCAGACGTAACCTGGTGTGTGTGTGTAACGTGGAGTTTGAGTGGGAATTTGCGGTTTGTCGATTGGGAGCTGTTGAACGTCCATACCCGAAGGTGTGTTTTCCCAGTCGCCTCTTGTCACAGATGTGACAGTTTTTTGTGAGGTGTGCAATCAAGTCTGTGATCGACTGACCTCGCTGCTGTCTGCACATGTAGTAGTTGAACCAACGCAGGATGACGGAAGGAGACTGATTGCAAAGTTCGTGTTCAAGGAGGTCTTGAGCTCTACACATGTGAGCTCCTGGACTTTCCGTGAGCTCCTAATCAGGTTTTTATCGAGTGTGAATGTCTCTCTCCCGCAAACAGATAGGAAGACGGCCTTCATCCTGCCTTCCGTCGTGTTGCCGTTCCTCAGAATACGTCTCAAAATCTCCTCCTTTTGGGTCGAATTCATCAATATGGCCAAACCTAGTCATGCCCTTAATGTCTACCCTCATCACCAAGTAATGTACCTCGACAGACAACCATTGATTGTCGTACATTTAATAACTTTCAGGATACAGGAACTTTTAACGTCCACGCTATCTGCACTCTGGCGTATCTCCCGGAAACAGAAAGAGACCCGTTTGAACACGTGTAACGTTTGCACGTCCGTACATGACACCCACAAACATCCTCGACCATGTTGTGGATAGTCGACCGAGGCCCTCATTCCGCACCCCATACTTTTTCGTTTTCTCCGCAACGGCTTGAACGATTGACACGAAACTTTGAACAGGAGCGCCTACCCATGGGGAATATTTTAACAAAGTCACATGATGATTGGATGGAAAATGTGGCAGGTGTTCCAAAAGTCTCTTTTCTGTAGGCATGGGTTGCCGGGTGTTTCACGTATCAGGAATAAACGGCCATATTCCCGGAAGTAGTGGGAGCCAGAATTACCAAGTCCTAATAAAATATTCCATAAACATTCTAGAAGTGGGGAATTCACCGGTCAGTAAGGATGCGCTCTTTGCTAATAGTTTATATTTGAAGAAAAGCATAATGTTGTTACTTGCTCAAATTAAAAATGTTTATTCTTTTTTTGCAACTTTATTTTCTTTATGGAATTATTGGTACCCAATAATGGAATTAATTATTGGTTTGTGGTATTGACTTTATGTTTATGGAATTATTGTACCTTACGCTTCCATTAGCTTTATGCTCATTGGGTAATTGTGATTGCTTGTTTATTTATTTTCTCACCGGCTGCCTTGTGGTGTCGGTTTTTTTTAAACAAAAGCTAATGGTACAATCCTGAAAAAAACCCATTGGCGTCAGGAATGGCATCTGACCATACAATCCTCAGCTCCAAATCTCATAGTGAGAGTTCTAAAGCATGGGCATGGTACACTGGTACAGCTCGAAATACCACATGGGCAAGTCCACCTGCCTATAACAAAAAAAATGAAGGACAACCTGGAGGAAATGAGCAGTACAGGTAAAATGACTGATGGAGACCCATGATGGCAAAGAACTTTAAGTTTGTCATAAATCCCAGTTAGTTCGAGGATCAAATTGGAAAAATAAACAATTACGGAGAAGAATGATCAATGTATGTACGATGATGCAAAGGAGTAGAGACGTTGTTGAAATGCTGAATGGAAGAAGAAGAATTGATATTTGTTATTTTGGAGAAGTCATTGAAATGCTGAACAGAAGAAGAAGAAGAATTGATATTTGTTATTTTAGAGAAGTCATTGAAATGCTGAATAGAAGAAGAAGAACAATTGATATTTGTTATTTTAGAGAAGTTATTGAAATGCTCAATAGAAGAAGAAGAATTGATATTTTGTTATTTTAGAGAAGTCGTTGAAATGCTCAATAGAAGAAGAAGAGAATTGATATTTGTTATTTTAGAGAAGTTATTGAAATGCTCAATAGAAGAAGAAGAATTGATATTTTGTTATTTTAGGGACGTTGTTGAAATGCTCAATAGAAGAAGAAGAGAATTGATATTTGTTATTTTAGAGAAGTTATTGAAATGCTCAATAGAAGAAGAAGAATTGATATTTTGTTATTTTATAGAAGTCGTTGAAATGCTCAATAGAAGAAGAAGAGAATTGATATTTGTTATTTTAGAGAAGTTATTGAAATGCTCAATAGAAGAAGAAGAATTGATATTTTGTTATTTTAGGGACGTTGTTGAAATGCTCAATAGAAGAAGAAGAATTGATATTTGTTATTTTGGAGAAGTCGTTGAAATGCTCAATAGTAGAAGAAGAAGAATTGATATTTTGTTATTTTAGAGAAGTCATTGAAATGCTGAATAGTAGAAGGAGAATAATTGATATTTTGTTATTTTAGAGAAGTCATTGAAATGCTGAATAGAAGAAGGAGAATTGCTATTTGTTATTTTAGAGAAATCATTGAAATGCTCAATAGAAGAAGAAGAATTGATATTTTGTTATTTTAGGGACGTTGTTGAAATGCTCAATCGAAGAAGAAGAATTGATATTTGTTATTTTGGAGAAGTCGTTGAAATGCTCAATAGTAGAAGAAGAAGAATTGATATTTTGTTATTTTAGAGAAGTCATTGAAATGCTGAATAGTAGAAGAAGAATAATTGATATTTTGTTATTTTAGAGAAGTCATTGAAATGCTGAATAGAAGAAGGAGAAGAATTGATATTTGTTATTTTAGAGAAGTTATTGAAATGCTCAATAGAAGAAGAAGAATTGATATTTGGTTATTTTAGAGAAATCGTTGAAATGCTGAATAGAAGAAGAAAAATAATTGATATTTGTTATTTTAGAGAAGTCGTTGAAATAGTCAATAGAAGAAGAAGAAGAATTGATATTTTGTTATTTTAGAGAAGTCGTTGAAATGCTCAATAGAAGAAGAAGAATTGATATTTGTTATTTTAGAGTAGTCGTTGAAATGATCAATAGAAGAAGAAGAAGAATTGATATTTTGTTATTTTAGAGAAGTGGTTGAAATGCTCAATAGAAGAAGAAGAAGAATTGATATTTGTTATTTTAGAGAAGTCGTTGAAATGCGCAATAGAAGAAGAAGAAGAAGAAGAATTGTTATTTTGTTATTTTAGAGAAGTCGTTGAAATGCTCAATAGAAGAATTGATATTTGTTATTTTAGAGAAGTCGTTGAAATGCTCAATGGAAGAAGAAGAAGAAGAAGAATTGATATTTTGTTATTTTAGAGAAGTTGAAATGCTCAATAAAAGAAGAAAAATAATTGATATTTGTTATTTTAGAGAAGTCGTTAAAATGCTGATTCGAAGAAGAAGAATTGATATTTTGTTATTTTAGGGAAGTCGTTGAAATGCTCAATAGAAGAAGAAGAAGAAGAATTGATATTTTGTTATTTTAGAGAAATCGTTGAAATGCTGAATAGAAGAAGAAAAATAATTGATATTTGTTATTTTAGAGAAGTCGTTGAAATGCTGATTCGAAGAAGAAGAATTGATATTTTGTTATTTTAGGGAAGTCGTTGAAATGCTCAATAGAAGAAGAATGGATCTATTTAGAAGAAGAAGAAGAATTTGTATTTGTTATTTTAGAGAAGTCGTTGAAATGCTGAATAGAAGAATAATAATTGATATTTGTTATTTTCAAGATATGTGATTAAAGGGCAAAGGACAAGGCTTATTCACACTGCAACAAATAAATATTTAAATATTTCTGGAATGGAGATCAAAAGGGTATTGATGTTCTCATCACAGAAAGATGTGTACAATAAGTGATTGAAGATTGAAGTAAAGTGTTACGGGGTCCTCACCGATCCCCTGGTCTCGGTAAACCTCCGAACCCCGAGAGGAACCCCGGCAGAAAAATATATTACCCTGTGTTGAAAAATCAATAGTGAAACCACACCAATGATTATAAATGCACAAACTTGTATTATAAATCACACACAGGTAATACGGTACAGTAAATGGCCATTCAGAGGTGCACTCCATATATACCTTATATAAATAAAATCAAGTGACTCACGGCTCTGCCAGCCAATGAACGGACACTCCTCAATGTCTCTATGACTTTTCCCAAGGCGAATGGGATTCGCTCCAGCGGTCGATGGAACAAAATCCGTTCGAAGCCCGAATCTCACTCTCCCGCCGATATACGAAGCGTGTACAGTGGGCAAGGGTGCTCTTCCCGCCAAACTGTACCACGGCGCCCTCCAGAGACGCACCTCCACCGCTCCCTCAGCAAACCGCAATGTAATTGGAGATGAAGCGGTCTCACCCACTTATCCCCGACAGACGGTAGGATGTTGGGGAGAAGACGACACGAAGCAAACCTTCACAGGTCCGAAGCACGGGGTTCAAGATGGCTGACGGCTCTGGCTTGAGCCGACGCGTCGAGGCAAGGATTCGTCGGAATCTCAGCGCCCCAAATCTGTCTACGCAGATTTCTCCACTCCAGCGAATATTCGTATCGCCGGATGTCCCTTCCAGGAACTCCAAAATCCCCTCGCGGCTGTCGGTAGACCTGGCTCGTTACGGAGCGCTGACGTCACCGTCTTCCACGACTTTGCGCGCGCGCTTCTTCCTCCTCATTGTCTTCTCCTCCGGTTTCCTGTTTCACTTTCAGCTATCCTTTTTAACTTTTGATAACCGTTTGTGAATAAGAAGCCGTTTGAAGATAATAATAGTACAAAATATCAGCACTACGTCAAGTGGGTGAAAACCACAATAACGGAAGTCACGAACCCGTAACAAAAGTTATTAGACAAAAAAAGACAAGAATTAGACAAAAAAATCTCAGTTTAATCCATTTGAAATTCAGGCTGTAACAACAACATGTGAAACAGTCAAGGGGTGTGTATACTTTCTGAAGGCAGTGTATGTTTAAATTGGAGTTAGATAGATAGGTATGTAGAGGGATTAGAGATAGAGGTGTAGAGGGTTATTGGCAGCACTTTGAGGTAGCTTGTGTGTGTATGGGCTACAGTATCGGATGTTTGGGTAGCACAGGCCGGATGGGTCGTGCGTATATCATCCTCGTGTACCAAACGTCCTTGTATATGTTTATATTGGATGTCAATATCACAATGTGAAACTGAAATGATTGATCACCGATTGATGATTGGTTGGTTTTCCACACCGATCAGCCATCAGAACTTTGACTTCCATCACCCAACACTCGGTACGTTTAACCCTCATTCTCATTCATACCTGAACAGGTTCGAAGCACAAGGCGATGGTTGAGGTTAAGAACGGTGGCGGGGCAATCCGCATCCTGCCCCAAGCACCTGGAACAACGGATCGGCCCGGTGTTTTACAAGGCCGAACGTTCCGCTGCGACATCTGTGAGGTTCTTGTCAACTCAGAAGGTCAATTAAAGCAAGTAAGAACTGTGAGGTTATCAATATAAACCAATCAATAAATGCATCATTTATTGAAACCTGACATTTCATTCTTACAACATATGTCAGGATGACGAAGATACGATTTGGATGATTTTTCTGACATTGTTCACTTCTTGTAAATTATTTTTGGGCAATGGCTCAGCAGTTTTGTTGTACAAACACATTAAGGATTACTAGCAACGGTACCCTCCCTACAGGCGGGGCTTCAATTGGGAAGCCCAAATGAAAAGGAAAAATATCAGAAATTGAAGGCTTTTTTATTTTAAACGATTTATATAAACATCCGTTAAATCATATCACACGCAAGTCATCAAAATCTAAACAGTGTTTGTAGCAGTTCAAAAAAGCCACTTCACTGTTCATATCGGTAAATATTATTCCAGCGTGTTTGGAAAAACTGGAAAATTGGAAAAATTGGAAATTGGAAAAAATTGGAAAAACAATATAGCCTACTTTATCCCAGGGTGTCCCAGGATTACCCACCCAAAATTTCGTTGCGGTCGGTTCAGCCGTTTTTGCGGTACCTGGGAACAGACAGACAGACATTTGGTGAATTATAGTAAGATAATCAGCTGTCTTCTAGGATGGTAAAGAATGCAGAATTGGATCAAGTGGTTAATCCAGATAAATGGAACCACAGGACCAGGCACCAACTGATTATTTACATGTTTATGGAATGAATAATGGTGAGTGGCAACTTAAATGTGGACATTATTGTACAATGAACAAAGGAAGAAAGGAAGGATCGTTTGGAACAAAGACTGAAACTCTATCATTATCTTGCCAAAACGAAGTTTTTGCAAGATGTATTAGTCAGCTTGTATGTTTGTTATCTTGCCAAAACGAAGTTTTTGCAAGATGTATTAGTCAGCTTGTATGTTTGTTTGTTTTTTTGTTTGTGGTTAATCATTTTTTTTCACGTTTAGATCACTCTGTAGACCACAGTTATTATTGGAAACTCCTGTAACTTCGCATATCAGAGTCCTATAGAGATACCCTTCAGCACACAAAATTTTGAAGGTCAAGGTCAAAGGTCAAGGTCACTTTGTGGTCAATCATGGAGGTCGACGAAACACTAATTTTTTGAGTAACTTTGATCGGATCGTCTCCAAACTTCATGGGAATCTAGTATATGGTCCGGCGCTCAGCTGATTAGTTTTTGGTGGCGATCGGCCTTGACCTTCATGGTTAGCGCTGGAGGTCGAAAATTATTGACCCCAAGGTCAAATTTTGAAATCGTAGGTACCATATCGAGTAATACCTCATATGAATGCCCTTGATGAGTGCTTCCCAGATCTGTAAACAGTTTGACGCTATGACGTCATTTGATGACGTCATGACGAAAAAACGGAATTTTCACATTTTGGCAAGATACGGTTCACCCTGTGGGTGACATATGTTCATTTGTTATCTTGCCAAAACGAAGTTTTTGCAAGATGTATTAGTCAGCTTGTATGTTTGTTTGTTCGTTTTTTTGTTATCTTGCCAAAACGAAGTTTTTGCAAGATGTATTAGTCAGCTTGTATGTTTGTTTGTTTGTGGTTAATCATTTTTTTTTCACGTTTAGATCACTCTGTAGACCACAGTTATTATTGGAAACTCCTGTAACTTCGCATATCAGAGTCCTATAGAGATACCCTTCAGCACACAAAATTTTGAAGGTCAAGGTCAAAGGTCAAGGTCACTTTGCGGTCAATCATGGAGGTCAACGAAACCCTTATTTTTTGAGTAACTTTGATCTTATGATCTCCAAACTTGGTGGGTATATAGGGTGTGGATTGGCGCTCAGCTGATTAGTTTTTGGTGTCGATCGGCCTTGACCTTCAAGGTCATTTTGAAGGTCATTCAATTTTGACCAAAAGGTAAAATTTTCAAGTTTCAGTTACCATATCGAGTAGTACCTCAAATTGAAGCCCTTGTTGGGTGCTTTCCAAACATATAACTAGTTTGACAATGTGACGTCATTTGACGGCGTTATGACGAAAAAACTGCACTTTTCATGTATATTGTATTGCTTTAGTTCGCATTGTTTAGGTCACTCTGTAGACCACAGTTATTATTGGAAACTCCTGTAACTTCGCATATCAGAGTCCTATAGAGATACCCTTCAGCACACACAATTTTGAAGGTCAAGGTCAAAGGTCAAGGTCACTTTGTGGTCAATCATGGAGGTCGACGAAACACTAATTTTTTGAGTAACTTTGATCGGATCGTCTCCAAACTTCATGGGAATCTAGTATATGGTCCGGCGCTCAGCTGATTAGTTTTTGGTGGCGATCGGCCTTGACCTTCATGGTTAGCGCTGGAGGTCGAAAATTATTGACCCCAAGGTCAAATTTTGAAATCGTAGGTACCATATCGAGTAATACCTCATATGAATGCCCTTGATGAGTGCTTCCCAGATCTGTAAACAGTTTGACGCTATGACGTCATTTGATGACGTCATGACGAAAAAACGGAATTTTCATGAAAAAATTATTTCCTCAGTTCTCATCAAAATCTTTCAATATTTCATGTGCGTTGGTCATGAAGACATACTATTCACCATACGAAATTATTAAGGTCAAGGTCAAAGGTCAAGGTCACTTTGCGGTCAATCATGGAGGTCAACAAAACCCTTATTTTTTGAGTAACTTTGATCTTATGATCTCCAAACTTGGTGGGTATATAGGGTGTGGTATGGCGCTCAGCTGATTAGTTTTTGGTGTCGATCGGCCTTGACCTTCAAGGTCATTTTGAAGGTCATTCAATTTTGACCAAAAGGTAAAATAGACAGATGCAGGGGCAAGATACGGTTCACCCTGTGGGTGACATATGTTCATTTTTTTGTTTTTTATCTTGCCAAAACGAAGTTTTTGCAAGATGTATTAGTCAGCTTGTATGTTTGTTTGTTTTTTTGTTTGTTATCTTGCCAAAACGAAGTTTTTGCAAGATGTATTAGTCAGCTTGTATGTTTGTTTTTTTGTTTGTTTTTTTGATTTTTTGTTTGTGGTTAATCATTTTTTTTCACGTTTAGATCACTCTGTAGACCACAGTTATTATTGGAAACTCCTGTAACTTCGCATATCAGAGTCCTATAGAGATACCCTTCAGCACACAAAATTTTGAAGGTCAAGGTCAAAGGTCAAGGTCACTTTGTGGTCAATCATGGAGGTCGACGAAACCCTTATTTTTTGAGTAACTTTGATCGGATCGTCTCCAAACTTCATGGGAATGTAGTATATGGTCCGGCGCTCAGCTGATTAGTTTTTGGTGGCGATCGGCCTTGACCTTCATGGTTAGCGCTGGAGGTCGAAAATTATTGACCCCAAGGTCAAATGTTGAAATCCTTATTTTTTGAGTAACTTTGATCGGATCGTCTCCAAACTTCATGGGAATCTAGTATATGGTCCGGCGCTCAGCTGATTATTTTTTGGTGGCGATCGGCCTTGACCTTCATGGTTAGCGCTGGAGGTCGAAAATTATTGACCCCAAGGTCAAATTTTGAAATCGTAGGTACCATATCGAGTAATACCTCATATGAATGCCCTTGATGAGTGCTTCCCAGATCTGTAAACAGTTTGACGCTATGACGTCATTTGATGACGTCATGACGAAAAAACGGAATTTTCATGAAAAAATTATTTCCTCAGTTCTCATCAAAATCTTTCAATATTTCATGTGCGTTGGTCATGAAGACATACTATTCACCATACGAAATTATTAAGGTCAAGGTCAAAGGTCAAGGTCACTTGGCAAGATACGGTTCACCCTGTGGGTGACATATGTTCATGTTTGTGGTTAATCATTTTTTTTTCACGTTTAGATCACTCTGTAGACCACAGTTATTATTGGAAACTCCTGTAACTTCGCATATCAGAGTCCTATAGAGATACCCTTCAGCACACAAAATTTTGAAGGTCAAGGTCAAAGGTCAAGGTCACTTTGCGGTCAATCATGGAGGTCAACGAAACCCTTATTTTTTGAGTAACTTTGATCTTATGATCTCCAAACTTGGTGGGTATATAGGGTGTGGTATGGCGCTCAGCTGATTAGTTTTTGGTGTCGATCGGCCTTGACCTTCAAGGTCATTTTGAAGGTCATTCAATTTTGACCAAAAGGTAAAATTTTCAAGTTTCAGTTACCATATCGAGTAGTACCTCAAATTGAAGCCCTTGTTGAGTGCTTTCCAAACATATAACTAGTTTGACAATGTGACGTCATTTGACGGCGTTATGACGAAAAAACTGCACTTTTCATGTATATTGTATTGCTTTAGTTCGCATTGTTTAGGTCACTCTGTAGAGCACAGTTCCCTTTGGAAACTCTTGTAAGTTCGCATATCAGAGTCTTTTAGAGATACCCTTTAGCACACAAAATTATGAAGGTCAAGGTCAAAGGTCAAGGTCACTTTGCGGCCAATCATGGAGGTCGACGAAACACTAATTTTTTGAGTAACTTTGATCGGATCGTCTCCAAACTTCATGGGAATCTAGTATATGGTCCGGCGCTCAGCTGATTAGTTTTTGGTGGCGATCGGCCTTGACCTTCATGGTTAGCGCTGGAGGTCGAAAATTATTGACCCCAAGGTCAAATTTTGAAATCGTAGGTACCATATCGAGTAATACCTCATATGAATGCCCTTGATGAGTGCTTCCCAGATATGTAAACAGTTTGACGCTATGACGTCATTTGATGACGTCATGACGAAAAAACGGAATTTTCATGAAAAAATTATTTCCTCAGTTCTCATCAAAATCTTTCAATATTTCATGTGCGTTGGTCATGAAGACATACTATTCACCATACGAAATTATTAAGGTCAAGGTCAAATGGCAAGATACGGTTCACCCTGTGGGTGACATATGTTCATTTTTTTGTTTTTTTGTTTGTGGTTAATCATTTTTTTTCACGTTTAGATCACTCTGTAGACCACAGTTATCTATCTATAATTCCAGTAATCTCTGTGTGTTTGTTTGTACGTTTGTTTGTCTGTGACCGCTGTTTCTCGACAACCACGGGTCCGATATACTTTAAACTTGCCAGGTATATTGCTGGGGACCCGAGGATGTGCCTTTTCATGGTTTCATATTAATCGGACAATTACTTACCGAGCTATGTCCAAAAAACGATTCAACCAATCAGAGAGCAGCGAGCTATCGCGTGTGCCGAACGTGGCGAACACACTCTGCCTCGGATGGCACATTTGAGAGCGTATTCATTTATTTCCCGTCGGCAAACTATGTTGGCGCTATGTTGGCGTTAAACGATGTTTTAAAACTAATTAAAACCCCGGGGGGATTGTCACTGTACTCGCAAGCCGTTCGCCGTTCGCTTTGGCGTTGCGAATGGACCAAAACATTTCATGCACCAAACCATTTCATGTAAAGCGTTCGCCGTTCGCTTTGGCGTTGCGAATGGACCAAAACATTTCATGAACCAAACCATTTCATGTAAATAGAGGGGGAGATATAATTTTAGATATAGATATAGTACGGGCATGCCCTAGTTATTGGAAACTCCTGTAACTTCGCATATCAGAGTCCTATAGAGATACCCTTCAGCACACAAAATTTTGAAGGTCAAGGTCAAAGGTCAAGGTCACTTTGCGGTCAATCATGGAGGTCAACGAAACCCTTATTTTTTGAGTAACTTTGATCGGATCGTCTCCAAACTTCATGGGAATCTAGTATATGGTCCGGCGCTCAGCTGATTAGTTTTTGGTGGCGATCGGCCTTGACCTTCATGGTTAGCGCTGGAGGTCGAAAATTATTGACCCCAAGGTCAAATTTTGAAATCGTAGGTACCATATCGAGTAATACCTCATATGAATGCCCTTGATGAGTGCTTCCCAGATCTGTAAACAGTTTGACGCTATGACGTCATTTGATGACGTCATGACGAAAAAACGGAATTTTCATGAAAAAATTATTTCCTCAGTTCTCATCAAAATCTTTCAATATTTCATGTGCGTTGGTCATGAAGACATACTATTCACCATACGAAATTATTAAGGTCAAGGTCAAATGGCAAGATACGGTTCACCCTGTGGGTGACATATGTTCATTTGTTTTTTTGTTTGTGGTTAATCATTTTTTTTCACGTTTAGATCACTCTGTAGACCACAGTTATTATTGGAAACTCCTGTAACTTCGCATATCAGAGTCCTATAGAGATACCCTTCAGCACACAAAATTTTGAAGGTCAAGGTCAAAGGTCAAGGTCACTTTGCGGTCAATCATGGAGGTCAACGAAACCCTTATTTTTTGAGTAACTTTGATCTTATGATCTCCAAACTTGGTGGGTATATAGGGTGTGGTATGGCGCTCAGCTGATTAGTTTTTGGTGTCGATCGGCCTTGACCTTCAAGGTCATTTTGAAGGTCATTCAATTTTGACCAAAAGGTAAAATTTTCAAGTTTCAGTTACCATATCGAGTAGTACCTCAAATTGAAGCCCTTGTTGAGTGCTTTCCAAACATATAACTAGTTTGACAATGTGACGTCATTTGACGGCGTTATGACGAAAAAACTGCACTTTTCATGTATATTGTATTGCTTTAGTTCGCATTGTTTAGGTCACTCTGTAGAGCACAGTTCCCTTTGGAAACTCTTGTAAGTTCGCATATCAGAGTCCTATAGAGATACCCTTCAGCACACAAAATTTTGAAGGTCAAGGTCAAAGGTCAAGGTCACTTTGCGGTCAATCATGGAGGTCAACGAAACCCTTATTTTTTGAGTAACTTTGATCTTATGATCTCCAAACTTGGTGGGTATATAGGGTGTGGTATGGCGCTCAGCTGATTAGTTTTTGGTGTCGATCGGCCTTGACCTTCAAGGTCATTTTGAAGGTCATTCAATTTTGACCAAAAGGTAAAATTTTCAAGTTTCAGTTACCGTATCGAGTAGTACCTCAAATTGAAGCCCTTGTTGAGTGCTTTCCAAACATATAACTAGTTTGACAATGTGACGTCATTTGACGGCGTTATGACGAAAAAACTGCACTTTTCATGTATATTGTATTGCTTTAGTTCGCATTGTTTAGGTCACTCTGTAGAGCACAGTTCCCTTTGGAAACTCTTGTAAGTTCGCATATCAGAGTCTTTTAGAGATACCCTTTAGCACACAAAATTATGAAGGTCAAGGTCAAAGGTCAAGGTCACTTTGCGGCCAATCATGGAGGTCGACGAAACACTAATTTTTTGAGTAACTTTGATCGGATCGTCTCCAAACTTCATGGGAATCTAGTATATGGTCCGGCGCTCAGCTGATTAGTTTTTGGTGGCGATCGGCCTTGACCTTCATGGTTAGCGCTGGAGGTCGAAAATTATTGACCCCAAGGTCAAATTTTGAAATCGTAGGTACCATATCGAGTAATACCTCATATGAATGCCCTTGATGAGTGCTTCCCAGATCTGTAAACAGTTTGATGCTATGACGTCATTTGATGACGTCATGACGAAAAAACGGAATTTTCACATTTTGGCAAGATACGGTTCACCCTGTGGGTGACATATGTTCATTTTTTTGTTTGTGGTTAATCATTTTTTTTCACGTTTAGATCACTCTGTAGACCACAGTTATTATTGGAAACTCCTGTAACTTCGCATATCAGAGTCCTATAGAGATACCCTTCAGCACACAAAATTTTGAAGGTCAAGGTCAAAGGTCAAGGTCACTTTGTGGTCAATCATGGAGGTCGACGAAACACTAATTTTTTGAGTAACTTTGATCGGATCGTCTCCAAACTTCATGGGAATCTAGTATATGGTCCGGCGCTCAGCTGATTAGTTTTTGGTGGCGATCGGCCTTGACCTTCATGGTTAGCGCTGGAGGTCGAAAATTATTGACCCCAAGGTCAAATTTTGAAATCGTAGGTACCATATCGAGTAATACCTCATATGAATGCCCTTGATGAGTGCTTCCCAGATCTGTAAACAGTTTGACGCTATGACGTCATTTGATGACGTCATGACGAAAAAACGGAATTTTCATGAAAAAATTATTTGTTTTTTTGTTTGTGGTTAATCATTTTTTTTTCACGTTTAGATCACTCTGTAGACCACAGTTATTATTGGAAACTCCTGTAACTTCGCATATCAGAGTCCTATAGAGATACCCTTCAGCACACACAATTTTGAAGGTCAAGGTCAAAGGTCAAGGTCACTTTGTGGTCAATCATGGAGGTCGACGAAACACTAATTTTTTGAGTAACTTTGATCGGATCGTCTCCAAACTTCATGGGAATCTAGTATATGGTCCGGCGCTCAGCTGATTAGTTTTTGGTGGCGATCGGCCTTGACCTTCATGGTTAGCGCTGGAGGTCGAAAATTATTGACCCCAAGGTCAAATTTTGAAATCGTAGGTACCATATCGAGTAATACCTCATATGAATGCCCTTGATGAGTGCTTCCCAGATCTGTAAACAGTTTGACGCTATGACGTCATTTGATGACGTCATGACGAAAAAACGGAATTTTCACATTTTGGCAAGATACGGTTCACCCTGTGGGTGACATATGTTCATTTTGATTGTTAATATGGCTTACTATTAATGAATTGACGTGGAACAAGCACATTCAGGAGGAGCCGCACATATTCTGAAAATTTCGTGTCCATCGGACGAACAGTTGCAGAGGAATTTTTGTTTTATTCATACTGATCGGATCAAGCATTGTACTTGTCGAATTCTGACGTCATAATTAAGGCACCGATGACATCACCATCAACATATCTTATTCCCCATGGTGAGTATTTGACAGTACTTGACTTGAATTGACGTGGAACAATTGAGTCCGGCTGTTGTTATGAGATTGACTCAAAACATGAACAGTCGGAGCGCGATGGAATGGATGCTGATCCTGGAATGGATGCTGATCCGGCAGTTGGATCCTCGGTGAGAAGTTGCGCAAACAATGGGCGACTCTTCTTACTTAGAATAAACTGCAAGATCTTTATCGTCTTGAAACTAAATGCAGATGGCACAGCCAGGTTTGTGCCCTTGTCTGACGGACGCCTCGCTCGCTCCAAGACGTTGGCACTGGACCAGAACAGTGGTTTACGGTTGAATCTTCATTGGGAATCAAACACAACATGACAGCTCAATGGTTTCAATGATTTCAGGGAGTAAGTTGGCGGTCGAACAAATAATCTATGATTGGAACAGGAAAGGTTTTGTTTTTTTGGGGCTTTTTGGGGCTTTTTGGAATTGATCTCAAGTGCTTGTGCCACCCCATTGTGTGCATCGCCACTCCGACTTCCAATCCACATGATCAACAAACGTTAGTTGGGACACCTTTGGGGAATGGAAGTATCATAGCCAATGCAATTGCATTAGGTGGAGAGAAAGGGCCTTGCAAAGCGAAGCACGGGAAGTCTTTCAAGCCCAGAGCGCTCCCTTTGGATATATCAGCTCAGGAGGAAGCCAGGCCATCTGCCTTCTTTTCATTCACACGTTTACACTTGCCCCCAAGGCCATTGGAATGTTTGCATTAATTCCAAGATAGCTGTGTTGAAACAGCCTTTTGGAAGTTCAACATAGATACAAACCTTCAGAAATAAAAGCTTGGAGGTAAGCCCTGGCCCAGTGGCACAAAGAGACTAAAGCTTCAATTGATAGCAGGCAAAACTGGACCGTTAAGTGTCCATTTGAGGCAGGAGATGGCATGGCCCACCGAGACATCGCTTCGGGCTTCAGCCGCCAAACATGGACGCTGGATCGAGTGATAAGCTTGTGTAAGTGACGAGTGCGGCACATTCAAGGCATTCTTTCTGATGCTGAATGGAAGCGCAAGAGCAGAGGCCTTGAGCGGTGACGTTCCAAACTTGTATTGTGCCAGACTCCCAATCCGTCACCCTCAGTGTCCTGCTCATCATATATTTTCCACCCTTTTTGGATGTGTCCTGACATTAGCTTTATCCAGATGAAATATTGGAGATCCACAATCCAAGCAGTTTTCGATCTCCTTCGGGAGGTCATTCCTTAAAGTAACAATTAGCAGGGTTTTCATACCAGCTGAGGGAGTCTGTCTCGGTAAAAGTCTGTTTTCTTTTTGACACTGAAACCGATTTTGATCATTTTAAGATCTGATGACATCCGTAAAGTCATTATCTTGATTTAATCCTCTTTTGAATGTCTGACTATACTAAAAAAAATTGCTTTATGTTCATTTAATGTTTTTATTTTGTTTGGTTCAACTGTTTTCCAGTGTTAAAAACACTAAAAACCATTGTGGCAAGTAAGAGATTCCATTTTCAGGTTTCAAATGTAATCATTATGCATCGTCCTTTAACTCATTTATGCAGGAAAGTCTTAAAAGATGTGAAATCTACAGTTATTCGTTACTGGAGGACAAAATGTGTTTGTTGGTCAGAAAGCTCCCTGAACTATGACGTAAGAACAACTGGTGGTCCATAATGTGCTCTGCTAAGGCTCCGATCGGGCCCGTTTGTTTCCGACAGCATGTCATCAGTCGGAGGCATAAAGACAAGATGGCCGGCAAGCCCTCAAAGCCAAAGTTTGCTCCTTACAGCAAACCGCAACGGAGGTCTACATCTTTAATGGTAAGCTCCTGTGATTTCATCTCTCGGACTGATAAGTTGTGCCGGGGCTTTCAAATCACAATTTACCATTTAAAGTTGAAACGTAAAGGTCTCGGTCTTTATTTATTCTCAAAGTCCTTCCTTCTGCTGAAGTTTGAAATCATCTGATGATTCCTACAGGTCGGCCGAACCTTCTTTTGAGGATCTTTTTTGAAAAGGGTAAAGTGCTCAACACGATAACGGTTTACAAAGGCAAGAAGTGGTTGGGAAGGTTTGAATACCATTACTTGTGGTTATTAGACCCCGGTGAACGGGGGCTTATGGATTGGGTCTCCTCCGTCCGTCCATTCGTGCATCCGCAACCATATCTCACGGATGGAGGGACCGATTTTGTTCATACTTGGCAAAAAGACATTACATTATGGTTCTCCCTAAGTTTTCCCTGCGGGTGGTGCATTTTATTCCTGCCTTTCAGATTTCCTTTATTTGCTAACGAGTCACTCTTCCTCTCCTCTCTGTTTTCTGGCAGTGTCCTCCACGTTAATGCACTGAGACTCTTACAACACCTCATAAACATCAATGATTTGTCTAATTCAACTTCACACACACTGTATGTATGTATATATGTATGTATGTATGTATGTATGTATGTATATGATACATAATGAGTTCTCCAACCTGTTGTTAAAATCGAACAAATAAATAAAATGTTATTTTACAAAAAATATTATTTGTTCGATTTTAACAACAGGTTGGAGAACTCATTATGTATCATTGTTATATTCCCAATCTCTCCTCCTCTCTGTTTCCCTTTTTGAGGAAGACAAATTATGAATTGCGAAAGATGATGGGAATAGAGCCTGTGATTGATACTGTGAAAAGAAACAGGTTGAGATGGTTTGGTCATGTGTTAAGGAAGGATGAAAGTGACTGGTTGAGAAGAATGATGGAAATGAATGTAGAAGGAAGTAGAGGACAAGGAAGACCAAAAAAGACTTGGCTAAAGGTGGTGGAAGAAGAAATGCGGGTAATGGGGTTAACAAGGGGGGATGCAGAAAATAGGGGCAAATGGAGAAGATTGTCATGGGGACCGCAAGGCTAACCTTCCTGTAACCTGTAACCTTATATAAATAATATATATATATATATATATACATATATATATATATATATATATATATATATATATATATATATATATAATTATATATATAATAATAATAATAATAATTCATTTATTTTGTATAGCGCTTTTCCAGAAGCCCAAAGGCGCTTTGACAGAGTGGAAAACATAATGCATAACAATACATGAAAACAACAATTGCAAAAAGACAAGAATCAAGAAAACAAACAGCAGCGATATACGGCATATATATAAGACAAGAATCAAAAAGACAAGACAAGAATCAATAGGGAAATATTTAAAGCAAAAGGAGGGAGAAGGAGAAGAGATAGTCAGGGGTTAAATGCTGTGGGTTGAATGTTGAATGCAGCGTTGAACAGGTGGGTCTTTAGTGATGTTTTGAATGTGGTGAGTGAGGAGGAGTCTCTGATGGTGTGAGGTAGTGAGTTCCAGAGGGTGGGAGCAGCGATGGAGAAGGCCCTGTCCCCCCAGGATCTGAATTTGGTCCGGATGGAGGGGGTCAGGAGGTTGGTACTAGCAGAGCGGAGGTTGCGGGTGGGAGTGTGTCTGGAGAGGAGGTCAGCCAGGTAGGATGGGGCCAGGTTATGGAGGGCTTTGTATGTCAAGAGGAGGATTTTGTACTGGATTCTCTGGGGGATGGGGAGCCAGTGAAGCTTGTAAAGGACGGGGGTGATGTGGTCACGGGTCCGGGAATGAGTGAGTAGACGGGCAGCGGAGTTCTGAATGTATTGGAGTTTATTGGTGATTTTTGAGGGTGAACCATAGAGGAGGCTATTGCAGTAGTCCAGACGGGAGGTGATGAAGGCGTGGATGAGGGTTTCTGCAGCCGTGGAGGAGAGGGATGAGCGGAGACGGGCAATGTTTTTCAGGTGAAAGAAGGCTGACTTTGTGATCTGTTTAGTGTATTTGTCGAAGGAAAGGGTTTGGTCAAAGATGACGCCAAGATTCCGGATGTGAGGGGAGGTGGATACTGGGATACCGTCGATGTTGAGGGCAAAGTTATGGGTGGATTTTGTGAGCGTTTTTGGGCCAATGATGATTATTTCAGATTTATCACAGTTAAGCTTGAGGAAGTTGATTTGAAGCCAGGATTTTATTTCAGTGATGCAGTTTGTCAGGATAGAGTGGGTGTCGGTGGAGACGGACTTGGTGGAGATGAAAAGCTGGATGTCATCGGCGAAGCAGTGGAATTGGAGACCATGACGGCGGATTAAGTGACCGAGCGGGGACAGGTAAAGGATGAAGAGGAGGGGGCCAAGAACTGAACCTTGGGGGACACCTTGGGGGAGGGGAGCAGTGGGGGATTTGCAGTTATTGATGGAGATGAACTGGCATCTGTCAGAGAGGTATGATTTAATCCAAGAGAGGGCAGTGCCGGTGACGTTAAAGGTGGATTCAAGTCGGGTGAGGAGGATAGTGTGATCGATGGTGTCAAAGGCAGCGCTGAGGTCGAGGAGGACGAGAATGTTGAGGTTGCCAGCGTCAGAGGAGAGGAGAAGGTCGTTGGTGATTTTGAGGAGAGCAGTTTCAGTACTGTGGTTGGAGCGGAATCCGGATTGGAATGTTTCATACAAGTTATTGGCAGAGAGATGATGTTTGAGTTGAGTGGCTACAGCGCGTTCCAAAACTTTTGACAGAAAGGGTAGGTTGGAGATGGGTCTGAAGTTGTTTAGGGTGTCAGGGTTTAGACCAGGTTTTTTTAGAATGGGGGTAACAGCAGCAATTTTGAGGGAAGGTGGGACGATGCCTGTAGACAGGGAGGAGTTTATTGTTGCAATGATAAGTGGAGAGAGAGCAGGGAGGGAGGCTTTGACAAAGCTGGAGGGGATGGGGTCAAGAGTGCAGGTGGCAGTTTTCATTCCTATGAGGAGTTCAGAGAGGTCAGTAGGAGAGATTGGGGAGAACCGAGACAGGGGATGGCAGGACAAGGGGGGGGCAGGTGGTTGGAGGGGGAGCGGGTGCGGCGGTGGTCAAGCTGTTGTAGATGTTGTCAATTTTGCGTTGGAAGAAAGAGAGGAAGGAGATGCAGTTGTCTACTGTGAATGACTGGGTGGTGGTGTTCAGGGGGCGGAGGAGTTTGTTTATTGTCGAGAAGAGTGCTTTTGGGTTTCCGGAGCCAGAGTGGATAATTTGAGAGTAGTAGGCAGAGCGGGCGCGTGAGAGGGCATCTTTGTAGTGTTGTATGTGGTCCTTGTAGGCTTGGGAGTGAACTGTGAGACCCGTTTTATTGCGGAGTCTTTCAAGTTGGCGAGCACGAGTTTTCATCAGGTGGAGTTCAGGGGTAAACCAGGGAGCAGAATGGGTGAAAGAAACTGTTTTGGTTTTTACAGGCGCAAGCTGGTCAAGGCAGGAGGAGAGAGTGTGGTTGTAGTAGTCAGTGAGGTCGGAAGGGGTGTGGAGGTCAATGAAGGGAGAAGTGGACATTTTTTCAGAGAGGGTGGATGAGAATGAGGTAGGTGAAAGAGCGTTTAGCTTACGGAAGTTGATTGTGCGATAATGCCTTGGTGTTGGGGCGGGGATGTTGATGGTCAGAGTGATGGCTAAGTGGTCAGAGAGGGTGAGGTCGGAGCCATAGAGATGGTGCAAATTTAATCCAGTGGAGCAGACAAGGTCCAAAATGTGACCACGGATATGGGTAGGAAAGTCGACATGTTGAGTGAGGTTAAAGCAGGTGAGTAAATCAGTGAAGTCAGTGGTTATTGTGGAGTCAGTGGAGTCCATGTGGATATTGAAATCACCAAGGAGGAGGATTGAGGGGGAGAGGGAACATAGCTGGGTCAGAAAGTAGGAGAAGTCAGACAGGAATGATGGGTGTGGTTTGGGAGGGCGGTAGACGACAGCCATGACTGACTGCGTGTGACCAGAGAGTTTTAAAGCCAGGTGTTCAAATGATGGAGCAGATGAGATGGAGATGAGGTTGGTCTTGATGTCTTGACGGTGGATAACGGCAATTCCACCACCTCGGCCCTCCGAGCGTGGTTTATTGACGTAGGAATATCCACTGGGTGTGGTGAGGTTGAGTGTGTAGTAGTCCAGAGGTTGTTGCCAGGTTTCGGTGAGACAGAGAAAGTCCAGTTTGTTATCCAGGATGTATTCGTTCAGGATGAGGCATTTATTGTTGAGGGACCGGGTGTTGAACAGGGTGAGCTTGATGTTGTTTTGAACAGCAGGGATGAATTCAGGTGATTTAGCCAGGGTTTGTAGGCAAGAGGTGCGATCGTGTGGGTTGCTGTGACCAGGTGCGCTGGGACGAAGAGTGAGAGTGCGCTGAGCCGACCAGAGGACGGGGATGGAGTGACCTGATTGCATATAAACAAACTTGCGACCGGAGCCACGGTGAATGTACCTGGGTCGTCGGAGGAGTCCATTTGATTTGATGGCAGAGATGCATGATGGGGTGGAGCGGGTATTGAGCAGAAGAAGCCTTGCGGCGGAGTACTTCAGAGCCATGCCAGGCAGGAGCGAAGGGACGAGTACGAGGCCAAGGTCGAGGAGGCAAAGCGGCAAACGCAGCAGCAAACGCAGCGGCAAACGCAGCGGCAAACGACTGCAGCCGCTAATCAAGACCACAGCGGCAAACAAGGCCACAAGGCCACCGGCAAACAAGGCCACGGCCACAAACAACGGGAGCGGGCCTTTCGAATTCCGTATTCCGTACCATCAAAAGCAGATTCCGTTATCCAGCCGGAGAACACGCGGCACGTGCGGGTGTGAAAAGGCAGGACAGGCGTGAGATGTCAGGTCAGAAAGGTAGAAGCAGACCCTGTACATCCATCCAGTCGGAGAAGCGGCGAATATGCAACGCCAGCGTCCTCTCGCAACCGAACCCGGAAGTCAAGTATACAGTGAAACCTTGACTTACGAGTTTAATTCGTTCTGTGACCGAGCTCGTAACTCAATTTGCTCGTTTCTCAAATTAAATTTCCCCATTAAAATGAATTGAAATGCTATTAATCCGTTCCAGCCCCCCAAAAACCACACCAATTTTTTTTGTTACGTGTTTTTAAATAAGAAAAATGTACTTTATAAATAACAAATAATGTATAAACAAGCACGACCTCGTATATACTGTACATAATAAGCGGCGTTACGCGCGCTGCTTGTAAACAAGGAGGAAGCGGACAACGCGGTAATTTGTAAGAGTCTTTATTCAAGAGCTCACTGTAACACTGGCGCGCTCCGGGCTGCGCGCCCGGTGTATATCCTGAGGCCACGCCTACCCCTCGGCGTGGCCCCCGCCCACTTGGTGCGCGGAATGATGTCACCACGCCAGTGTGCTTCCGTGTCCGCCACAATGCAAAGAAATAAATTGGTTTTATTAAGTGTATTTACCTTGAAGATCAGACGAAGATGCTGGCGGAGGTGGAGGAGATGACTTTTGCCTTTTTCGCCACACTTTCCTCGCTTTCACTTGCAGGGCGTTTCAATAAAAACCTGTCCAACGAGGTTTGTTTCTTCCTCCCTTTCAAAATGTTTCGATCGTACTGCTACGATCGTACTGCCTCGCCAAGTCGACAACACGCACACCTCGCTCATGTTTTTCGACGATTGCGTGTTTTATATCCAAGCACATCATCCTCTTCTTCTTCTCAGTACTGCCCTTGGCACTCAATTTCTTAGGACCCATGGTTAAAACTAAGAAATTTTCCAAAATAACCAACATGCGAAAACAAAGCAGCAGCGATATACGGCAGAGATGCTTGCACGGCAAGATAACCACGTCACCGGAACGCTCGTTGGGCCACCTGGTGGCGGGTGGCGTAAGCTCATAACTCAGATCTCGGCTCGCATCTCAAAGCAAAAAACCGCCCGAGCGACGGCTCGTATCTCGGAAAACTCGTAAGTTGGTGCACTCGTAAGTCAAGGTTTCACTGTATATATATATATATATATATATATATATATATATATATATATATATATATATATATATATATATATATATATATATATATATATGTATATATATATATATATATATATATATATATGTATATATATATATATATATATATATATGTATATATGTATATATATATATATATATATATATATATATATATATATATATATATATATATATATATATATATATATATATATATTTCCCTCTAGCAGGGAAAATGGCCTTAAAATGCCTGTTGTTGTATTCCCAACTGCAAATCTTTACTTGATATATATATATATATATATATATATATATATATATATATATATATATATATATATATATATATATATATATATATATATATATATATAAATTCCCTTTTTGAGGCAATGTTTTTATGGCCGGATGCCCTTCCTGACGCCAACCTTTTAGTTGTCTCTTACGACTTGCAGGGATATGGTGCATCTATTCTAAACTGGGGCACACACCGACACATTCATCCCATCTAGCTGGTACTCAATTTGCTGACCTCGGAAGGATGACAGGCTGAGTCAACCCCCTGGCATTAATTCAACGATCGACCGGGATTCTAAGTCAGGATCCTAGGATCCCAAGCCAACACCAATATATATATATATATATATATATATATATATATATATATATATATATATATATATATATATATATATATATATATATATATATATACGAGGGGCAGTCAATAAGTAACCATGAAATATTTTTCACAACTTGTTTATTGCATGTACGTGTGTAACTGTGTGGGTTTTCAACATAATCTCCACTGCATTCAATGCATTTTTTCCAGCGCTTTACTATGGCCTGGATTCTTCGAGAAAAACGATATTTTGGCTGCTTGTGTAGCCAATCATGCACCGCCTCTTGGACCTCTTCGTCAGATCGGAAAGTGGTTCCACCAAGCGCCTCTTTAAATGGCCCAAAGATGTGGTAATCCAAAGGGGCGAGGTCTGGCGAGTAGGGTGGATGAGGAAGACACTCAAAATGCAGGTCCTCAATTGTTGCAGCTGTAGCGTGGGCAGTATGGGGCCGTGCATTGTCATGCTGCAGCAAAACACCGGTAGTGAGTAGTCCCCGACGTTTTTATCTGATTGCTGGTTTCAGATGATTTTTAAGGAGGTTGCAGTATGATGCACTGTTGACTGTGGTCCCTCTGGACATGTAATGCTCTACAAGTGGGCCTTGGCTATCTCAGAAGAGCGGCAGCATCACTTTTCCAGCGGACGCCTGTGTGCGGATTTTTTTTTGGCTTCGGCGAAGTTTAATGGCGCCACTCTTTGTTTGCCCTTTTCATTTCTGGCTGAAAGTAGTGGACCCAGCTTTCATCCCCAGTCACTACGCGCTGTAAGAAAGCGTCGCCTTCTGTTTCGTAACGTCGCAGAAGTTCTTCACATGCATCCACTCGCCGTTCTTTCAGTTCGGGTGTGAGTTGTCTGGGCACCCACCTTGCAGACACTTTGTGGAACCCCAGCACGTTGTGAATGATATGGTGTGCTGAACCATGGATAATATTCAATTTGGAGACCACGTCATCCAGCGTAATGCGACGGTTTTCCCTTAGCACACGCTCAACTCCTGCAACCATTTTTGGTGTGTCTGCTGTGTGAGGCCGGCCCCGAGCGATCAGCGTCTGCCACACTTGACACTCCACTTTTAAACTTCCTGTCCCAGTCGTACACCTGCTGCAGTGATAAACATGTGTCACCATATTGCATCTTCATTCTGCAATGCATTTCACTGGGATTCTCACCCTCTCTTCCCAAGAAACGGATGACAGAACGTTGCTCCTCCCTGGTGCATGCCTCTTGGAACTGCTCTACTGACGTCATGCGCTCAATGTTGCCAGATCTAAAACAGGCAAAACATGACTCTTACCCATAGATAATATCACCATACTGCAAAGCCGCATTGAGCTGGTGAAGCCAAAGCCTCTATTGAACCTTTTCGCAATTGTTTATGCATAGGTCCGCATCCGCAAGATGGCGGCCTCCATGGAGCGATTTGGTGCGTCAAAGCTTCGAAATTCTCAAAGGATCCAGCAAAATCTGGCTTTTCAACATAATACGCATTCATTCACAACACCGGCTTCGCCAGCTATAATAACATATGTACAACTACACACATTACATTCTCGAATTATATCGCCATTTTATGGATGCTTATTGACTGGCCCTCGTACATATATATATATATAATTATATAAAAGGAGCCATGTCTGTCTATCAGTCTGTCTATCTGTCTGTTTGTTTGTAATGTTATGACTTGAGAACAGATTAACAGATTTCAATAAATCCAACTATGGTGGATTCAGGGAACTCCTGGGAAAGTTTGTGACACAAAAAATACTAAAAAATATATTATGGGTACATGGGCACACGTTGTGAAACTGCAAACACCACCTTGTGACACAGGTTATCCCAGCACGGAGGGCAGGATCTCCCAGGAATCCTTTTTTGTTCTTGTTCCAGAGATGAGCAATCACAGCTATGCCGAGGAAACAGAAAGCCCTATGTTTTTCATTCATTTGTCTTCATTTATGCAAAGGCAGAGACAAGCAGACCCCAAAGTTTGTTTCTTAGCATGGCCTGTGCCTAATACGTACCCCCCAGACAGTTCGATCAAAAGAAAGAAGAAATTGGGAGGGCGAGACAGCATTTATATTTTGATCTTTCTTTTAGTTTGTTGTGGTATATTATTCGCAATTCAGCATCTAAAAAGTTTGTGATGAATATCCTATTTACAATCTCCTCGCTCCGTGAGTGTTTAGCTAGGCCGGCATCTATACACCACCTAATTTCATTTTTTTCCCCTTTAACAAAATCCGTTTTCTTTTTTTTTTTACAGTTAAACAAAGATTGATATTCCCGTCAGCAAAGTGATGGGTCTTATATTGTAGTATATATAAAAGGAAGAGGTGCATCCAACCAAAAAGTAACCTGATCTACTCTGCTGATCTTATGATTACCAAGCAAGAGCAGACCCGGTCTCAGATGGTGTTCTACCAACACTCATCGAGCTTCCTCAGACCAACAAACTCCAAGCCCCGTCACGTGACCGCTTTTATTCCCTAGGTGACAGTTCATTTCCGGTCATGTGCCGTTGTGAGAGGTCAATCGAGGAGCATTTTTTTTGCCGAACCTGAAGCAGCAAAAGTCAATCACATCATCGATGATCTGCTGTGCTCTTTTTATTACCTGATGGTGATCTGGTATTGTATGTGTGGGGTTGAGTAGGTGTGTGTTTGGTGTTGTTTTTTGGTCGTCTGCTCTGCTCTTTTTATTACCTGATGGTGATCTGGTATTGTATGTGTGGGGTTGAGTAGGTGTGTGTTTGGTGTTGTTTTTTGGTCGTCTGCTCTGCTCTTTTTATTACCTGATGGTGATCTGGTATTGTATGTGTCGGGTTGAGTGTGTGTTTGTTGTTGTTTTTTGGTCGTCTGCTCTGCTCTTTTTATTACTTGCTGGTGATCTGGTATTGTATGTGTGGGGTTGAGTGGGTGTGTGCTTGTTGTTGTTTTTTGGTCGTCTGCTCTGCTCTTTTTATTACTTGCTGGTGATCTGGTATTGTATGTGTGGGGTTGAGTGGGTGTGTGCTTGTTGTTGTTTTTTGGTCGTCTGCTCTGCTCTTTTTATTACTTGCTGGTGATTTGGTATTGTATGTGTGGGGTTGAGTGGGTGTGTGCTTGTTGTTGTTTTTTGGTCGTCTGCTCTGCTCTTTTTATTACTTGCTGGTGATCTGGTATTGTATGTGTGGGGTTGAGTGGGTGTGTGTTTGCTGTTGTTTTTTGGTCGTCTGCTGTGCTCTTTTTATTACCTGATGGTGATCTGGTATTGTATGTGTGGGGTTGAGTGGGTGTGTGCTTGTTGTTTTTTGGTCGTCTGCTGTGCTCTTTTTATTACCTGATGGTGATCTGGTATTGTATGTGTGGGGTTGAGTGGGTGTGTGCTTGTTGTTTTTTGGTCGTCTGCTGTGCTCTTTTTATTACTTGCTGGTGATCTGGTATTGTATGTGTGGGGTTGAGTGGGGGTGTGCTTGTTGTTTTTTGGTCGTCTGCTGTGCTCTTTTTATTACCTGATGGTGATCTGGTATTGTATGTGTGGGGTTGAGTGGGGGTGTGCTTGTTGTTTTTTGGTCGTCTGCTGTGCTCTTTTTATTACCTGATGGTGATCTGGTATTGTATGTGTGGGGTTGAGTGGGTGTGTGCTTGTTGTTTTTTGGTCGTCTGCTCTGCTCTTTTTATTACCTGATGGTGATCTGGTATTGTATGTGTGGGGTTGAGTGGGTGTGTGCTTGTTGTTTTTTGGTCGTCTGCTGTGCTCTTTTTATTACTTGCTGGTGATCTGGTATTGTATGTGTGGGGTTGAGTGGGGGTGTGCTTGTTGTTTTTTGGTCGTCTGCTGTGCTCTTTTTATTACCTGATGGTGATCTGGTATTGTATGTGTGGGGTTGAGTGGGTGTGTGCTTGTTGTTTTTTGGTCGTCTGCTCTGCTCTTTTTATTACTTGCTGGTGATCTGGTATTGTATGTGTGGGGTTGAGTGGGTGTGTGCTTGTTGTTTTTTGGTCGTCTGCTGTGCTCTTTTTATTACCTGATGGTGATCTGGTATTGTATGTGTCGGGTTGTGGGTGTGTGCTTGTTGTTTTTTGGTCGTCTGCTGTGCTCTTTTTATTACTTGCTGGTGATCTGGTATTGTATGTGTGGGGTTGAGTGGGTGTGTGCTTGTTGTTTTTTGGTCGTCTGCTGTGCTCTTTTTATTACTTGCTGGTGATCTGGTATTGTATGTGTCGGGTTGAGTGGGTGTGTGCTTGTTGTTTTTTGGTCGTCTGCTGTGCTCTTTTTATTACCTGATGGTGATCTGGTATTGTATGTGTGGGGTTGAGTGGGTGTGTGCTCGTTGTTTTTTGGTCGTCTGCTGTGCTCTTTTTATTACTTGCTGGTGATCTGGTATTGTATGTGTGGGGTTGAGTGGGTGTGTGCTTGTTGTTTTTTGGTCGTCTGCTGTGCTCTTTTTATTACCTGATGGTGATCTGGTATTGTATGTGTGGGGTTGAGTGGGTGTGTGCTTGTTGTTTTTTGGTCGTCTGCTGTGCTCTTTTTATTACCTGATGGTGATCTGGTATTGTATGTGTGGGGTTGAGTGGGTGTGTTTGTTGTTGTTTTTTGGTCGTCTGCTCTGCTCTTTTTGTTACTTGCTGGTGATCTGGTATTGTATGTGTGGGGTTGAGTGGGTGTGTGCTTGTTGTTTTTTGGTCGTCTGCTGTGCTCTTTTTATTACCTGATGGTGATCTGGTATTGTATGTGTGGGGTTGAGTGGGTGTGTGCTTGTTGTTTTTTGGTCGTCTGCTCTGCTCTTTTTATTACCTGATGGTGATCTGGTATTGTATGTGTGGGGTTGAGTGGGTGTGTGCTTGTTGTTTTTTGGTCGTCTGCTGTGCTCTTTTTATTACTTGCTGGTGATCTGGTATTGTATGTGTGGGGTTGAGTGGGGGTGTGCTTGTTGTTTTTTGGTCGTCTGCTCTGCTCTTTTTCTTACTTGCTGGTGATTTGGTATTGTATGTGTGGGGTTGAGTGGGTGTGTGCTTGTTGTTTTTTGGTCGTCTGCTGTGCTCTTTTTATTACCTGATGGTGATCTGGTATTGTATGTGTGGGGTTGAGTGGGTGTGTGCTTGTTGTTTTTTGGTCGTCTGCTGTGCTCTTTTTATTACTTGCTGGTGATCTGGTATTGTATGTGTGGGGTTGAGTGGGTGTGTGCTTGTTGTTTTTTGGTCGTCTGCTGTGCTCTTTTTATTACTTGCTGGTGATCTGGTATTGTATGTGTGGGGTTGAGTGGGTGTGTGCTTTTTGTTTTTTGGTCGTCTGCTCTGCTCTTTTTATTACCTGATGGTGATTTGGTATTGTATGTGTGGGGTTGAGTGGGTGTGTGCTTGTTGTTTTTTGGTCGTCTGCTCTGCTCTTTTTATTACTTGCTGGTGATCTGGTATTGTATGTGTGGGGTTGAGTGGGTGTGTGCTTTTTGTTTTTTGGTCGTCTGCTCTGCTCTTTTTATTACCTGATGGTGATTTGGTATTGTATGTGTGGGGTTGAGTGGGTGTGTGCTTGTTGTTTTTTGGTCGTCTGCTCTGCTCTTTTTATTACCTGATGGTGATCTGGTATTGTATGTGTGGGGTTGAGTGGGTGTGTGCTTGTTGTTTTTTGGTCGTCTGCTGTGCTCTTTTTATTACCTGATGGTGATCTGGTATTGTATGTGTGGGGTTGAGTGGGTGTGTGCTTTTTGTTTTTTGGTCGTCTGCTCTGCTCTTTTTCTTACTTGCTGGTGATTTGGTATTGTATGTGTGGGGTTGAGTGGGTGTGTGCTTGTTGTTTTTTGGTCGTCTGCTCTGCTCTTTTTATTACCTGATGGTGATCTGGTATTGTATGTGTGGGGTTGAGTGGGTGTGTGCTTGTTGTTTTTTGGTCGTCTGCTGTGCTCTTTTTATTACCTGATGGTGATCTGGTATTGTATGTGTGGGGTTGAGTGAGTGTGTGCTTGTTGTTTTTTGGTCGTCTGCTGTGCTCTTTTTATTACCTGATCGTGATCTGGTATTGTATGTGTCGGGTTGAGTGGGTGTGTGCTTGTTGTTTTTTGGTCGTCTGCTGTGCTCTTTTTATTACCTGATGGTGATCTGGTATTGTGTGTGTGGGGTTGAGTGGGTGTGTTTGTTGTTGTTTTTTGGTCGTCTGCTGTGCTCTTTTTATTACCTGCTGGTGATCTGGTATTGTATGTGTGGGGTTGAGTGGGTGTGTGCTTGTTGTTTTTTGGTCGTCTGCTCTGCTCTTTTTATTACCTGATGGTGATCTGGTATTGTATGTGTGGGGTTGAGTGGGTGTGTGCTTGTTGTTTTTTGGTCGTCTGCTGTGCTCTTTTTATTACCTGATGGTGATCTGGTATTGTGTGTGTGGGGTTGAGTGGGTGTGTTTGTTGTTGTTTATTGGTCGTCTGCTCTGCTCTTTTTGTTACTTGCTGGTGATCTGGTATTGTATGTGTGGGGTTGAGTGGGTGTGTGCTTGTTGTTTTTTGGTCGTCTGCTGTGCTCTTTTTATTACCTGATGGTGATCTGGTATTGTATGTGTGGGGTTGAGTGGGTGTGTGCTTGTTGTTTTTTGGTCGTCTGCTGTGCTCTTTTTATTACCTGATGGTGATCTGGTATTGTATGTGTGGGGTTGAGTGGGTGTGTGCTTTTTGTTTTTTGGTCGTCTGCTCTGCTCTTTTTCTTACTTGCTGGTGATTTGGTATTGTATGTGTGGGGTTGAGTGGGTGTGTGCTTGTTGTTTTTTGGTCGTCTGCTCTGCTCTTTTTATTACCTGATGGTGATCTGGTATTGTATGTGTGGGGTTGAGTGGGTGTGTGCTTGTTGTTTTTTGGTCGTCTGCTGTGCTCTTTTTATTACCTGATGGTGATCTGGTATTGTATGTGTGGGGTTGAGTGAGTGTGTGCTTGTTGTTTTTTGGTCGTCTGCTGTGCTCTTTTTATTACCTGATCGTGATCTGGTATTGTATGTGTCGGGTTGAGTGGGTGTGTGCTTGTTGTTTTTTGGTCGTCTGCTGTGCTCTTTTTATTACTTGCTGGTGATCTGGTATTGTATGTGTCGGGTTGAGTGGGTGTGTGCTTGTTGTTTTTTGGTCGTCTGCTGTGCTCTTTTTATTACCTGATGGTGATCTGGTATTGTATGTGTGGGGTTGAGTGGGTGTGTGCTTGTTGTTTTTTGGTCGTCTGCTGTGCTCTTTTTATTACCTGATGGTGATCTGGTATTGTGTGTGTGGGGTTGAGTGGGTGTGTTTGTTGTTGTTTTTTGGTCGTCTGCTGTGCTCTTTTTATTACCTGCTGGTGATCTGGTATTGTATGTGTGGGGTTGAGTGGGTGTGTGCTTGTTGTTTTTTGGTCGTCTGCTGTGCTCTTTTTATTACTTGCTGGTGATCTGGTATTGTATGTGTCGGGTTGAGTGGGTGTGTGCTTGTTGTTTTTTGGTCGTCTGCTGTGCTCTTTTTATTACCTGATGGTGATCTGGTATTGTATGTGTGGGGTTGAGTGGGTGTGTGCTTGTTGTTTTTTGGTCGTCTGCTGTGCTCTTTTTATTACCTGATGGTGATCTGGTATTGTGTGTGTGGGGTTGAGTGGGTGTGTTTGTTGTTGTTTTTTGGTCGTCTGCTGTGCTCTTTTTATTACCTGCTGGTGATCTGGTATTGTATGTGTGGGGTTGAGTGGGTGTGTGCTTGTTGTTTTTTGGTCGTCTGCTCTGCTCTTTTTATTACCTGATGGTGATCTGGTATTGTATGTGTGGGGTTGAGTGGGTGTGTGCTTGTTGTTTTTTGGTCGTCTGCTGTGCTCTTTTTATTACCTGATGGTGATCTGGTATTGTGTGTGTGGGGTTGAGTGGGTGTGTTTGTTGTTGTTTATTGGTCGTCTGCTCTGCTCTTTTTGTTACTTGCTGGTGATCTGGTATTGTATGTGTGGGGTTGAGTGGGTGTGTGCTTGTTGTTTTTTGGTCGTCTGCTGTGCTCTTTTTATTACCTGATGGTGATCTGGTATTGTATGTGTGGGGTTGAGTGGGTGTGTGCTTGTTGTTTTTTGGTCGTCTGCTGTGCTCTTTTTATTACTTGCTGGTGATGTGGTATTGTATGTGTGGGGTTGAGTGGGTGTGTGCTTGTTGTTTTTTGGTCGTCTGCTGTGCTCTTTTTATTACCTGATGGTGATCTGGTATTGTATGTGTCGGGTTGAGTGGGTGTGTGCTTGTTGTTTTTTGGTCGTCTGCTCTGCTCTTTTTATTACTTGCTGGTGATCTGGTATTGTATGTGTGGGGTTGAGTGGGTGTGTGCTTTTTGTTTTTTGGTCGTCTGCTCTGCTCTTTTTCTTACTTGCTGGTGATCTGGTATTGTATGTGTGGGGTTGAGTGGGTGTGTGCTTGTTGTTTTTTGGTCGTCTGCTCTGCTCTTTTTATTACCTGATGGTGATCTGGTATTGTATGTGTGGGGTTGAGTGGGTGTGTGCTTTTTGTTTTTTGGTCGTCTGCTCTGCTCTTTTTATTACTTGCTGGTGATCTGGTATTGTATGTGTGGGGTTGAGTGGGTGTGTGCTTGTTGTTTTTTGGTCGTCTGCTGTGCTCTTTTTATTACCTGATGGTGATCTGGTATTGTATGTGTGGGGTTGAGTGGGTGTGTGCTTTTTGTTTTTTGGTCGTCTGCTCTGCTCTTTTTATTACTTGCTGGTGATCTGGTATTGTATGTGTGGGGTTGAGTGGGTGTGTGCTTGTTGTTTTTTGGTCGTCTGCTGTGCTCTTTTTATTACCTGATGGTGATCTGGTATTGTATGTGTCGGGTTGAGTGGGTGTGTGCTTGTTGTTTTTTGGTCGTCTGCTGTGCTCTTTTTATTACTTGCTGGTGATCTGGTATTGTATGTGTCGGGTTGAGTGGGTGTGTGCTTGTTGTTTTTTGGTCGTCTGCTGTGCTCTTTTTATTACCTGATGGTGATCTGGTATTGTATGTGTGGGGTTGAGTGGGTGTGTGCTCGTTGTTTTTTGGTCGTCTGCTGTGCTCTTTTTATTACTTGCTGGTGATCTGGTATTGTATGTGTGGGGTTGAGTGGGTGTGTGCTTGTTGTTTTTTGGTCGTCTGCTCTGCTCTTTTTCTTACTTGCTGGTGATATGGTATTGTATGTGTGCGGTTGAGTGGGTGTGTGCTTTTTGTTTTTTGGTCGTCTGCCCTGCTCTTTTTATTACCTGATGGTGATCTGGTATTGTATGTGTGGGGTTGAGTGGGTGTGTGCTTGTTGTTTTTTGGTCGTCTGCTGTGCTCTTTTTATTACCTGATGGTGATCTGGTATTGTATGTGTGGAGTTGAGTGGGTGTGTGCTTGTTGTTGTTTTTTGGTCGTCTGCTCTGCTCTTTTTGTTACTTGCTGGTGATCTGGTATTGTATGTGTGGGGTTGAGTGGGTGTGTGCTTGTTGTTTTTTGGTCGTCTGCTCTGCTCTTTTTCTTACTTGCTGGTGATCTGGTATTGTATGTGTGGGGTTGAGTGGGTGTGTGCTTGTTGTTTTTGTGCTTACCGGGAATGAACATGATGTGTGGGTTGCATGATTGGTGGAGTTTCCTTTTGGTGTGGGTGTTGTGCATGTGTGAGTGTGGTGTTGTGTATCGTTGTTGTTTGCTCACCCTGTCCAGTTGTTCGCATAATCCAGTTTTTGACATTTGTAATTCGAGGTGTGTATTGTGTGGGTGTGTTCACAGTCTCCCAAGTTAGACCACCCTCTTAGCTCTTGACACGCCATGCTTCCAGTATCAATCTGTGGCGTTTGTTGGACGTTGTGTCTTGGACACGTGTCCCATCCACGTCAAATTTCTGGCCAGATTCCAGGAAATGATATGCTATGGCTGACTGCGTAACATATCCAACCCTGACTGCTCTATCATGTTCATCTAGTCCTCGTTTCAAATTTCTACCAGTTTCATCAATGTATGCTTGGTCACAGTCTCTGCATGACGAATGGTAAACTACTTCTGATTTGTCACCAGTTGATATTGTGTTCTTCAGTTTTGAAATGACATTACGGTGGTGCGTAGAGACTTGTAGGCCACACCAATCCATGTGTTTCGTACTCTCTTGCCAACCCTTTCGGAAAGGCCCAGGTAGTACTGCAGTACACAGTGCCAAACTGTGTCTGGCTCCTTCCGTTCTGTCCGTTTTGGTTATTTCAGGGTAGGAAGTATCCTTTTGCTACATCCAATTTTGAACAGGACTCCATCTAATTTGGTTTCTTTGATTGGTTTCCTGTAAAAATATCCAGTAACCCGTCGGTGTGGGTTCGTTTCCTATAACACAAACAGTGTAACATCATATTACTCCATTTAGTTTACTTACGTTTAGCATACTTACATTTATATTTATATGTATATATAGATATATGTATGGGAGCGTATGCTGGATCAGCACATCACTGCGTCTTTGGACTGTGTGTGCTACGGAATGAGGTGGTTTTACAGTGGCCGGAGTGCAAATCCTGCCACCAACCTCCTTGAGAGAAGACCCAGTACCCTGGTACTCATTTCACCGACCGCGGAAGGTTGACAGAATACTTACATGTAGTCTATTTTACATTTAGTTTACTTGCATTTCGTTTATTTACATTTAGTTTACTTACATTTACTTTACTTACATTTAGCATACTTACATTTGGTTTACTTACATTTAATTTACTTACATTTAGCTTACTTACATTTGTTGTACTTTTCTTTAGTTTACTTACATTTAATTTACTTACATTGTGCTTTACTTACATTTGGCTTAGTTACATAGTTTACTTACATTTGGTTTACTTACATTGTGCTTACTTACATCTAGTTTACTTATATTTGGTGTACTTACATCTAGTTTACTTCCAATTAGCTTACTTACATTATATTTACATTACATTACTTACATAACATTTACATCTGGTAGCTTGTAACTGTTGCTGCATTTTTGCCTGAGGAAGAAATGCTGAAATCGATCTATCTGGGTTCTTCCCAACATCTTTCTCGGGCTAGGAGTTGGGGCTTGGAGTTAGGGCTAGGGGTTAGGGCTTGGAGTTAGGGATCTTTGTTCCTTTCACATATCTTTATACTTTTTCACATTTCTCCTTATTCATTCTAATTCTTGCTTGTCCTTTCTTTTTCTCTTTCTTCATCTTTCTGTCCAAGGAGAAGTCAATTCTTGCAGAACGCATATTTTTTTCTGGAAGGTTCACTTGGCTGTGCCTGGATGGGTTTGAGGGTTGTAGAGTAGCAGCTGAAACCCGAATCCTATCCAAGTTCCTCCTGATGACTCCATCTTTGCTCTTTACTTATTCGGGTTCCTTCTGATGACTCCAATGTAGTGTTTGCTTTTCATTACATTTTAAACAGATACTTACAATCAATCAAACTGGTGTCATCCACAAAAATACTTCAACATGGTGACCTTAACGCGCATGTTGGAGTAGCTTAGCCGGGCGAGGAGGAATCTGTGGGTAAAGTTGGTTGGGAAACGAGGAATAGAGACGGTCAAGAGCTGTAGGAGCTGATGCTGAGGAATGGGATGGCCATAGCTGGATCATTCTTTCGAAAGCGGAAAAGCCACAAGATTATCTATAGGAGTGGACAGCACAGAACTGGAGTTGGTGGTGGTAAGAAAGTGACAGTTGTGGAGGGTTAAGGATTGCAAGGCAGTGGTGGGAGAGCATGTTATCTACCAGCACATGCCTGTGGTGTTTGTGGTGAGGATGAGGAAAAGGAAGTCGGTTAGTGCAGGGTTCAGAGGGTTATTAGGTGGGGAAAGTGCAGGGGAAACTTCGCTATCGAGTACAAGGAGAGGATAGAGGACAGGTTTGAGCAATTTGGCAAAGAAGCGTAAGGGTTGGAAAAGGAGTGGAAGAAGTATGGAGAGGCATTTAGGGGAATTGCAGAAGAGTTGTGTGGAAGGATGTCAGGAAAGGGTGCATCGTCTAGGAATAGAAACCAGGTATGGTGGATGGAGGAAGTAGTGAAGGCAGTTCGTGAAAAGGAGGTTTGGAAGAGGATAGAGAATATCAAGGATAGAGGGAGGTAGCGAGATGCGGGGTTGCTGCACCTGCATGGGCAGAAGAAGGAAGCAGCGAGGAGAGCTGTGGATAAGGCAAGAAAAGATATGGAAGATGAGGTTTACAACAAGTTGGAAGAGGATGGTGGGAGGAAGATGATCTATAAATTGGATCGTGACGGATGAGGATAGCAAGGGCATGAAAGGGTGGAAGGGAGCAGGGGCAAGAAGTAATTAAAGACACTGGTGGGAGGGCATTGACAGAGAGGGTGCTGTATTGAAGGTGTGTGAAGGATATTTCAAACGTGTTGAACCAGGCAGGAAGCAACGATGAGCTGCAGCTACCGAGTTATGTGGAGGGGAAAGTGGAGTTGGTGGGGATCACGGAAGAGGAAGTGGGAAAGTGGAGTTGGTGGAGATCACGGAACAGGAAGTGCGGATGGCATTGAAGAGGATGAAAAATGGAAGAGTGCCAGGCATTGATGAGGCGTGTACTGAGATGATAATTACAGTGGGAGAAGTCAAAGTCAGTTGGACGAAGAGATTGTTGAATGTATGTATGAGAAACGAGTCAATTCCAGAGGAGTGGAGGACAAGTTTAGGTGTGCCGATATGGAAGGGGAAGGGGGATGTTCAAGATACGGGGAAGTACTCCTTAGTCGTGTCATCAATGTTCTCGAGAGGGTTCTAGATGGGAGGATAAGGAAGAGTATGGAGAAGGAGATTATAAAAGAGCAGCAGGGGTTTAGAAAGGGTAGAGGAATGACAGGTGGGACGTTCACGCTGAGACAGATGTTGGAGAAGAGGTTGGAGTTACAAGGTGAAATGGCATTGGGATTTGTGGATCAGGAAAAGGCCGATGACACTGTCCCAAGAGAGATGTTGATGGCGACACTAGGATGGATGGGAGTTCCAGAAGCAGATGAATGGACATTGGTGGAAGGGATGTACAAGGGAACGAAGGGAAGAGTTTTTGGTTGATGCTGAGATGTTGGAGAAGTTCAATGTGAACATCGTTTTGCAGCAGGGAAGCTCTCTCAAACCACTCGTGTTTATCGGATTCTCAGCCCACTCGTGTTTATCGGATTCTCAGCCCTCTCGTGTTTATTGGATTCTCAGCCCACTCATGTTTATCAGATTATCAGCCCACTCGTGTTTATCTCCTTCTCAGCCCACTCGTCTTTATCGGATTCTCAGCCCACTCATGTTTATCAGATTATCAGCCCACTCATGTTTGTCGGATTCTCAGCCCTCTCGTGTTTATTGGATTCTCAGCCCACTCATGTTTATCAGATTATCAGCCCACTCGTGTTTATCGGATTCTCAGCCCACTCATGTTTATCGGATTCTCAGCCCACTCGTGTTTATCGGATTATCAGCCCACTCATGTTTATCTCCTTCTCAGCCCACTCGTCTTTATCGGATTCTCAGCCCACTCATGTTTATCACCTTCTCAGCCCACTCGTGTTTATCGGGTTCTCAGCCCACTCGTGTTTATCGGATTATCAGCCCACTCGTGTTTATCGGATTCTCAGCCCACTCGTGTTTATCGGGTTCTCAGCCCATTCGTGTTTATCGGATTCCCAGCCCACTCATGTTTATCAGATTCTCAGCCCACTCGTTGTTTTCCGATTCTCAGCCCACTCGTGTTTATCGGGTTCTCAGCCCACTCGTGTTTATCCGATTCTCAGCCCACTCGTGTTTATCGGATTCTCAGCCCACTCGTGTTTATCGGGTTCTCAGCCCATTCGTGTTTATCGGATTCCCAGCCCATTCGTGTTTATCGGATTCCCAGCCCACTCATGTTTATCCGATTCTCAGCCCACTCGTTGTTTTCCGATTCTCAGCCCACTCGTGTTTATCGGGTTCTCAGCCCACTCGTGTTTATCTGGTTCTCAGCCCACTCGTGTTTATCCGATTCTCAGCCCACTCATGTTTATTGGATTCTCAGCCCACTAGTGTTTATCGGATTCTCAGCCCACTAGTGTTTATCGGATTCTCAGCCCACTCGTGTTTATCGGATTCTCGGCCCACTCGTGTTTATCGGATTCTCGGCCCACTCGTGTTTATCGGATTCTCAGCCCACTCGTGTTTATCGGATTCTCAGCCCACTCGTGTTTATCGGATTCTCAGCCCACTCGTGTTTATCGGATTCTCAGCCCACTCGTGTTTATCGGATTCTCAGCCCACTCGTGTTTATCGGATTCTCAGCCCACTCGTGTTTATCGGATTCTCAGCCCACTCGTGTTTATCGGATTCTCAGCCCACTCGTGTTTATCGGATTCTCAGCCCACTCGTGTTTATCGGATTCTCAGCCCACTCGTGTTTATCGGATTCTCAGCCCACTCGTGTTTATCGGATTCTCAGCCCACTAGTGTTTATCGGATTCTCAGCCCACTCGTGTTTATCGGATTCTCGGCCCACTCGTGTTTATCGGATTCTCGGCCCACTCGTGTTTATCGGATTCTCAGCCCACTCATGTTTATCATGGTGATGGAGCTGGTAAGCAGGAAGGTAAACATGAGGGGTATTCTGTGGACGATCTGGCTGTTTTGTTTGAGTGGGTGGGAGGTGCAAGAAGTACTAAGGAAGTGGAAGGAGGTATTTGAGAAACATTGACTGAAAATGAGCATGGAGAAGACTGAGGCGATGTGGGTTGGGCAGCAGAGAAAAAAAAATGAATATCAGGTTACAGGGAAAGGAGCTCAGACAAGGAAATAGATTTGAGTATCTAGGTGGAACAGTGACCGCGGATGGTAAGTCTGAGGCAGAGGTGCAGAGGAGGATTCAGGTGAGTGTGAATGTGTGCAGTAGAGTGGAGGGTGTAGGGTGTAATGGCAGACAGAAAGATTTCAAGGGGATTGAAAGGAATGGTTCTGATGTTGTGCGTAACACCAGCCTACCTTTACGGTATGGCGATAGTGGCACTGACAGAGAGACAATAACAGTGGTTGCATGTTTGCGAGAACAACTGGATCAGGAGGATTGTGGGCGTGAAGAGGGTGGACAGAATAAGAATGGATGAGTTGAGGGAGGAGATTGATGTACAGATGAGCTTGATGGGGAGATTGGTGAAATGCCCGCTGAGATGGACTGGGCATTTGGCGCGGATGGGGGAACAGAGAATGGCAAAGAGAGCGGATAGTTTGAGGGAGCAAGGTAGGAGGAAAAGAGGTAGACCATGGTTGAGATGGGAGGATTGTGTGAAGAGGAATAACATTAATGTTGGAGAGTGGAGTGAGTTGGCTGAGGATAGAGGGAAGTGGAGGAGGATCGTGGTCAAGGAAGGGCATAAGCTTGATGATATTGGACCTCACCCTTTATAAAAGGAAGTGGAGAACAACAAAAATGGCCTACATATACAGTATATAGGAATTCTTGTTTTCCTGCTGAAAATCTAGGGAATGGGCTTGATCTTTGAATATAGTGAAACTTGTGGGAGTACACGGTATAGATTCGTACCTTATTGATACCTGTCGAAAAAACTCAATTAGGATCCAATCTGCATTGAAATCAAATTACCTCACAGATTTCATTTTTCTCATAATATAATATTCCACGAGTCCATATACAGAATGTAGTTAAAAGGTTAAGAGTCTTAAGACGTTCCTATTACGAGAACCCTCCATCACATGATCACAACGCTGTGTATTTGAGAGATACCTATTTACACTTGCAGCAGGTAGTCTTGGAACCTTTCGTGCAGTCACAGGAAATCAACTCATGCCAAATTTTAGAGACATCAGGTGCGGGTGTCAAAAGAGGCTCATAAAGTCTGTCTTGGTTGTTTGTCCAGACCTAGTCAGGAGTAGCACATGGACACACTGGACTAGGAATGAGTAGAGTGTCTGACCCCACACATGTCCTTCCTGATATGAAGCTCTCCGGACATGCTGTTCTAGTGCAGCGATGGTAGATGGAATTTTGTCTACGGAGTTTCTTCTCGTATCATCTATGTCTGTACAATTGCACGTCTTGTCAGACAACAGAACTGTTCTTTGCTCTTTCCAGCGTTTTATTGTTGAAGTGGAGGCTAAACTTTTAGGCCAGAAGGTATTATGGGCAACCATAGCGGATTTGGGGGGACTCCTATCCACTTCTCACATCCACTTCCCAAATCTCGTCTATTTCACTTCGCTGGACAGTTAATAGAATCATTCTTGACACTTTGACAAATTATGCATCTCGGTTCCTGTCAATCTGATTCCGATGTCCAGACGTCACCGCTGTTGATGGTCCATCAAGTTTTATTCTATTTGACATTCTGTTTCACCATAGGCAATGCTCTATAGGCCGGAAAAATTCTGCAGTAAAATGAGAGAGTTGATACAAATTTTAGTTTAATCAACTCATCTTCAAATTGCACAAAATGGCCGCAGGTACACACCTTTATACAGGCCACACCTTTATACAGACAAATTTGTTATAAAGTAAATATAATTAATGTCTTGTCTTGTATTTTGTAGCTTTGTATGTAGATTATATTACTTTGGAATTAATCTGAAGTTACTCGGAATGGTTGGACAAAATACTCGGTCATTTTCTATCCGAAGCAAACAACGATTTTACACTGAAACCAGGAAATAGAGGGAATAATCGGGGAAAGAATAGGCTCTGGAAGGTGGTTCCATATACAAGAGAAGCGAGGACCATGAAGTTGAGGTGTGCAGTCAGGCTGGAATTTGGAAGTTTGACAAGGAGGGAGTTACTGGAAAAATGCCTGGAATATGGAGTAGATCAGGGGAATCCAGAGATGGAGAGAGAGCAGAGGAAGCGATAGTTTTTTTAAAAATTGATTCATCACGTGACAATGTTTCTTTATTTCCTTGAGATGGAGTATTCGCTTTACGCCGAGTTCATCACCACTCACCAGATTGATACATTTTGTTGGCAAAGTGAGACCAAACCCTCGGGGTCTTGAATGATTGTGAACCATAATTATCGGTCATGTGTGGCCCCTTGTTGTCTGGGTGCCCCATGCAATTGCACAGGATGCACACCCCTACCTCCGCCACTGGCCTTGTGGTTGGACCAGGAGACGTTGTGGCCCAGATGTTCAAGAGACCGAACCTCTAGTTGCTGACTATGGAAATAGACAGGTAGGCCGGTTTGTCAATGTTTCCAGGCATTGATGAGCATATATAAAGGTCTTTCTAATCAGTCACTGACTCATATTAATGTTCGGTACCTTCCGCGGAGAAAGCTGGAATTTGGCGTGCCGACGGATATCAAAGCTGGTACACCGGGAAAAAGCACAATACTGTCGAAAAGCTTCCGTAAATGAAAATGTACGTTAAAAAACCGTAAATGCATACATAAAAAATAAATAAATAAATAAAGCTAAATTCATATATTCTCGCAGGAGGTCGGTGATGCTTGTCTATGATCATACAGCTTCTATTTATTATGTACCAACAGTCCAACACACGAAGCACAGTTTGTTATTGCTTACACCATGTGTAAGCAATAACAATAATAATAGTGAAGTATGATTCCATGATGTGTAAGCATACTCCACTATTTTATATATAATTTTTAATAAACAGGAATTAAATTCCTGCGTGGGGCTAGTGTGGAAAATGCTGACTCAGCCCGGGACTCGAACCAGGGACCTCCATCACTTACGCGGTGATGGCCCACTGTGCTATTGAGCATTATATATATATGTATGTTGCATGCAGGACAAGGACATAGTCCCATCATACCATCGAGACTACAACCTGATTCAAACTGAGTAACACTTTGTAGTTGTGGAGTTGGTGGTAGAGAGGAAGGGGGGTGTTTACAATAAACTTTATTACCTTCAGAAACCTGTGACTGGATTTTAACGAGGATTGAATTAGTGTTGTTTAAATCTAGTAGTAGATCTTGATGCGTGTGTGGTTATTCAATGTGGAGAGCAGCTGTTAAATGGCACAGTCCATCTGTGCAGCTGCACCATCCCATCCACATCGCCATAATTCCTGCAAACCTTCATCATGTTGGCACATTGTAATGTTTGTGTAGTAAGCAGTAAGCTACTTTATAAACACAAGAATGTTATTATTGTGCAATCCTAGTTAAGATGAACAGTCTGTAAGATGAATGATCCGCGAAGTACACGCAGCCATTCGTCTTCACCAAAGTCTGCTTCACACCCATTTAAAGTGATACATTACTGTTTATGAAGTAAGGATATTATCTTTACTTAAGCGGGAGCAAAATCTACGTGAAGTAGTCTGAGTAAAGGAATTACAACATTGCACTGAAGATGAAGTATCATTTTCAGGTCCAGCTGCATTTTATGTACCGCAAGCAAAAATGGAACAATTTATTGATCCTTCCCAAACACCACTGAAAGCTTGTGTTGGCTTAAAGGTTAAGATGGCTGACTTAAGATGTCAGGGTCCTGAGTTGTAGCCCCTGTCATGTTGTTAAAATAACAGCAGGTGGGTTGACTCAGCCTGCTCTTCCTTCCGAGGTTAGAAAAATGAGTACGAGGATTGATGGATGAGATTGATGGATGAGAAATGAGTACCAGCTTACTGCTAACAATGAGCCTTTCGATTATCAGAGTGGTGACCCATCTAGGATGATTACATTACCTGGGATGATGCCAACTACACTGGCCATGGACTGACACTCAAGGCCTAAGACCTGAGGCCTGAGGCTTATGGTGCTTCACAAAATGGTGGCACATGATTTTGAGTATGCGTGGAGTCGGGCTTAGAGGAGAAAGTCATCTCTCGGTTCGATCGTATACACCCTCGAGGAATTAATGTTCTTTTTTAATGAATGATCCTTATTCCATCACTTAGCCTGGTGTTGGCTTAGCGGTTAGGGTGCGGCTTGGGATTCCTAGGATCCTGGGTTCAAATCCCAGTCGATCGCTAAGTTAACGCCAGGGGGGTTGACTCAGCCTGTCATCCTTCCAAAGTTGGAAAATCGAGTACCAGTTCACTGGTAATTCTCAGTGTGTCGCAAGAGGCAACCAACAGGGTTGGTGGTAGGAAGGGCATCCGGCCATAAAACATTGCTTCAAAAACGGGACCACGGTGCCCAAAAAAGGCCAACCCACGCCCTGCGGGGAAAAATGGCTTCTAAAGGTGGTTCTTTCTTCTTATTATTCCAACACTTGATTAATTATTACAGCACCGGTTTGTAATTACATATACTTTATTTACTGTATATTGTATCAGATGTTTTGGTTGTTAGGGCAGTGGGCTTGGGACTCGGACAAAAGCATAATTTGAGGTTTCCCAAGGTTCCAGAACATGGTGAAAGACTTGCAGCATGAAGTAGGGCAGCATTCGTAAAGATTTATTGTCAAACGGGTGGGTTTAAGTGCCAGCTTTCTGAACACCAGGTCAAGCTGTCTTGTTGGGGAAATGCAGCCCAGAGGGGCTGTTACTGCCAACGGGAGTGAATTGGCGGAGTTTGGCAGCCGGGAGGGAGCGTAAAGATTCTATTTATTAAGCTCTTGCTGTGGACGCTGCGCCTTAAGTTGGCAACCGGAGGGAACTCAAACGGATTTGCAATAGGGGGGGGGGGGGGGGGGAAGGGTGGAGTGCGGTACCAAATAAGTGAGTGAGGGAGTAATTTTTCAAATGGAATAGACTCAGAGTGATTTGAGTTTATTTCTGTGCAATTTTCTTCGAGAAATGAATTCCCTTCCTAGAGTGATGAGCATATGTTTTTCAGGGGGATATTTGTTTGTGGGTTTATTAATTAATCTTTTTCTTTATTTAGCTATAGTGTTGTTACATCAGAGCAATAGATGTGACATGGAATTGGTAGGAATGGCGTGTGAAGGAATGGCAGCCCTCTTGTGACCGAAGGACATCATTTTGGGACATGGACTGACTTCCTTCTAAACATCAAACATTTGATGATGTGACACCTCCAAATGATATGATCATGTTGAAGCAGAAACTTCAGATTACAGAATGTGCTGCCCTCCAAGTGGGGAAGGATCTTGGGTCTGATCTTGAAAAAAGCATGACGTGTATATATCTATATCTATAAAACACAGTTTGTGTGTGTGTGTGTAATGTTACCGATAGACTCCTAAACGGAGAGGCTCACGTACTTGATATTTGGCATAGACATAGCCATTGAGCCTGGGACGAACATGGCCGAGACCATATTTGACGAGATCCATATTTTTTATTCATATTTACCTCAGCGCATTTCAGCGAGGAATATTATACACGGAATCTGACCTGGTGGCAGAGCAGCGCGCTGATTCGCTCAGAGCGATCACGTGATGTGCCATCACCGCCGCCAGACCATTGAACATAAAACACAGTTTGTGTGTGTGTAATGTTGTAATGTGTGTAATGTACGGGTCTCCCTTCCCCCGCCCGGCAACGCCGGTACTGGAGGGCGTCACAGGATCGGTGAGTCTCCAAATCCGCTTCGTGCTGTTGCGAAGATGCAGGACGATGTCGCGATTGTTGTGCTGCTCTCCGACCATGAGAACTGCAACGTCATTGTTGACTGGCCCTCCCCTCCCTCCCCCTTCCCCCTCCCCCCTCCGTCCTCCCCTCCCCCTCCCTTCCCCCTCCACCCTACCCCCTCCCCTTCTCCCCTCGCCCTCCCCCTCCCTTTTCCCCCTCCCCTCCATTTTCCCCCTCCCCCCCTTTTCCCCCTCCCTTTTCCCCCTCCCCCTCCCTTTTCCCCCTCCCCCTTCCCCTCCCCCCTACCCCTTCCCCTTCCCCCCTTCACAACTTGTGATGCGACGTGAATAGTGCATGGAAAAGGTCGGCAAAACTGATTTTGGGAGGAAATGTTTTCCAATCATCTAAGGGCTCAAGTTTTTTAGGGTCATAAAGGGGTCTAAAGTGTTTAACGAATCAATGATCTTAAAAGGGCCAAATGGGGTCTAAATTCTAATGGTGTCTAAGGACTAAAGAGCAAAAGGGGTCAAAAGTGTCCAAATGGTCTTAAATTGGCCAAAGTGTCTTAAAAAGTCAATAGGTCTGAAAAGTGTCAAAAGGTGTATATGTCTCAAAAGGGTTGAAATGTGTACGAAAGGGTCTAAACGGTGTAAAGGTTTAAGGGGTGTAAAGAGTCGAAAAGGGTCTAAGGAGTGGAAGGGGTCTAAAGGTGTGTAAATGGTCAAAGGGGTGTAAAGGGTCTAAAGGGATCTAAGCTGTGTAAAGGGTCTAAGGAGTGTTAGGGGTCAAATGGGGTGTAAATGGTCGAAAGGGTGTAAATTGTCAAAGAGGTCTTAGGGGGTGTAAAGGGTCGAATGGAGTCTAAGGGGTTTAAAAGGTCTTAGGTGTCTAAAGGGTGTAAATGGTCGAAGGGGTGTAAATTGTCAAAGAGGTCTAAGGGGGTGTAAAGTGTCTAAAGGGGTTGGAGGGGTGTAAAGGGTCTAATGATGTCTAAAGGGTTTAAAGGGGTCTAAAGCTGTTCTAAGGGTTGTAAAGGGTCAATGATTTCTAAGGGGGTGTAAAGGGTAAAAGGGATCTAAGGGGGTGTAAAGGGTCAAAGGGGTGGAAAGGGTCTAAAGTGTGTAAAGGAGTGAAGGTGTAGTAAAGAAATTACCTCAGGTTCAGAAATAAATTCTGAACCCCCCCCCCCCCTTCACATGCCTCCCCCCCTTCACATGCCTCCCCCCCTTCACATGCCTCCCCCCCAAAGCCCTCTCCCTCCCACAGATCTCTCGATGTCTCCATGTCTCTCGGTCCCTGCTCTCAAATGTTGTGTTTGTGTCCTTCCCCCTCTCTCCCCATCTTGTCTACCGCTCCCGATGTTATTTGTTTTATGTGTCTGTTTGTCTTTCTGTGTGATTAACGTTCGCTCTTTCACGAGCCTCGATCTTGTATACAAAAAAATTAACTCGGGCGTGCAACACGACAATAACGGGCCAAATGACCTCCTCATCACCGTCACGGTATAAAATCCATTTTTAGGTATTGTGGTTAAAAATCTGATGGTAAAAAGTTTTGTTGTGATTAACCTGGGGAGTTCAAAGCAGTTTGATCCCAAACAAAGAGCAAAACAAACAACTCACCTTTGTTTTAATGATGAGGTAATGTTGGAGGTTCCCTCACCCGTTGTCAAGTGGGGTTTGTTGTTGGCGTCACATGGGTCCTTTTTTCCACAATCTATTTTTTCACCCTTGAGAGTGATGTTTGATGAACAGAAAAATTACCTTTATTACCGATGTATAGGTTGTGTTTGTATTATTTTTTTAAATTATTTTTATTTTTTTATTTTTTGGTATACAAGATCGAGGCTCATGTAAGAGCCAACATTAATGACAAAAAAAACAAACGGACACATAAGACGAAATAAAGGGAGCGGGAGTCAAGATGGGGAGAGAGGGGGAAGCACACAAGTACAACATTTGAGAGGAGGGACATCGGGCATTAATTAGCGCATTTGAGAGGTCACATGACTCCGTCTTTGCCGAACTTACTGATCATGTTAACCTCTTAATTAAGAGTTGTTTCTCACATATGATAACATATTTGATGATTGGAGCTCACCATCAAACTAATTATATCGATATCCGTGTTTAAGATAAAAATTGGGCTTTTTAAAAGATTTGTATATGTGGATCGACCCTCGGAGATCATGGCGACAGTTGGCGGCTCGGATGGTTTTAAGTTATGAATCGTGAGAAAATAACTGTTTTAAAACCCCTATTTATGTGCAGGGTGGTAAAAGATGTTATCCTATGAAGTTTCGTGCCGATTAACCTTAGGAGCTCAGAGGAGTAGGTTCACAAATAAACAAACAAACGGACATTTCGCTTTTATATATATACATATACACACACAAACACACCATGTCTGCTGTGCAAACCTATCAAAGGCATTTTAACACTGGTGCTCATACCGAATGCCATGGTGTAGTCACATTTAAGGGCTATCTTGTTTCAGCAGCAGGTGGTAACAGTGATGCAGTTCAAAGAAGAAGAGTACTTAGCCAAGCACCCCCTTCATAATTGAATATGGGCTGACAACACTCAGATGTTTTACAAATTGTCTTGGGATAATACTCATCACTCAACAATAGCACAGAGACCTTGAAATGGCTAGGATTGAGGTATGCTGTGTACCTATGCCAAAAAAGAATTATACCGATTACCGATGCGTAATGGCCTACTATTTGGAAAAAACAATGTGGCATCCAAACCCAATTGTTTTTCCAAAAATCCAAATGGGAGTTTGAAAAACTCCAAAATCCAAATTTCAAAAAAATCAAAATCCAAAAAACAAACATCCCCCCAAAAATCCAAATGTGGCAAACTTAGCATCCAAATGGGAGTGCTCACAGAAATACTCGATGATGTAACGACCTGAATGGATTCCATTTGTCGCAAACTTACATTGTACAAACTCCAATGTGACTGTATTAACTTCCTGTCATCTTGTCAGTCTTGGAATACGTAGATAATATTAAAAAATCGAAACATTTGAAGATTAAGGTTTCATATGCAATGAACAAATGAACAAGTTCATTCAATGTAGGCTGTATACCTCCTAAAACAGATGCCAAGTGACCTGCCACATATCTGAACCACTTCCTGTTTCTGTGCATAACATGATGAAGGATGAATAATCCCCATTGCTGAAGTTTTGTGTTGTTGCAAAAACCTTTTGGATTAGGAAGAAAAAAAGCAAATCTAGATACATCTTCTTTCAAAAGTCTTTGCAAAGGAGAGCAAGTCCATGATTCATTGCAACAGAATCGATGAACCAAAACAGCCGTCAGATCGCAATGGCTTCTCCAGGCTCCCAGTATGTTGGCATAATGGCATGGGGAATGGGGTGGAGAGAAGGTCCGTGCTGGATATGCGGAGTCGACCGAGGTCCGCGATCAAAGCGTGGCCAATTTGAAGGTGAGGTGGCGATGAGCCGAGGAGACATTGCGCTCCGAAGAATGATTCTCTGCACTGAGAATGAGCAACGCTCCTCCAGTCCTATGTACCGTCCTTTCATGGCACTGGAGAGGTGAACAGCAAAACAGCACTTAGCCAAGCGCTCCTTTTTGTACACAGGTATGCAGAGTCGAGGCTCATGGAAGACCTAGAACATTGAACGGATCAGGACGCAACAGAAGAAAAGGAACAGTAGAGAGAGAGGGTGGGGGGAGACTCCAACAGCAGAATTGAAGGATAAAATAGAGGGAGACTTGTACAAGCAATTGGTGTGAGGAGGAATGAGGCGTAGGAAAGTGGTGGTCGTCTTGGGGGTGGTTTGGGTGTGGGGGAGGGGGAGGTTAAGGGGGTTTGCGTTAACTAAAGTAGAAAAGATAATGGTTTTGGATTGGACATGATCTGAGATGGTGGTGAACAGCTGTCTTGAAGATCTGGAGGGGAGAATGAGATTGAAGAGCATGTAGAAGTTGATTCCACAGTTGGGAAAAAGAGGAACAAACGGAAGGAGGTGAGCAGTGATCCTGGATTTTGGGAGATTCACCACAAGCTGGTTGATGGTGGATTGTCTGAGCCCTGCATACACCTGTGGGAAGGGGAGGGAAGTGTTGAGGACAAAGTACGGAAAGAGCAGAGGGTGTAAGACCAGAAACGAGGTGTTTAAAGACAGAGAGACCACAGACCTTTCTGTGATGGCGAAGTGATGTCTCATAGAACCAGCTTCATTGGAAGAAGATTCCAATGATCGTGAAGGCCTTGGTTTCCACAGCTGAGCAAGGTGTGAGGCAGGGGAGCCAATCTAGAGGGGAGGGCAGTACTCCATCAAGCTGCGTATGAAAGCCTAGTAGGTGGATATGAGTTCAGGTGTGCAAGGAAAGACTTTGTACGTGCCAAGGAAGGTCAAGTTTGTTTTCCAGGAAGAGAAGGCAAGTTGTTTCAGATCAACGTCCTCACCACATGATTCAGTGTACCATGGGTAGGAATAAAGGTAGGATAACTGAATACGAGATGGGATGAATCTGTACATGAGAGAGAGCAAGTTTCTGTGGAAGAATTCCCAGGATGAGTTAACACCAGGAGCGGTAGATATGGATGATCAGTCCTGAAGAGAGATATCGACTTGAAAAATGCCAGACTCACCGGCATTGAGGAAGCTCTAGGTCGAGTAGAATAGCTGGAGAGATGATAACCCTCACAGGAATAATTATCAGGTGAACCAATTGAAGTAGAGAAAGATCAGGAGACATTTCCATGGAAGTTTGTCATCATCAAGTCCAGAAGGGAGGGTTTCCCATTGGGAAAAATCCAGGTTGGAAGGTTCACGGAATGAGTCGGTCCCATGGAGTCACAGAAGTCCTTCGTTGAAGTACCATGGCTGGTGAGAGAGCCAAGTTGCATGCTGAGAATTGAAATTGTCACCGATTAGGAAGAGAGAGTTGGGATGAGTGGTAAAAAGTTTCACCATGTTGTGGGACAAAGAGATGTGGCGGAATGGGGGGGGGGGCGGGGGGGGTGGGGTGGAGGACACTTTGAGGAGGCAGGTTGAGGAGGAGGCTTTGAGGGAGTGAAATGAGGGGAAAGTTTGAATGTTTCAAGTTACAAAATTTGTAAATCAAGACTGAATGTTACAATCCAAATCTCGTCTCTTGAAATGAACCGTGCAGCAGGGAAGATGGTGTTTCCTCGATGAGATCGATCATAATATGCGTATAACTGATCAATGACAGACACAAGTAGAGCTCGTATATGGATGTAATGGGGCATTTCCACAGCGACACGAGTCGTGTACTTCCGCTATATGTGACGTTGTACGACACGGAGTTTTTTGCATGAAATAAAGAATTCATAATCTGAATATATGACGTGTACGACTACCTGCCTGTACAGCAGGACACCTTGACATATTCTCACACTCAGTACCTGAGCCTTGCCACGTATGCGCGTGTGTGACGTGTACCTTTAAAACTTCCAGGTTTTTGTGCATTTTGCTTCCATGCAAACATTGCACTTATTGTAGTTAAACATTTATTTTGATCCACGACCTGTTCAATTTCATGTGGGAATCATGAGCAGTTTTCTTGACATTCGTGATTATCACCCCTGTGTGTTTGTCTGTCCGTTTGTGAACAAGCTATCTCAGAAAGTTGCGGACGGATTCGGACGAAATTTGGCAGCGATGTAGCGTATGTGACAAGGACGAAATGATTAGATTTTGGTGAAGATCCGGATTCGGATCCGGCTACTAGAATTTTTTAGTGATTCTTCGCCATTGGGAGACAGGGCCAAAAACGATACCGTGAAATGGGGTGAATAGGGACAGCAAGGTGAATAGGGACAGCAAGGTGAATAGGGACAGCAAGGTGAATAGGGACAGCAAGGTGAAGAGGGGCAGCAAGGTGAATAGGGACAGCAAGGTGAATAGGGGCAGCAAGGTGAATAGGGGCAGCAAGGTGAATAGGGACAGCAAGGTGAATAGGGACAGCAAGGTGAATAGGGACAGCAAGGTGAATAGGGACAGCAAGGTGAATAGGGACAGCAAGGTGAATAGGGACAGCAAGGTGAATAGGGACAGCAAGGTGAATAGGGACAGCAAGGTGAATAGGGACAGCAAGGTGAATAGGGACAGCAAGGTGAATAGGGACAGCAAGGTGAATAGGGACAGCAAGGTGAATAGGGGCAGCAAGGTGAATAGGGACAGCAAGGTGAATAGGGGCAGCAAGGTGAATAGGGGCAGCAAGGTGAATAGGGACAGCAAGGTGAATAGGGACAGCAAGGTGAATAGGGGCAGCAAGGTGAATAGGGGCAGCAAGGTGAATAGGGACAGCAAGGTGAATAGGGACAGCAAGGTGAATAGGGACAGCAAGGTGAATAGGGACAGCAAGGTGAATAGGGACAGCAAGGTGAATAGGGGCAGCAAGGTGAATAGGGACAGCAAGGTGAATAGGGGCAGCAAGGTGAATAGGGGCAGCAAGGTGAATAGGGACAGCAAGGTGAATAGGGGCAGCAAGGTGAATAGGGGCAGCAAGGTGAATAGGGACAGCAAGGTGAATAGGGACAGCAAGGTGAATAGGGGCAGCAAGGCGAATAGGGACAGCAAGGTGAATAGGGACAGCAAGGTGAATAGGGACAGCAAGGTGAATAGGGACAGCAAGGTGAATAGGGACAGCAAGGTGAATAGGGACACAAACTGAAAAAAAGTTCGGAAACTTTTTTCGCTGAAAATTGATAACCACACTGATTTGTTGGTATTTGGGTTGAAAGTGTTCTCTTGTTTTAAAAAAAAGCAACTTATAGTCCCTATTAACCCCATATATGGGTTAAATAGGAATAAATAGGATTTTTATGGCTGTCCCTATTCACCCCGTTTTACGGGTGAATAGGGACAGTCACTAATACAAAAAAATCATCATCAATAAACAATCCTGAGTTTCCAACTTATTGATAAATTGATCGCTCAGATGGAGGCACATAATATGCACCCATAATATAAACCACGGTGCCAATGAAAAAAAATATGGGGTAAAAAGTTTCTCCAAACTGTCCCGATTTCTTGATGATGATTTTTTTGTATTAGTGACTGTCCCTATTCACCCGTAAAACGGGGTGAATAGGGACAGCCATAAAAATCCTATTTATTCCTATTTAACCCATATATGGGGTTAATAGGGACTATAAGTTGCTTTTTAAAAAAACAAGAGAACACTTTCAACCCAAATACCAACAAATCAGCATGGTTATCAATTTTCAGTGAAAAAAGTTTCCGAACTTTTTTTCACCTTGCTGTCCCTATTCACCTTGCTGTCCCTATTCACCTTGCTGTCCCTATTCACCTTGCGGTCCCTATTCACCTTGCTGCCCCTCTTCACCTTGCTGTCCCTATTCACCTTGCTGTCCCTATTCACCTTGCTGTCCCTATTCACCTTGCTGTCCCTATTCACCTTGCTGTCCCTATTCACCTTGCTGTCCCTATTCACCTTGCTGTCCCTATTCACCTTGCTGCCCCTCTTCACCTTGCTGTCCCTATTCACCTTGCTGTCCCTATTCACCTTGCTGTCCCTATTCACCTTGCTGTCCCTATTCACCTTGCTGTCCCTATTCACCTTGCTGCCCCTCTTCACCTTGCTGTCCCTATTCACCTTGCTGTCCCTATTCACCTTGCTGTCCCTATTCACCTTGCTGTCCCTATTCACCTGGCTGTCCCTATTCACCTTGCTGTCCCTATTCACCTTGCTGTCCCTATTCACCTTGCTGCCCCTCTTCACCTTGCTGTCCCTATTCACCTTGCTGTCCCTATTCACCTTGCTGTCCCTATTCACCTTGCTGTCCCTATTCACCTTGCTGTCCCTATTCACCTTGCTGTCCCTATTCACCTTGCTGCCCCTCTTCACCTTGCTGTCCCTATTCACCTTGCTGTCCCTATTCGCCTTGCTGTCCCTATTCACCTTGCTGTCCCTATTCACCTGGCTGTCCCTATTCACCTTGCTGTCCCTATTCACCTTGCTGTCCCTATTCACCTTGCTGCCCCTATTCACCTGGCTGTCCCTATTCACCTTGCTGTCCCTATTCACCTTGCTGTCCCTATTCACCTTGCTGTCCCTATTCACCTTGCTGTCCCTATTCACCTTGCTGCCCCTCTTCACCTTGCTGTCCCTATTCACCTTGCTGTCCCTATTCACCTTGCTGTCCCTATTCACCTTGCTGCCCCTATTCACCTTGCTGCCCCTATTCACCTTGCTGCCCCTATTCACCTTGCTGTCCCTATTCACCTTGCTGTCCCTATTCACCTTGCTGCCCCTCTTCACCTTGCTGTCCCTATTCACCTTGCTGTCCCTATTCACCTTGCTGCCCCTATTCACCTTGCTGCCCCTATTCACCTTGCTGCCCCTATTCACCTTGCTGTCCCTATTCACCTTGCTGTCCCTATTCACCTTGCTGTCCCTATTCACCTTGCTGTCCCTATTCACCTTGCTGCTCCTATTCACCTTGCTGCCCCTATTCGCCTTGCTGCCCCTATTCGCCTTGCTGTCCCTATTCACCTTGCTGCCCCTATTCACCTTGCTGCCCCTATTCACCTTGCTGCCCCTATTCACCTTGCTGCCCCTATTCACCTTGCTGTCCCTATTTGCCTTGCTGCTCCTATTCACCTTGCTGCCCCTATTCACCTTGCTGCCCCTATTCACCTTGCTGCCCCTATTCGCCTTGCTGCCCCTATTCGCCTTGCTGCCCCTATTCGCCTTGCTGCCCCTATTCGCCTTGCTGCCCCTATTCGCCTTGCTGCCCCTATTCGCCTTGCTGCCCCTATTCGCCTTGCTGCCCCTATTCACCTTGCTGTCCCTATTCGCCTTGCTGCCCCTATTCGCCTTGCTGCCCCTATTCGCCTTGCTGTCCCTATTCACCTTGCTGTCCCTATTCACCTTGCTGTCGCTATTCACCTTGCTGTCCCTATTCACCTTGCTGTCCCTATTCACCTTGCTGCCCCTCTTCACCTTGCTGTCCCTATTCACCCCCATTTCACGGTACATAGTAGGATATCTCAAAAGGTTGTGGACGGATTCGGACGAAATTTGACAGACATGTAGCGTAGTGACAAGGACGAAATGATTAGATTTTGGTGAAGATCCGGATTCGGATCCGGCTACTAGAATTTTTTTAGTGATTCTTCGCCATTGGAAGATAGGGGCAAAAACGATACATAGCAGGATATCTCAAAAAGTTGTGGACGGATTTGGACGAAACTTGGTGGACCGGTAGGGTGTGTGACAAGGAAGAATCTAGTCAATTTTGATGCAGATCTGAATATGGATTCGGATGCGATAATTATTTAATTCATAAGTGATTCTTCACCATTGAGAGATCGGGTGAAAAGCGATATATAACATGATATTTTAAAAAGTTATGGACGAGTTATGAATAAACTTGGTGGACGAGTTGGTTTGGTGACGAGAACAAGCCGAATACATTTTGGTTCAGGTCCGAGTTGACCTATCAGTGGGATACAAAACATAAACAGTTCAGCCTGGCGGAGGTATGCGCTCGACCGAGTGCCGGTCTAGTTCATGATGAGACAACCCTGCGATTGGATAGATGCTTGAAAATGTATTCGGGTTCAACCTCAAAGAAGGGTGAGAAAAACTTCCACCCGGGGTATGGTAAAAACCCCAGGGCCTACATAGACATTAAAAAAGTACGAAAATGTTCTTACTTTTGGCCTGCTTTGCACGACACGTACATGATGAAATTGTTTCGATGTTGATCATTCCTTAAGAAACTGGCGTTTTTCTGCATAGGAAAACATTTCAGCACAGATTTCTTTCTGCTCCATCCTTCAGAGTGCAAAGATCCTCAAAGGCAACAAATTTGTAACAACGGTAGGACAAGATGCATTATCGACATTTCATCTGGTACAAGGAAGTTCTGAACAGAACACGAGCCACCACGTGGATCGCAAAACTCGCACAGGAGAAGGCGGCCTGTCAGTGATTAGACCTCGAGGCCTTACCGATCAGGCGAGACACCTTCTACGGCTTGGTGATCTCCGCAGCCAAGTTAACCATCGGCGAAAGGTGATTTGAAGCACCGGGCATCACGCCAAAGCAAACGGAAATTCACCTTGGCCTATGTCGTGGTGTTCGTCATTGGCTGCTTAACTGAGCACATTTAAATGTTTGCCTGGCCTACCTCATCGCACACCCTGAGCCAGTTTACGGGCCCCGCTGCAAGCAAGCACAATTGAGTGGGATTAACCGAGGTGGCTTGAGGAATGGCCGACCGGACTGGCAGGTGTAAGGTGTGCGCTGCCATGCATGTTTATTTGCACAAACATCTCGAGGAGGTCAGACAATCGGTATTTTGTCAGTGACTTCATAAAATTGCGACTCATACCGTGACCCGTGAAGGCGTTCAAAAAGGATTGATTACTCGAAGGCGCTCGGCCTTGTAGAAATAGCTTGGTTTTTGGTGTCCGAAGCAGGTTGCTTATCTCTCTTTTTTAATTGGGACTTGGTACACTAAAAAAACAAAGCATGGACATCTTTTTATACTCAGACCAAGATCAGGCGGAATTAAAATGTCACCTTTTTTTGGCCCTAGGTACACTAAAAAAAAAAGCATGGACATCTTTTTATACTCAAACCAAGATCAGACGGAATTAAAATGTCACCTTTTTAAATTGGGCTTTGGTAAATTGGGCTAAAAAAACAAGGCATGGACATCTTTTTATACTCAGACCAAGATCAGACGGAATTAAAATGTTAAAGCGCGGCGTTACGCGCGCTGCTTGCGAGCAAGGAGGAAGCGGACAAGCGGTAACTTATAAGCGTCTTTATTTCAGGAGCTCACTGTAACACTGGCGCGCTCCGGGCTGCGCGCCCGGTGTATATCATGAGGCCACGCCTACCCCTCGGGCGTGGCCACCGCCCACTTGGTGCGCGGAATGATGTCACCACGCCAGTGGGCTTTTGTGTCCGCCACACGCGCCCCCCCAGAATTCCCGCGCACCTGGAGGGCCAGTTTGCGGGGCAGACGAATGACCCGGCCAAAGCGCCCCCTGGCGATCGGCGGCGTCCGGGGTGCAGGGATGCCAGGTGGGATGCCCCTGGCTGCCCCTGGGATGGGTGCAGGACCGGGGGGCGGCGTGGCGGCGGGGCTGGGCGGTGCCGGGGGTCCACCCGCAGGGGGGCGGCCCCGACGTGGGGGTCGGGCCACTGGCGGTGGATGGTCCACGTCGAGGTGGGCCGGCTTGAGGCGGTCTACCGAAACGCGGTCAGGAGTACCGCCGATGTCCAGGGTGAAGTGCTTCGCCCCGGTCTCCAGCACGTGGAAAGGCCCGTCGTACGGGGGCCGCAGTGGTGTCCGGTGGGCATCGTGGCGGACGAAGACGTACTCCGCCGTGCGAAGCTCCGGGGCGACGTGCGTCGGTGGGTGCCCGTGGCATGCCGTTGGCACCGGGGCGAACCTCTGGGTGGTCTCTTGCAGAGCGGAGCGCTGCTGTGCCGCGGACCATGGTGCCGTGGAGTCGGGGAGGAACTCGCCCGGCACCCGCAGCGGTTGCCCGAAGACCAACTCCGCCGCGGATGCGCGCAGGTCCTCCTTGGGCGCCGTCCAGAGGCCCAGCAGGACCCAGGGGAGCCTGTCGACCCAGCCGCCGTCGCGGAGGGTGGCCCGGAGCGCGGCCTTCAATGAGCGGTGAAATCGCTCACACAGGCCGTTAGCCTGGGGGTGGTAGGCCGTGGTTCGGTGCAGCCGGACCCCGAGCCCCTGCGCGACCGCCCCCCAGAGCTCCGAGGTGAACTGGGGGCCGCGGTCGGACGAGATGTCTGAGGGGGCGCCGAACCGGGCGACCCAGGTGGCGATGAAAGCCTGCGCGACATCGGCCGCCGTTGTCGACGCCAAGGGCACGGCCTCCGGCCACCGGGTGGTGCGGTCCACCATGGTGAGGATGTAGGTGAAACCCCGCGAGGGGGGCAGAGGTCCCACCAGGTCCACGTGGACGTGGTCAAACCGGCGTTCCGGCACCGTGAACGGGGCCAACGGGGCCTGGGTGTGCCGGTGCACCTTGGCGCGCTGGCACGTCCTGGCCCAGCCGCGGACGGCCTTCCCGGAGGCCATGCCAGACGAACTTGTCGGCGATCAGCCTTTGGGAGGCCGTCGCGCCCGGGTGGGACAGGCCGTGGATGGCGTCAAACACCTGGCGCTGCCAGCCCGCGGGCACGATGGGGCGAGGACGCCCGAGGGAGACGTCGCACAAGAGGGCCGCGCCCGCGTCGTCGAACGCCACCTCGGTGACGCGGAGGCCCGTGACGGCGGTCCGCAAGGCCTGGACGTCGGGGTCAGCGGCCTGGTCCACTGCCATCCGGGCATAGTCGATGCCGAGGTGGACTGCGTGGGCGACGGCCCGGGAAAGGCAATCCGCCACCGGGTTGTCCTTCCCCGCGACGTGCTGGATGTCCGTCGTGTACTCGGACACGGCCGAGAGGTGACGCTGCTGCCGGGCCGACCACGGCTCGGTGACCTTGCCCATCGCGAAGATCAGCGGCTTGTGGTCGACGAAGGCAGTGAACGCACGGCCCTCGAGCAGATGGCGGAAGTGCCTGACCGCCAAGTGAAGCCCGAGCAACTCGCGGTCGAAGGTACTGTAACGGCGTTCGGGCAGGCGAAGCTGCCGGCTAAAGAACGCCAGCGGTTGCCAAGCTCCACGCACCCATTGCTCGTGCACCGCGCCCACCGCGTAGTCCGAGGCATCGGTGGTGAGGGCGATCGGTGCATCGGGCGCCGGGTGCGCGAGCATGGTGGCGTTAGCCAAGGCGAGCTTCGCGCCCGTGAACGCCATGTCCATCTGCTCGGTCCAGGTAATGTCGCCTTTGCCCGGCTTACCTCGGAGAGCTTCGTGCAGGGGGCGCAGGAGCTGGGCGATACGGGGCAGGAACCGATGGTAAAAGTTCACCATGCCCAGGAACTCCTGCAGCCCTCTGATCGTGCGGGGGCGCGGAAACCCCTTCACCGCCTCCACCTTGGCCGGCAGGGGGACGGCTCCGTGCCTGGTGACACGGTGCCCCAGAAAATCGATTATGGTGGCGCCGAACCGGCACTTTGCAGGGTTCACAATCAGGCCATGCTGGCCCAGGCGTTCAAAGAGCGTGCGGAGGTGGCGTAGGTGCTCTTCGCGGGACGCGCTGGTGATGAGGATATCGTCCAGGTAGACGTAGACAAAATCCAAGTCACGCAGGACGCTGTCCATCAGTCGCTGGAACGCCTGAGCCGCATTCGTCAGACCGAAGGGCATGCGCAGGAACTCGAAGAGTCCGAATGGCGTGATGACCGCCGTCTTCGGGACGTCCTCCGGCCTGACGGGGACCTGATGGTAGCCGCGTATGAGGTCAACCTTCGAGAAGAAGGACATGCCCGCCAAACGGGCGGAAAAGTCCTGAATGTGGGGGACGGGGTAGTAGTCGGGAGTCGTGGCGTCATTGAGACGGCGATAGTCCCCGCACGGTCGCCATCCCCCGCCGGGCTTCGGCACGATGTGCAGCGGCGACGCCCAAGCGCTCTCTGAGCGCCGAACGATGCCGAGTCGCTCCAGGGTAGCGAACGCCGCTTTTGCCACCGCCAGCTTCGTCGGCTCGAGGCGGCGTGCCCGGGCGTAGACCGGTGGCCCGACGGTGGGGATGTGATGGGCCACCCCATGCTTGACGGCCCCCGCTGAGAAGGTGGGCCGCGTGAGGGTCGGGAAGCCGGCGAGGAGGCGGGTGAATGCGTCCGCTGCCGGAAGCGTACAGACCAACGTGGCCGGAACCGAACCGTTCGGCAAGCCGCTTGGCAAGCCGCTCGTTGAGCTGAGCAACGCACAAGCGAGCGAGCTGAACGTCTCGGCCTGGACAAGACGTCTTCGCTTGACGTCGACCAGGAGCCCATTAGCGCACAGGAAGTCCGCGCCAAGCAGTGCCATGGGCACGTCGGCGGTGACGAACGTCCATCGGAAAACCTGCCCTCCGAACCACAGAGAGAGGCAGCGTTTTCCGTACGTACGGATGGGCGTCCCGTTCGCGGCAAGCAGCGCGGGGCCCCCACCCGCGGCGTGCTTGTCTGACGTGCCGGCGGGAACGACACTCACCTGCGCTCCCGTGTCGCACAGGTAACGGCGCCCGGAGAAGGTGTCCGTTATGAACAGCAGGCTGCTCGAACGGCCGGCGCTCATCGCCACTATTGAGCGCTGGCCCGGGCGTTTCCCGACCTGTTGAAGGAGCATGGCGGATGACACTGCCGAGCTTCGTGGCCGAACTTGGCGTGGAACCAGCACCAGGTGGTGGAGCTGGAGGAGCGCGGCTGGCTCCGCCAGGCCGGTGGAGTTGGCGGGTTTCCCCGCGGTGGCGGTTTTCGCCGTGGCGGTGGGCGGGGCATGGCGGCGGTCACGAGGTGCGTATCAGCATGCTGCGTATGCTGTATAAGCTGATGCTGTGGATCAGCAGCATCAGCAGCATCAGCCACGAGGGCCGCGACGGCCACGCCGACTCTCGCCCGCGTGTCCGAAGCGGCGAAGTACTTGTCCGCCTCGGCTGCCAATGCTCGGGGTTCAGTTAGCCCGGTCCCGGCCAACGCGAGGCGAACCTGCGCTGGAAGTTGGCGACGGAAAAGCGCCCGGAATAGAGAACCGGGGGCTTCGTCGCCCAACAGTGACAGCATATGGTCCATTCGGACCGACGGGCGCGTGTCACCGAGCTCGGGGAGATCCAGGAGGCGGTCGGCCCGTGCGTCGTCTGTGAGGCCGAACGTGGCTAGGAGTAGCCGCTTGAGTGCCTCGTACTTGTGGCCGTCCGGTGGGTGGCGAAGGACGGACACAACTCGAGCGGCCGTGCCGGGCCCGAGGGAGGCGACGACGTGGCCATAGCGCGTGTCATCGCCGGTGAGGCGCCGAAGCTGAAATTGGGCTTCGGCCTGGACGAACCAGACTTCGGCCTGAGCCTCCCAAAATTCGGGAAGTTTGACGAAGTTGGCCATGGCAATGGCGTCGCGTGTGGAAGGATCGCTCCGGCAGATCCAACGTCGAGGGGGTCACCAGTAAAGCGCGGCGTTACGCGCGCTGCTTGCGAGCAAGGAGGAAGCAGACAAGCGGTAACTTATAAGCGTCTTTATTTCAGGAGCTCACTGTAACACTGGCGCGCTCAGGGCTGCGCGCCCGGTGTATATCATGAGGCCACGCCTACCCCTTGGGCGTGGCCACCGCCCACTTGGTGCGCGGAATGATGTCACCACGCCAGTGGGCTTTTGTGTCCGCCACAATGTCACCTTTTTAAATTGGGCTTTGGTATACTAAAAAAACAAAGCATGGACATCTTTTTATACTCAGACCAAGATCAGACGGAATTAAAATGTCACCTTTTTTAATTTGGACTTGGTACACTAAAAAAAAAAGCATGGACATCTTTTTACACTCAAACCAAGATCAGACGGAATTAAAATGTCACCTTTTTAAATTCGGCTTTGGTATACTAAAAAAACAAAGCATGGACATCTTTTTATACTCAGACCAAGATTAGACGGAATTAAAATGTCACCTTTTTTAATTGGGACTTGGTACACTAAAAAAACAAAGCATGGACATCTTTTTACACTCAGACCAAGATCAGACGGAATTAAAATGTCACCTTTTTTAATTGGGCCATCGTACACTAAAAAAACAAAGCATGGACATCTTTTTACACTCAGACCAAGATCAGACGGAATTAAAATGTCACCTTTTTTAATTGGGCCTTGGTACACTAAAAAAACAAAGCATGGACATCTTTTTATACTCAAACCAAATCAGACGGAATGAAAATGTCACCTTTTTAAATTGGGCTTTGGTAAATTGGGCTAAAAAAACAAAGCATGGACATCTTTTTATACTCAGACCAAGATCAGACGGAATTAAAATGTCACCTTTTTAATTGGGACTTGGTACACAAAAAAAAAAAAGCATGGACATCTTTTTACACTCAAACCAAGATCAGACGGAATTAAAATGTCACCTTTTTAAATTGGGCTTTGGTATACTAAAAAAACAAAGCATGGACATCTTTTTATACTCAGACCAAGATTAGACGGAATTAAAATGTCACCTTTTTTAATTGGGACTTCGTACACTAAAAAAACAAAGCATGGACATCTTTTTACACTCAGACCAAGATCAGATGGAATTAAAATGTCACCTTTTTTAATTGGGCCATCGTACACTAAAAAAAACAAAGCATGGACATCTTTTTATACTCAAACCAAGATCATACGGAATTAAAATGTCACCTTTTTTAATTGGGACTTGGTACACTAAAAAAACAAAGCATGGACATCTTTTTACACTCAGACCAAGATCAGATGGAATTAAAATGTCACCTTTTTTAATTGGGCCATCGTACACTAAAAAAACAAAGCATGGACATCTTTTTACACTCAAACCAAGATCAGACGGAATTAAAATGTCACCTTTTTAAATTGGGCTTTGGTATACTAAAAAAACAAAGCATGGACATCTTTTTATACTCAGACCAAGATTAGACGGAATTAAAATGTCACCTTTTTTAATTGGGACTTCGTACACTAAAAAAACAAAGCATGGACATCTTTTTACACTCAGACCAAGATCAGATGGAATTAAAATGTCACCTTTTTTAATTGGGCCATCGTACACTAAAAAAACAAAGCATGGACATCTTTTTATACTCAGACCAAGATTAGACGGAATTAAAATGTCACCTTTTTTAATTGGGACTTGGTACACTAAAAAAACAAAGCATGGACATCTTTTTACACTCAGACCAAGATTAGACGGAATTAAAATGTCACCTTTTGTAATTGGGACTTGGTACACTAAAAAAACAAAATATGGACATCTTTTTACACTCAAACCAAGATCAGACGGAATTAAAATGTCACTTTTTTAAATTGGGCTTTGGTATACTAAAAAAACAAAGCATGGACATCTTTTTACACTCAGACCAAGATCAGACGGAATTAAAATATCACCTTTTGTAATTGGGACTTCGTACACTAAAAAAACAAAGCATGGACATCTTTTTATACTCAAACCAAGATCAGACGGAATTAAAATGTCACCTTTTTTAATTGGGACTTGGTACACGAAAAAAACAAAGCATGGACATCTTTTTATACTCAAACCAAGATCATACGGAATTAAAATGTCACCTTTTTAAATTGGGCTTTGGTATACTAAAAAAACAAAGCATGGACATCTTTTTATACTCAGACCAAGATTAGACGGAATTAAAATGTCACCTTTTTTAATTGGGACTTGGTACACTAAAAAAACAAAGCATGGACATCTTTTTATACTCAAACCAAGATCATACAGAATTAAAATGTCACCTTTTTAAATTGGGCTTTGGTATACTAAAAAGACAAAGCATGGACATCTTTTTATACTCAGACCAAGATTAGACGGAATTAAAATGTCACCTTTTGTAATTGGGACTTGGTACACTAAAAAAACAAAATATGGACATCTTTTTACACTCAAACCAAGATCAGACGGAATTAAAATGTCACCTTTTTAAATTGGGCTTTGGTACACAAAAAAAACAAAATATGGACATCTTTTTACACTCAAACCAAGATTAGACGGAATTAAAATGTCACCTTTTGTAATTGGGACTTGGTACACTAAAAAAACAAAGCATGGACATCTTTTTACACTCAAACCAAGATCAGACGGAATTAAAATGTCACCTTTTTAAATTGGGACTTGGTATACTAAAAAAACAAAGCATGGACATCTTTTTATACTCAGACCAAGATTAGACGGAATTAAAATGTCACCTTTTTAAATTGGGCTTTGGTACACAAAAAAAACAAAATATGGACATGTTTTTACACTCAAACCAAGATTAGACGGAATTAAAATGTCACCTTTTTTAATTGGGCCATCGTACACTAAAAAAACAAAGCATGGACATCTTTTTACACTCAAACCAAGATCAGACGGAATTTAAATGTCACCTTTTTTAATTGGGCCATCGTACACTAAAAAAACAAAATATGGACATCTTTTTACACTCAAACCAAGATTAGACGGAATTTAAATGTCACCTTTTTTAATTGGGCCATCGTACATTAAAAAAACAAAGCATGGACATCTTTTTATACTCAGACCAAGATTAGACGGAATTAAAATGTCACCTTTTTTAATTGGGCCATCGTACACTAAAAAAACAAAATATGGACATCTTTTTACACTCAAACCAAGATCAGACGGAATTAAAATGTCACCTTTTTAAATTGGGCTTTGGTACACTAAAAAAACAAAATATGGACATCTTTTTACACTCAAACCAAGATCAGACGGAATTTAAATGTCACCTTTTTTAATTGGGCCATCGTACACTAAAAAAACAAAATATGGACATCTTTTTACACTCAAACCAAGATTAGACGGAATTTAAATGTCACCTTTTTTAATTGGGCCATCGTACATTAAAAAAACAAAGCATGGACATCTTTTTATACTCAGACCAAGATTAGACGGAATTAAAATGTCACCTTTTTTAATTGGGCCATCGTACACTAAAAAAACAAAATATGGACATCTTTTTACACTCAAACCAAGATCAGACGGAATTAAAATGTCACCTTTTTAAATTGGGCTTTGGTACACTAAAAAGACAAAGCATGAACATCTTTTTATACTCAGACCAAGATCAGACGGAATTAAAATGTCACCTTTTTATCCCTTATATTACAATCTTATCGCATGAAAGCTTCAATGAAAATGTCGTGCTTGTGATGGAGAAACCCTGCGCCACGAATCAGAAGGCCGAACACAATTACTACGGAATCGACCGCATTGCTGAAAAAGTATAAGATTCGAAACAACAAAGTTGTGCATTTGGGAGAAAAAACGTTGAAAAGAACATACGGAATGGGATAACAGAGATATCATCAATGTGTCGGTCAGATGTTCCATGTTTAAACAGGATGTGACAACCAATAGGCCTAGTTTAAAGGGCTTGACTTGGATCCGAGTGTTGCGGAGAATAAAACGACGTTTTCACTGCACAAAGAAGGGCATTTCTCCCCCCACAAAGGGAATTTACCTGTTGGATTGACACAGACACATTAAACAGAGACAGGAGCTGAGAGCCAAAACCGAGACAAAGATCATTTAACACCGTAATGGAGTCTTAAGAGAAAGGCCTGCCAAGAGCAAGGCCCAATCGTTACTTCGTCCATTTAGCAAGTCTTGAGGACGAAGGTAAAGCCTTTAAACCCGCAATTCATTATTCGGATATAAAGAGGAAAGGTTCTACGTCTGCAGTTTCTACCTCCTTTCCCCCACGCTATTCCCATCTCGTGTCTCCGCCTAATGAATCCTTGTGCCCCGAATACTCCAGGGAGCTAGCCGAGGCGTAGCTTTGGGCAATCTCGGCCGCACCAGCCTGGGAAAGGTGCCAAGTGTTGATCCTAAACAGGCAGGAAGGGCATGTCGGTGAGTCATTGGCTAACGGAGCTTGCTTGTCTTGATCATTCGGCCTTCCTTCGCGTTGGCTTTGGTGTTGAGGTGTGCGTGAGGCCTAGTCGCAGCCTGGGCCTTGTTGAAGTCGATGTTGCTATTAATGGCCTGGAAATTGCTGCCAGTAGCCCTTGTGACTTGCTCAACATGGCCTCCTTGCATGTGTGCATGTTCTGTCCGTGATTATGTCGTCATAGCAACATGACTTACTCATAATGATCCTTAGTGTAATCTGATGTTTTTTTCCTCTTCCTTCTTATCCCGACAGACCAAGTTCTCTTTCCCGAAAAGTTTAGCACAAACTCTCAACGGCGGATATATTTTTGCGCCGATGGTGCACCCAGGTGTCATCCCGCAGAGCTGCGTGAGTTACTCTTTTGACATTCTCTCCCTATTTCGTGATTCTTTTGTGACGTCATCTGCATTATCTCGCCGCTCAATGCTTATCTTCTGTGATGTCGTCTTTCTACTAATTGAGATGTCCAGACAATGGCGCAATCTCCTCCTGTAGGAACGACAACTCAGCGTATGTTGAAGCAATCGTTGATATTAAGGGCACCAATCTCCATTTTGTGACGTAATGTCCTTCCTTTGTGATTTCATTGAGGCATATCTTCAGTGCTCGAAGTAAAATGTTCCATTTGTGATTTGGTCTCCATGGTTTTATTAAGTACCGTGACTATGGGTGTTTTACCTTGCTGTAAGTCGCTTCGTGCACGATCAAACTACGACTTGAAGCACATTGATGTACGTCCCTGGAGCTAACAGCACTAATTTGAAGCACATTTACAGGTAGGCCACGTTTACAGGAAGCACATTTACAAGGACATATTTACAGACTGGTTAGGGATGGAGTACTTTTCTGATTTGTGAGCCAGTTGGGTTTTTCAAACAAATGACAATTTTCACTTGTAGCAGCTCCAACAACTGGAATTGGTCAAATTAAAATTACCTGCTGCTCTAATGGCCGAGACCAACACGACAACTATTATTCCGTGTTCGTCACATCTTGCCTCTCCTATTCAATTTAATCTCCCGCGATGAAGTTAACTCCGTGGGCCTTTCACTCACTCACCGCAGGCAGGTAGGTGGTCTTTCTGTCTTCTACCGACTCCTCTCCGGCCTTGCTCCCCCAGCTTTGTCTGTGCTCTTTCCCCCGAATATTTCTGCAGGTCGCACAAGATCTGCCTGCAACCCTCGTATTGTTAAATTGCCAAAATCTAGGCTCTCTGCTCACCTTCACTCCTTCATTCCTCTTTTCTCCCGCCTCTGGAACAAACTCCCTCACTCTCTTCAATCCCACTCCTCCCCCTCTTCAATCCCACTCCTCCCTCCAGGTCTTTAAAACAGCTGTTCACCACCATCTCTTATCTTCCCCCATCCAAAACCTTGATCTTTTCTACCCACGTTAATTCACCCCAGATGCACTTTTTTGAAATACCGACTTCTTTCTTGGAAGTCCTAGCAGTGTCCATGTGTTTTATACCTCTCCCACCCCCTCCCCCACCCACTTTGCATGCTTCCTCCCCCCAAGGCCTCTCCCTCCCACAGATCTCCCGATGTCCCTGTTCTCTTCTGCTGTTGTACTTGTGTGCTTCCCTCTCTCCCCATCTTGTCTCCCGCTCCTTTTATCATGTGTTTCATGTGTCAGTTTTTTTTTTTGTGATTGATGTTAGCTCTTACATGAGGCTCGACCTCGTATACAACAAAAAAAAATTTTTAAATCTCTTGATTTTCAGAACTCAAGAACAACTAACAAGTCTTTCAAGTCTTTCAAGAACAACTAACAACCCTAACCCTAACAACTCTTGATGTACACAAACAACCAAATCACCCAAAACTCACCACAATTCCACCACTTTGTAAGAATATCACAATATACACAAGAGACAACGAAGCGAAAAAACAACATGGCGGGCTGTGGTAGCTTGATGTACCTAAAGACTGATGTCGTCGGTCAAGGAGTGCGACATGTGTGTACCATTTGCACCCGTGTATCGTGCCATCTCTGTCGAGTGGCCTTGTGGTAACCATTGATGGTTCGCTCGGCGGGTTGAAACGAAGCACGGGAGGCTTAGTGGGTTAATATCCTGCAAGGCCAGGCAGGTGCGGCACAAACCCCTATGGGGCCTGCTACCCGTTGCTAAAGCGGCGGATTAACGGCGGCCCAAGATTTACAAGCACAAGGCCCAGCAAGAGAGGCTTCAAACCCGCGGGCTCGGGTCACAAATCTTACGCTCGCTGGACGAACGATTTAATGCGCAAACGTTCCGTCTGAGAGGGGAAGATGCACAACAAATGGTTTGTTGTTGTTTTCAAGGGCTTTTCATGGCCGCCGGTTTTACTTTAAATATCTTTGTATCCGCCATTGTTTATTTTTCATATTTATATGTACAAGGAACAGCTGCGTACCTGCGTTGGTTTAACCTGCAATGTTTTTCAACGGCATTTTCTTTATTGTTTAGTTGTTTTTTTTCATCCCGTTGTTGTTGATCGTGCCTGTTTGGTATTGTCTGTTTAGTATTGTCTGTTTGGCATTGTCTGTCTGGTATTGTCTGTTTGGCATTGTCTGTTTGGCATTGTCTGTTTAGTATTGTCTGTTTAGTATTGTCTGTTTGGCATTGTCTGTTTGGCATTGTCTGTTTAGTATTGTCTGTTTACTATTGTCTGTTTAGTATTGTCTGTTTGGCATTGTCTGTTTAGTATTGTCTGTTTAGTATTGTCTGTTTAGTATTGTCTGTTTGGCATTGTCTGTTTAGTATTGTCTGTTTAGTATTGTCTGTTTGGCATTGTCTGTTTAGTATTGTCTGTTTAGTATTGTCTGTTTGGCATTGTCTGTTTGGCATTGTCTGTTTAGTATTGTCTGTTTGGTATTGTCTGTTTAGTATTGTCTGTTTAGTATTGTCTGTTTGGTATTGTCTGTTTAGTATTGTCTGTTTGGCATTGTCTGTTTAGTATTGTCTGTTTAGTATTGTCTGTTTAGTATTGTCTGTTTAGTATTGTCTGTTTAGTATTGTCTGTTTGGCATTGTCTGTTTAGTATTGTCTGTTTAGTATTGTCTGTTTAGTATTGTCTGTTTGGCATTGTCTGTTTAGTATTGTCTGTTTAGTATTGTCTGTTTGGCATTGTCTGTTTGGCATTGTCTGTTTAGTATTGTCTGTTTAGTATTGTCTGTTTAGTATTGTCTGTTTAGTATTGTCTGTCTGGCATTGTCTGTTTGGCATTGTCTGTTTGGCATTGTCTGTTTAGTATTGTCTGTTTGGTATTGTCTGTTTGGTATTGTCTGTTTAGTATTGTCTGTTTAGTATTGTCTGTTTAGTATTGTCTGTTTGGCATTGTCTGTTTGGCATTGTCTGTTTAGTATTGTCTGTTTAGTATTGTCTGTTTAGTATTGTCTGTTTGGCATTGTCTATTTAGTATTGTCTGTTTAGTATTGTCTGTTTAGTATTGTCTGTTTAGTATTGTCTGTTTAGTATTGTCTGTTTGGCATTGTCTGTTTGGCATTGTCTGTTTAGTATTGTCTGTTTAGTATTGTCTGTTTGGTATTGTCTGTTTAGTATTGTCTATTTAGTATTGTCTGTTTAGTATTGTCTGTTTAGTATTGTCTGTTTGGTATTGTCTGTTTGGTATTGTCTGTTTAGTATTGTCTGTTTAGTATTGTCTGTTTGGCATTGTCTGTTTAGTATTGTCTGTTTGGTATTGTCTGTTTGGTATTGTCTGTTTAGTATTGTCTGTTTAGTATTGTCTGTTTAGTATTGTCTGTTTGGTATTGTCTATTTAGTATTGTCTGTTTAGTATTGTCTGTTTGGTATTGTCTGTTTGGTATTGTCTGTTTGGTATTGCCTGTTTAGTATTGTCTGTTTAGTATTGTCTGTTTGGTATTGTCTGTTTAGTATTGTCTGTTTGGTATTGTCTGTTTAGTATTGTCTGTTTGGTATTGTCTGTTTGGCATTGTCTGTTTGGCATTGTCTGTTTGGCATTGTCTGTTTGGCATTGTCTGTTTGGCATTGTCTGTTTAGTATTGCCTGTTTAGTATTGTCTGTTTGGCATTGTCTGTTTAGTATTGTCTGTTTAGTATTGTCTGTTTAGTATTGTCTGTTTGGTATTGTCTGTTTAGTATTGTCTGTTTGGTATTGTCTGTTTGGCATTGTCTGTTTAGTATTGTCTGTTTAGTATTGTCTGTTTGGTATTGTCTGTTTAGTATTATCTGTTTAGTATTGTCTGTTTGGTATTGTCTGTTTAGTATTGTCTGTTTGGTATTGTCTGTTTAGTATTGTCTGTTTGGTATTGTCTATTTAGTATTGTCTGTTTGGTATTGTCTATTTAGTATTGTCTGTTTAGTATTGTCTGTTTGGTATTGTCTGTTTGGTATTGTCTGTTTAGTATTGTCGTTTGGTATTGTCTGTTTGGTATTGTCTGTTTGGTATTGTCTGTTTAGTATTGTCGTTTGGTATTGTCTGTTTGGCATTGTCTGTTTAGTATTGTCTGTTTAGTATTGTCTGTTTGGTATTGTCTGTTTCGTCTTATCTGTTTGGTGATGTGATGAAATAATTCCCAAGTTATGGAGTAGCTTATCCATGCTCAGGTATATTAAAAAGAACAGGTTAACCGCTTCAGCCTGCAAGGTTTTATATCACTATTTGAAGTTTTGTGCGTTGATACTCATCGGATCAGCTGTGCCGAAGCACGGGATTCAAACTTATTAAAGAGTGTTTGTTCTGAGCATTGTGGGAGGAATTTCATTGTTTTACTTTAACCGATAATTATCATTGTTTAGCGGTTGCCGAAGACGATAAGAAGAGGCCATTTCGTTGGGTACAAAAGGTTGTTTATTGTACAGAAATCTCCAGCAACTGCTCGTGAACGGAAGTCGTAACGGCTTATATAAAACCAAGAACCCTCTTCGGAGGGCGTGGCTCAACAGCCGCGCGTGCGTCACGACGACACAACCAAAAGCCCGTGTGCGTGGGTTAGACCAAACCCATCGTAATGGTAACCGTCACATGCGGATAAGTTAACTGCGACAAGTGAATAAGGTAACCATGACATGTGAATAAGGTAACCACTACATGCGCCCCCCCAGAAGGCACGCCACAGGCGTGTACGTAGTTCGCGGGTGGAACAGAGCCGGGCCGCGGGTGGAACAGAGCCGGGCCGCGGGTGGAACAGAGCCGGGCCGCGGGTGGAACAGAGCCGGGCCGCGGGTGGAACAGAGCCGGGCCGCGGGTGGAACAGCCGGGCCGCGGGTGGAACAGAGCTGGGCCGCGGGTGCTGAGCAGCGGTAGCCGTTGTAGTTGCAGCAGTAGGAATTGCGGGAGTGGTGAGCAGCAGTGCGCGCGAAGGTAATGAAGCAGCCGTGCGTGCGCAAGAGATGAGCAGCGGCAGTAGCTGTAGTTGCAGGAGCATCAGCCTCGGGATCCGCCGCAGGAGCAGTAGTAGGAGTGGCGAGCAGCAGTACTCAGCCTGTGTGCACGGAGGCGACAAAGTAGCAGTACTCGGCCTGTGTGCGCGAAGGCGATGAGCAGCAGTACTCGGCCTGTGTGTGCGCGGAGGCGACGAGCAGCGGTGCTCGGCCTGTGTGCGCGGAGGCGACGAGCAGCGGTGCTCGGCCTGTGTGCGCGAAGGCGACGAAGTAGCCGTGCCGTCAACGCCCCGTAACGGCGTTCCTTCGGAGGGTCCCGGAGCTGGTTCGCCCCTCTAGTCGTAGAGGAGGAACCGAGCGCGATGCGCGAACCACATGGCCGCTCGCCGTTGCTAAAACTCCGGCAGTTCGAGTTTCGGTCTTGTGGAAGAAATTGCGGTCGCAATCCTGCCGTGTTCATTTGGCCCCCGAATACGTTCGGGGGCAACGGGGTCACCAGTTTAGCGGTTGCCGAAGACGATAAGAAGAGGCCATTTCGTTGGGTACAAAAGGTTGTTTATTGTACAGAAATCTCCAGCAACTGCTCGCGAACGGAAGTCGTAACGGCTTATATAAAACCAAGAACCCTCTTCGGAGGGCGTGGCTCAAACAGCCGCGCATGCGTCACGACGACACAACCAAAAGCCCGTGTGCGTGGGTTAGACCAAACCCATCGTAATGGTAACCGTCACATGCGGATAAGTTAACCGCGACAAGTGAATAAGGTAACCACTACAATTGCATGGCATTGTGGTTAATACAACACAAGCATGGTGAATCACAACTGCGCCAGCAAAGGTAAACTCCTCTCCTTCCTTCAGAGTGAATGCCCAACCAAAACACATTCAAGCTTTGTTGCTTCAGCTTTTAATCATCGCACTTTATCGGATGACGAAGAAAGAGGCAACCACACACCAAGATGGACAAGACACCGGAACTGCCGGGCCGCGCATGCACAATGGCGATGATGCATATGCCTACGTCACCAATAGTAACCACATTAACATATAATGGCGCTGTGCCTCATATTATCCGTTATTACAGCGTATATTGGTGCCATAAAATACATAATCTATCTATAATTCCAGTAATCTCTGTCTGTCTGTCTGTACGTCTGTACGTTTGTCTGTGACCGCTGTTTCTCGACAACCACGGGTCCGATATACTTTTAACTTGCCAGGTATATTGCTGGGGACCCGAGGATGTGCCTTTTCAAGGTTTCATATTAATCGGACAATTACTTACCGAGCTATGTCCAAAAAACGATTCAACCAATCAGAGAGCAGCGAACGATCGCGTGTGCCGAACGTGGCGGGCACACTCTGCCTCGGATGGCACATTTGAGAGCGTATTCATTTATTTCACGTTTGCAAACTATGTTGGCGTTAAACTATGTTTTACAACTAATAAAAACGAATTTGCGATTCATTCGCTTTCCTGCGCGTTTGTGCACGCGATGGCGATTTCTTTACCAAACTCCGGAAGCCGTTCGCTTTGGACCAAACCATTGCATGTAAATAGAGGGGGGGGATTGTCACCACTCGCAAGCCGTTCGCTTTGGACCAAACCATTTCATGTAAATAGAGGGGGGGGATATAATTTTAGATATAGATATAGTACGGGCATGCCCTAGTAATAATAATACTAATAATAATAATGAAGAAGAATAAGAACATTGTATGATCCCTTACGAGGTACTTGATTATAAGTGGCCATTAGGCCCATCAAAAGCTTGGTGTTGGCTTAGCGGTTAGGGTGCAGCTTGGGATCCTCGGATCCTGGGTTTGAATCCCAGTCGATCGCTGAATTAACACCAGGGGGGTTGACTCAGCCTGTCATCCTTCCGAGGTCGGCAAATTGAGTGCCAGCTCACTGGTAATTCTCTGTGTGTCGCAAGAGGCAACTAACAGGGTTGGCAGCAGGAAGGGCATCCAGCCATAAAACATCGCTTCAAAAAAAGGGACCAAGGTTTACAAAAAAGGACCAACCCTTGCTCTCGGGGAAAAATGGCCTCTAAACGTGTTTGTATTAGGCCCATCAAAGAGTGCGCTGTGATTTTTTTTCTCAAACCGTTACACCACCGAGTGTGGTAAATTACACAAGTCTATGTACACGGGCTACTCTGTCCACAAGCAATTGTTGAATCACCACTCTAAATTGAGGATATAGTGAAAAGGTGAATACACATTTGGGCAGGTGAAACCTTTGAGGTCGTGTTTCATTAAAGGATCATCATGGATTGGAAATGACCCGTGAGTTCATGAGTTCTCGACTTGCAGGTGTAGAGGTCGTCGGTGTTGTCTCGTTTAAAAATTAGCTCCAACAAGAGAAGATTCAGAGCGGATTTAAACCCAAGACTTCCTAATCCTCTGTTGTACTTGAAAACTCGTCAAATATAGTTTTCCTTCAGCAAAGGCAGGTAGATAATCCATCAAGACAGGTAAACGTGCACATTTAATTTCATCAGACAGTTGTGAACCATTCTTGACACCATGGTGTTTTCAGATGGCAGCACGTGACATTGAGAGCCCAATGCACCTGGAAAAAGGAAGCGCATTGTGAATTTGGCCGCGATGCTCATACCTCTGGAGGAGGGAAACAAAAATGAGGCAAACAGCAATAAGTCGATAAGGATTGCAGTTCCAATATCAGGGCGTCCTTGATCACAACGAACAAAAAGATGTATTGAGCGAGAAATGGAGTGAAGTCCGTGAAGTCTGGTCACTCGTTCCAGAAACGCATTTTGACAAAACCTTGTTGTCATTAACACGCACCATGACAGATACCACACATGATTGTTTGGGACTTGCTTCTTTTTCCACAGTGCTGGAGGCCTGGGCAGAAAATAAGACAAACGGGTGATGATGTAATTGCTCTTTTCTCTTTTCTTCCTCCGCAGGCGAAGCTGTCGTATCCCACTGAGCCCTTGAAGCCTCTCGGAACGAGCTTCTTTTCACCACAACTTCTCGCAACGCCGTCCGCCGCTGCCGCGGCTCTTGCTCTCCGGCCGACGACCGCCGCCTTCTTTCCGGGTGCCCCTACCCTCGTGCAGACCTTGCTACGGCCCGCACCTGGCCCAATTCGACCTCTTCACGGGCAAATCCTCTACACCCCCTACTGATTGTGCTTAAAACTTCGCGACTTTTCCTCATGCTTAATCTCTCTGCTTAAATGCCTACTTTCGCATATGCCTCCGACGTATAAAGAGACATTCCACAAACATCCCCAAACTGTTTGCCAACTCCGCGTCCTCCATGTTTTCCAAAACAAACGAACCAGCAAAGTCTTCTGTGAAGTTCCCCGGAAATTGCATTTCAGAGATCAGCGATACATCATCATCGCAGATTCGCAGGAACCAAACCTGTTCCTTTCTTCTCGGGGCCTTTTTGTTAACGGATGCAAGCACCTCATCGGTCGTCCACAAAGTTTTGATATTTTAAGGTGAACGAGCAAAGATTTGAATGGCAACCTCCATGCAACTTAAAGGATTTCCATTGACGGCCTCTTCCAGGTGCAGACGAGCACGGCAAGGTTTCCCACCAAGCATCTGCGCACATGATGGACTGAGAGTGAAAGCCAAAGGTTTTGATGTAAAGTCGTTATTGTGACACCGGAAGTTTTGAACGGAGAAGGAGGACGATGTGGAAAGAAGAATATGCAAGTGAATTCCCAAAAGGTACACCCCCATCATGAGGGTCCATCCAGTTCCATGTTGTCCAAATGGCATGCTCATTTGCTTTTGGCGTTTTTATGTCTGTCTGTTTCACCCGCCACATTCTTTTTCGGGGCCTCCTTCAAAGTGATGTTTTTCTTACAGCTGTGATTTGAGTTTGATCTGGAAGGAAATTTTTACCAGCAAATTCAAACAAGGTTTCACACTGCATGCGCCATGTGTATTCATTGTAAAGATTCATTATTCCCTTCAACTGTGGATTCATCCAAAAAATAAGTAAAGATGAGTGTGGACTGTTGAACTTTAGGGTTTTGTTTTACAGGAAATGTCACTAGATCAGATTGGGAGTGACAAAAGATCAAAGTTTATCGGGGTCCATCGACTCCCCCCTCCTTCCAAATTACCCTCCTCTTCCTTTCCCTCCGTTTACCCTCCCCTCATTCCCAATTTTCTTTCCCATTTTCCTCCATTATCCTCCAGCTCTCAGTATCTGCCTGTTAATTCCACATTCTTTCCTTACTTTTCTCAATCTTATTTCTCGACACCTGATTCTTCCTTTTTGCACACATGGCTCCTTACCTTAGCCACATACCTCACCTGTGACCAGCAACTTTTCAACTTTTTTTTACAACTTTCCATTGTTGTCATTAATCATCTGGACACCTGGAATTTTTTAATCAACTCGAAAACAAATATTCTTACGAGGTATTCCACAAGAGCTTTCAAAAAAGTTAATTATTTGTTGGGATTCATTTTGGTGAAAACCTCCTCCATCTCCTCCACTCCACCACATATCTCTCCCACTCCCTGTGCTCCACATATGCCCATTCCAGGATGCCCTTTCTCCAATCTTCTCTTGAGGTTATTTCCCTCCTCTCTCTCTCTCTCTCCTATCATCCTTACTTATAAATGATGATGTAATCACGTTATGCTGTGGAACCCATGACATTATTCCCAATGTTATTGTCTCTTATATTCAAATATACAGTCACGTGAAAAAGTAAGTACACCCCATGTAAAGTTTTGACTTTTTCAACATATTTCAACATACAGCTATTTGATCTTCATTTCAACAATATTGATAGATAAAGGTGATATAATATAACAAATATCATGAAGCATTTACATTTTGTAGTCCATTGTATAATTTAAATAATTTAAAGAAATTTTAATTGTATAATAAATGCAAATTTCGCATGTGGAGAAAGTAAGTACACCCTTGGCTCTAACAGGTGGTATTGCCCCCTTTGGCAGAAACAACCTCAAGTAGGCGTTTCTTACAACTGTCTACCAGTCTTTGACATCGACTGGGAGAAATTTTTCCCACTCCTCCATGCAGAATTCTTTCAGCTGTGCGATGTTTGAGGGGTTTCTTGCATGCACAGCTTGTTTCAAATCCCCCCACAACATCTCGATGGGATTTCGATCCGGGCTTTGACGTGGCCATTCCAGAACCCTCCATTTCTTTCTTTTCAGCCATTCCTTGGTGGATTTACTGGTATGTTTAGGGTCATTGTCATGTTGCAAGTTCCACCTTCGGTTGAGCTTCAACTTTCCGACAGATGGCCTCACATTATCCTCAAGCACCCTCTGGTACAATGAAGAATTCATGGTGGATTATATGATGGTGAGCTGCCCAGGCCCGGATGCAGCAAAGCTGCCCCAAACCATAATATTTCCACCACCATGCTTTACAGTTGGTATCAGGTTCTTGTGGTCAAATGCTGTCTTTGGTTTTCGCCAAACATGTCTTCTGGTACTGTGGCCAAACAGCTCTACTTTTGACTCATCTGTCCAGAGCACATTGTTCCAGAAGTGCTGGTTTTGCCTCGGTGTTCATTGGCAAACTTTAGTCTTGCCCTGATGTTCTTTCTGGACAGCAAAGGTTTCCTCCTGGCACACCATCCATGTAGATCAAATTTGTGCAGCCTCTTTCTAATGGTAGACTCATGCACTTTGACATCAACAGTGGCAACAGCTACCTGTAGGTCCCGTGATGACATTCTGGGGTTCTTAGAGACTTCTTTCAGCTTCTTGCGGTCTGCTCTCGGGCTGAACTTGCTCGGGCGGCCTGGCCTGAACAAGTTGGCAGTTGTTTGGAATCTTCTCCACTTGTAGATGATCTTCCGGACAGTCGAATGATTGATTTCGAATTGTTTGGAGATCTTTTTAAATCCCTTCCCAGACACGTAGGCATCTATAACCTTCTTTCTGAAGGCCTCAGAGAGCTCTTTTGATCTAGGCATGGTGACGCCGCACACTTCAACAACAAAGAGCAAACCAAACTAAATGTCTGAGGTTTAAATAAGACAGGTTCCTCCAAGATCCTCTCTAACGATGTTCTAATCATTTGCACCTGAGCTGGTGCACCTGATTCTAATTTTAGGTATTTGAAGTAGTGATAAATGTAGGGGTGTACTTACTTTTTCCACATGCGAAATTTGCATTTATGTTTATTTAAATTATACAATGGACTACAAAATGTAAATGTTCATGATATTTGTTATATTATATCACCTTTATCTATCAATATTGTTGAAATGAAGATCAAATAGCTGTATGTTGAAATATGTTGAAAAAGTCAAAACTTTACATGGGGTGTACTTACTTTTTCACGTGACTGTATGTGTCCATGGACTTGAAAGAAAACACAATCTCAATGCTGCTAAGAGTCTTAGAGTAAGCTGCTAAGACGAAAATGCTGCCTCTCGTCCTCACATCCATCTCGTCCAACTCGTACCCAGTATATCACCTGGTGTTGGCCTAATGGTTAGGGTGGCGGACTTGGGATCCCAAGGTCCTGAGTTAGAATCCCGTTGAATTAATGCCGGGTGGGGTTGACTCAGCCTGTCATCCTTCTGAGGTCGGAAATGGGTACCAGATACTGGTTATAGAGAGGCATTGCCTCAGCGGCCCACTGAAAATGATGCAACCAGCAGCCGGGTGGCTGTACACAAACCACCCACTATGGACCCAACACTATCCTATGTTGCACACCTTGCTGAAACCTGTAAATCTATTTTATTCCATCTGTATAACATTGCCAGAATCCACTCGCGCTTAAATCAGAGGAACACTGAAGCTCTAGTTTATGTTCTCATAACGTCACACCTGGATTACTGCAACTCACTGCTCGCAGATTTACCTGTTTCTTCTCTCAATCCCTTACCACTTATTGAGAATATGGCAGCCGGGCTCACAGTTCCAAGTTGGTAAAATTGATGATCCCATCACTTCAATCAGAGAAACACTTCGCGAGCTCCCAGTGGACCAGCACAGCGATTTCAAAATATCACTGATGATCTATAATCACCAGGACAGATTGCACCTTGCCTTGTATTTCTCACCTGATCACACCTGACACCCGACCGATAACACGACGGAATAACGACGAGAATCCCGTGCTACTTCCTCAAACCTGCATGAACACCTTTGGTGATCGAGAATTCTTCAGAAAGTTTCTCAATGTGGAACTCATAGTTTTGTTTTAACCCTCTGACGTCATCGAGTGGTTTTTTTAGACATTTAAAAAAAATGTAAAATCCGTTCTTTTAGGAATTCCTTTCCTTTCATTTTTTATTTTCTTACCTCTTGCTTATTTGTAAAGTTCTTCGAGATTTTGCTTCTTAATAAAAAGCATTACGGACGAAATCAATTGATAAACGACTTTTGTAACTGGTTGTAAATGGATTACCTGGCGTTTGAAAGTATGGCTCGGAACTCAAAATGTAAAAGAATATAGGTACAAGGAACGCGGCCAGGTATGGAAGGTGCACCGATCGTAAAGAACCTCTTCATCGACGGTAGCAACGACCACATGGGACTGACGAGCTGACTAGGCCCAGGCTTCGTGCAGCATCACAGCGAAGAAAAGCGTTATCTCTTCTCTGTTGTTACAACGCTGACGGAAAAAAAGGATTTTAAATTGCGAGTTTGACTCCAATTCCTCCCACCTGGCTTGTAGCGACTTCTGTGTGGTTTGTGAAATGGCCATTTTGAAGGTCACCGCGGATCTCATTCGTGGGTTCTGTTCCCAGACGAGGGGTATCTGACGGATCTGACGTGAGAAGATCATTCGACTTTGTAAGTACCTGCACATCCTGATCCATCTGCTACGGAATGACGGCAAAAAAAATGGATTCCCTTTGTATTGTGGAACTCGTAATTGTACTCGAACATCCGGAGACGCCTCTCGTACCCTGAAATGGGCACAACAGTGTTTTCTATTTCTCTTCTAAGATCGTGTCCTTGTGGAACCCGTACCTGGAACCTGGTCCTTGGGTTCCATCGATACCAGCGAAAATACCTGCCAGCTAAATTTAGTATTTGTGAACAACCTTCAGAGGAAACGTGCGTGCTGGGATCACCTTTTGTATTGTCTTTTTGTTGTCATTTCATGAGATGTGCGTCGGACACATCGACGTCCGTGTTGTTTCCAATGAGTGGACGTGAGGGATATTTAAGGAATTTTTGATGACGTTGTCTCGGGTCACCGCAGGAAGACGTTGCTTGTGGTACCTGTAGGAGCAAATGATACAGGGAACGTTCATTGGGAGGATTTGTAAAATGGTTACAGGATGTTGGGTACACGACTAAAAGAAAATGGTTGTGATGTAATGTTATTCTTGCGAGAATTGGAAACGGTACAAACTTCATGAATAGAGGAAAATATGTCAACCTATGGTTGTTGGAAGCAAGATTATGAGTTTGCAAAGAAATGTGAATCTTTCCAGGGTCAAGAACATTTCTCCATTGATGTCCATATGGACTGGAGAAAGGGGCAGCACCGTTTATAGTGGGAATTGAGGAGGGAATTAAGGATTTTATTTTAGGCCACAGGAGAAAGGAGAGGCGACAAAGGAAGGAACTGAATCTGATGATGTGATTGGTAATTCCACGGAGCAAAAAATAGTTACAGGAAGGGAAAATAATCAAATTGGAGGAAAGGAATCAAATTGGAGGAAAGGAACCAAATTGGAGGAAAGGAATCAAATTGGGGGAAAGGAACCAAATTGGAGGAAAGGAATCAAATTGGAGGAAAGGAACCAAATTGGAGGAAAGGAATCAAATTGGAGGAAAGGAACCAAACTGGAGGAAAGGAATCAAATTGGAGGAAAGGAATCAAATTGGGGGAAAGGAACCAAACTGGAGGAAAGGAATCAAATTGGGGGAAAGGAACCAAACTGGAGGAAAGGAATCAAATTGGGGGAAAGGAACCAAACTGGAGGAAAGGAATCAAATTGGGGGAAAGGAATCAAACTGGAGGAAAGGAATCAAATTGGGGGAAAGGAATCAAACTGGGGGAAAGGAATCAAATTGGGGGAAAGGAACCAAATTGGGGGAAAGGAACCAAATTGGAGGAAAGGAATCAAATTGGAGGAAAGGAACCAAACTGGAGGAAAGGAATCAAATTGGGGGAAAGGAATCAAACTGGAGGAAAGGAATCAAATTGGGGGAAAGGAACCAAACTGGAGGAAAGGAATCAAATTGGGGGAAAGGAACCAAACTGGAGGAAAGGAATCAAATTGGGGGAAAGGAATCAAACTGGAGGAAAGGAATCAAATTGGGGGAAAGGAATCAAACTGGGGGAAAGGAATCAAATTGGGGGAAAGGAACCAAATTGGGGGAAAGGAACCAAATTGGAGGAAAGGAATCAAATTGGAGGAAAGGAACCAAACTGGAGGAAAGGAATCAAATTGGGGGAAAGGAATCAAACTGGAGGAAAGGAATCAAATTGGGGGAAAGGAACCAAACTGGAGGAAAGGAATCAAATTGGAGGAAAGGAATCAAACTGGAGGAAAGGAATCAAATTGGAGGAAAGGAATCAAATTGGGGGAAAGGAACCAAACTGGAGGAAAGGAATCAAATTGGAGGAAAGGAATCAAATTGGGGGAAAGGAATCAAATTGGAGGAAAGGAATCAAATTGGAGGAAAGGAATCAAACTGGAGGAAAGGAATCAAATTGGAGGAAAGGAATCAAATTGGAGGAAAGGAACCAAATTGGAGGAAAGGAACCAAATTGGAGGAAAGGAATCAAATTGGAGGAAAGGAACCAAATTGGAGGAAAGGAATCAAATTGGGGGAAAGGAACCAAACTGGAGGAAAGGAATCAAATTGGAGGAAAGGAATCAAACTGGAGGAAAGGAATCAAATTGGAGGAAAGGAATCAAATTGGAGGAAAGGAACCAAATTGGAGGAAAGGAATCAAATTGGAGGAAAGGAATCAAATTGGAGGAAAGGAATCAAATTGGGGGAAAGGAACCAAACTGGAGGAAAGGAACCAAATTGGAGGAAAGGAATCAAATTGGGGGAAAGGAACCAAACTGGAGGAAAGGAATCAAATTGGAGGAAAGGAATCAAACTGGAGGAAAGGAACCAAATTGGAGGAAAGGAACCAAATTGGAGGAAAGGAATCAAATTGGGGGAAAGGAACCAAACTGGAGGAAAGGAATCAAATTGGAGGAAAGGAATCAAATTGGGGGAAAGGAATCAAATTGGAGGAAAGGAATCAAATTGGAGGAAAGGAACCAAATTGGGGGAAAGGAATCAAATTGGGGGAAAGGAACCAAACTGGAGGAAAGGAATCAAATTGGAGGAAAATAATCAAATTGGGGGAAAGGAACCAAATTGGAGGAAAGGAATCAAATTGGAGGAAAGGAATCAAATTGGAGGAAAGGAATCAAATTGGAGGAAAGGAATCAAATTGGAGGAAATGAATCAAATTGGGGGAAAGGAATCAAATTGGAGGAAAGGAACCAAACTGGAGGAAAGGAATCAAACTGGAGGAAAATAATCAAATTGGGGGAAAGGAACCAAATTGGAGGAAAGGAATCAAATTGGAGGAAAGGAATCAAATTGGAGGAAAGGAATCAAATTGGGGGAAAGGAATCAAATTGGAGGAAAGGAACCAAACTGGAGGAAAGGAATCAAACTGGAGGAAAATAATCAAATTGGGGGAAAGGAACCAAATTGGAGGAAAGGAATCAAATTGGAGGAAAGGAACCAAATTGGAGGAAAGGAACCAAATTGGAGGAAAGGAATCAAATTGGGGGAAAGGAACCAAACTGGAGGAAAGGAATCAAATTGGAGGAAAGGAATCAAATTGGGGGAAAGGAACCAAATTGGAGGAAAGGAATCAACTTGGAGGAAAGGAACCAAATTGGAGGAAAGGAATCAAATTGGAGGAAAGGAATCAAACTGGAGGAAAATAATCAAATTGGGGGAAAGGAACCAAATTGGAGGAAAGGAATCAAATTGGAGGAAAGGAACCAAATTGGAGGAAAGGAATCAAATTGGAGGAAAGGAACCAAATTGGAGGAAAGGAACCAAATTGGAGGAAAGGAATCAAATTGGGGGAAAGGAACCAAATTGGAGGAAAGGAATCAAATTGGGGGAAAGGAACCAAACTGGAGGAAAGGAATCAAATTGGAGGAAAGGAACCAAATTGGAGGAAAGGAATCAAATTGGAGGAAAGGAATCAAACTGGAGGAAAGGAATCAAACTGGCGGAAAGGAATCAAATTGGAGGAAAGGAATCAAATTGGAGGAAAGGAATCAAATTGGAGGAAAGGAATCAAATTGGAGGAAAGGAATCAAATTGGAGGAAATGAATCAAATTGGCAGAAAGGAACCAAATTGGAGGAACGGAATCAAATTAGAGGAAAGGAACCAAATTGGAGGAAAGGAATCAAATTGGAGGAAAGGAATCAAATTGGAGGAAAGGAATCAAATTGGCGGAAAGGAATCAAACTGGCGGAAAGGAATCAAACTGGTGGAAAGGAATCAAACTGGCAGAAAGGAATCAAACTGGCGGAAAGGAATCAAACTGGAGGAAAGGAATCAAATTGGAGGAAAGGAATCAAATTGGAGGAAAGGAATCAAACTGGCCGAAAGGAACCAAATTGGAGGAAAGGAATCAAACTGGAGGAAAGGAATCAAACTGGCGGAAAGGAATCAAATTGGCGGAAAGGAATCAAAGTGGAGGAAAGGAATCAAATTGGAGGAAAGGAATCAAAGTGGCGGAAAGGAATCAAACTGGCGGAAAGGAATCAAACTGGTGGAAAGGAATCAAACTGGCAGAAAGGAATCAAACTGGCGGAAAGGAATCAAACTGGAGGAAAGGAATCAAATTGGAGGAAAGGAATCAAATTGGAGGAAAGGAATCAAACTGGCCGAAAGGAACCAAATTGGAGGAAAGGAATCAAACTGGAGGAAAGGAATCAAACTGGCGGAAAGGAATCAAATTGGCGGAAAGGAATCAAAGTGGAGGAAAGGAATCAAATTGGAGGAAAGGAATCAAATTGGAGGAAAGGAATCAAATCGGAGGAAAGGAATCAAAGTGGAGGAAAGGAATCAAAGGAATCAAATTGGAGGACAGGAATCAAATTGGAGGAAAGGAATCAAATTGGAGGAAAGGAATCAAATTGGAGGAAAGGAATCAAACTGGCCGAAAGGAACCAAATTGGAGGAAAGGAATCAAACTGGCAGAAAGGAATCAAACTGGCGGAAAGGAATCAAACTGGAGGAAAGGAATCAAATTGGAGGAAAGGAATCAAACTGGAGGAAAGGAATCAAATTGGAGGAAAGGAATCAAATTGGAGGAAAGGAATCAAATTGGGGGAAAGGAATCAAATTGGGGGAAAGGAATCAAACTGGAGGAAAGGAATCAAACTGGAGGAAAAGAATCAAATTGGAGGAAAGGAACCAAATTGGAGGAAAGGAATCAAATTGGGGGAAAGGAACCAAATTGGAGGAACGGAATCAAATTGGAGGAAAGGAATCAAACTGGAGGAAAGGAATCAAATTGGAGGAAAGGAATCAAATTGGAGGAAAGGAATCAAATTGGAGGAAAGGAATCGAACTGGAGGAAAGGAATCAAATTGGAAGAAAGGAATCAAACTGGAGGAAAGAAATCAAATTGGAGTAAAGGAATCAAATTGGAGGAAAGGAATCAAATTGGAGTAAAGGAATCAAACTGGCGGAAAGGAATCAAATTGGAGGAACGGAATCAAATTGGAGGAAAGGAATCGAACTGGAGGAAAGGAATCAAATTGGAGGAAAGGAATCAAACTGGAGGAAAGAAATCAAATTGGAGTAAAGGAATCAAATTGGAGGAAAGGAATCAAATTGGAGGAAAGGAATCAAATTGAAGGAAAGGAATCAAATTGGAGGAAAGTAACCAAACTGGAGGAAAGGAATCAAATTGGAGGAAAGGAATCAAATTGGAGGAAAGGAACCAAACTGGAGGAAAGGAATCAAATTGGAGGAAAGGAACCAAACTGGAGGAAAGCAACCAAACTGGAGGAAAGGAACCAAATTGGAGGAAAGGAATCAAACTGGCGGAAAGGAATCAAATTGGCGGAAAGGAATCAAACTGGCGGAAAGGAATCAAACTGGCGGAAAGGAATCAAACTGGAGGAAAGGAATCAAATTGGAGGAAAGGAATCAAATTGGAGGAAAGGAATCAAACTGGAGGAAAGGAATCAAATTGGAGGAAAGGAATCAAATTGGAGGAAAGGAATCAAACTGGCGGAAAGGAACCAAATTGGAGGAAAGGAATCAAACTGGAGGAAAGGAATCAAACTGGCGGAAAGGAATCAAATTGGCGGAAAGGAATCAAAGTGGAGGAAAGGAATCAAATTGGAGGAAAGGAATCAAATTGGAGGAAAGGAATCAAATCGGAGGAAAGGAATCAAATTGGAGGAAAGGAATCAAATTGGAGGAAAGGAATCAAATTGGAGGAAAGGAATCAAATTGGGGGAAAGGAACGAAACTGGAGGAAAGGAACCAAACTGGAGGAAAGGAATCAAATTGGCGGAAAGGAATCAAATTGGAGGAAAGGAATCAAATTGGAGGAAAGGAATCAAATTGGAGGAAAGGAATCAAATTGGAGGAAAGGAATCAAATTGGAGGAAAGTAATCAAATTGGCGGAAAGGAACCATATTGGAGGAAAGGAATCAAATTGGAGGAAAGGAATCAAATTGGAGGAAAGGAATCAAATTGGCAGAAAGGAACCAAATTGGAGGAAAGGAATCAAATTGGAGGAAAGGAATCAAACTGGAGGAAAGGAATCAAACTGGCGGAAAGGAATCAAATTGGAGGAAAGGAATCAAATTGGAGGAAAGGAATCTAATTGGAGGAAAGGAATCAAATTGGAGGAAAGGAATCAAATTGGAGGAAAGGAATCAAATTGGAGGAAAGAAATTGAAGGCTACAAGATGTCTAGGTGTGATAGAAAGGGGAGATAGGATGAGGTGTAGCAATCAGGTCAAAATATGGTTCTGCATGGTACATCGAGAGAAAGGGATGATAAAAAGAAGGGAATTCCGTGTGGTTTGACATTAGAGATTATAAGAATCGTAGGTGATACCTGTAGAATGTAAAGGTGGTGGCAGCAGAAAAGGTGGATTAGATGGCTATAAACTGGAATTAAAGAGGCACCTTGCGGAAGTGGGGCCAGAGGGGTACATGGATGTTGACAGGTTTGCAAAAGATTAATGAGCCAAATCACCTCCTCCTCCGTTGATGGTCCTTGTGGTTTATTTTGGGACTTACATCAAAACAGAAAAGGTGCAATGAAATCGTTAATATCCCAATTGCAACCCTCCATATATGAGCAAATGTCCCCCACAACCCACTGCCCTGTCCCATATTCTCTTATGGGGGCTGTTCATAGTGATCCATATGTCATGTTACCCATTCGTAGCAATTAACATTTTCTTGTCAGTTACATTTATGCGGTTGGTTTGTCTTGTGAATAGAATTAGTCATGCATACCATATATATATATATATATATATATATATATAGTGTTATTCAAAGAGAAGTATTATATACACTTTCAAATTTGTATTTTACAAGTAATATTGAACATTTGGTGATGTGCTTAACATCGACTAAAGGGAGACATTTAAGAGTTATTTTCACATATTACAAGCTCTTGATATGACTCCCAGATGTGATGCGACAAATGATATGACTCTCTACTGAAGTCTGAGGATGTCCGGTGCTCTTTCTCTTGCAGAGACAACCTGTTCCTTCAGACTATTTGTACCAGTCATAGATGGACGTCCTGATTGGTGGGTTATTTTCGTAATGTGTCCAAAATTGTTGTTGCACACTTGTCACTGAATTTATCTTTGGCGAATTCCAGGACGCAGAAACCTTTCTCCTGTTTGCTTTCCGCCATTTTGAACATAACCTCTCCTGGAACAAAATAAGCAGACAACAACAACAACAACGTGCATTTTAAGGCCATTTGCCCTGCTAGAGCGGGGGTTAGCCTGAACAAAGCAGAGAAATAAGGTTTTCAAAAGAACTGAAGAACAAAATAAGCAGAGATTAAAAGAAACGACAACGATTACAAGAAAAAACAAAAGATTAATAAAAGCATAAGAGATTTATTTTCTATCCGTGCACGAAACATTGATTTACCATCAGTACCTTTTGTAAAATAATTTTTTGAAAGTGTATACTTCTTTTTGAATAACCCTGTATATAGTACACACACACACACACACACACACACACACACACACACACACACACACACACACCCACACACACACACATATATATATTGTTACAGATCCAGGGGACGGCACTCCCATTAGCAAGGGGGGGTTAATCCCCTTGTCCTGTTAAGCTGGCCGTCCGACCGGTCCTGGGGGTATGACGTCACTTCCGGTCGATGGTAAGTAGGGTTGTAAGCCCAATTTGTCTTAATACCTAATTACTACCACCGGCCGTAAGCGAGGAAATACTCCCACCCGGGCCGCAGCGTGATTGGATTGCGCCGAGCGAAGCGAGCTGCGACTCGGGCCGTTAGCAAGAGACTAAACCCCACTATAAAGCGTTTGGCCAAAATCACGCCACAGGTATTCAATGGGAAGAAGGGACTAAAGCGATCGGGGGAAAGAAGAAGCCAAAGTGAGGAATAACAGATATTTATTAATTATGTTCACGAAAACCCAAAGAAGAGGAAACAAAAGTAATATACAGAAGAAGAAGAAGAAGCAGGACACAGGGCAGCCTTAAGCAGTTTTATATTATACCCCGGATAAACAAACACACTCACACGGGGATTGGAGCTGGATTGTAGAACAGGTAGAGGGTCCGGCGATGGGGTCCAGGCTCCGGTCCCGCGGGCGAAACTCGGCAGGCAGCTCTGCGTATGGTTCAAACGCGACCGGACAGTTCATATAGCGGGGGGGGGGGGGGGGGGGGAGCTGGTGTCCTGTGGCGTACGTAATAAATGCACGCTCGTGCCAAACACACCCTCTCCAATGTTCTCTGATACAAGCGCGCCCTTCTTCAACAAGTCTCTTACAACGAGCGCTCTCTCATCAAAGAGTTTACAACGTGCATGCCTCCAACCAGTTCCGTACAACCAGCGCTCTCCCATCCAAGTCCGTGAAAGGGATTTGTGTTCGCGCTTATATAACGCGACCAGCGATCACTCCGCGATGCAAAAAGCCACGCCTGCCAGCGATGTTCCTTCAGCCCTGGTTGGCTGGTGAGGGCTTACCGGCCACGCCTTTGACAACTGGATGATGTGGCCACACCTTCTTCTTGGCGCTCCGCCTCCTTTCTCGGGCCTAACCGCATGGCTTATGGCGGCGTGGTGCCAGCAAACAGCCCTATGCAAATGGCAGCGAACGCTGCTGGCAAGCAAAGTACCACAATTTGGAGAGAGAGAGAGCAAAATGGACGGAATGGGGCCTATCTTATTTGTTTAATGCAACGCAGATTCAACTATTGGGAACAGATCCTTAACTGAAACACATAATAATGAAATAACTACAGAGAGGTCCTATGGTTCTCTCCGTGTTGTACATGGACTAACTAGGGTGCGATCTTTAATAAAGCCAATTGATGGGGATATTTACAGGGGATCATTTATAAGGGAAATGTTTACTAAAATTTACTAGTGAAGGTTCTAAAAACCGTAACAATATATATATATATATATATATATATATATATATATATATATATATATATATATATATATATAGATCAGAGGTGGTACACCTAATGTAAACATTGAGCTGTCTTGGTTGTTTGATTCCCAACCTCGCATGAACTGTCAGATTGATGCTTCGTCGGCAGTGAATTAAATAAATAACATCAGTTTATATCTCGGCCAGGGTATTACAATATATATATATATATATATATATATATATATATATATATATATATATATATATATATATACATATATATATATATATATACATATATATATATATATATATATATATATATATATATATATATATATATACATATATATATATATATATACATATATATATATATATATACATATATATATATATATATATATATATATATATATATATATATATATATATATATATATATATATATATATATATATACATATATATATATATATATATATACATATATATATATATATATATACATATATATATATATATATATATATATACATATATATATATATATATATATATATATATATATATATATATATATATATATATATATATACATATATATATATATATATATATATACATATATATATATATATATATATATATATATATATATATACATATATATATATATATATATATATATATATATATATATATATATATATATATATATATACATATATATATATATATACATATATATATATATATATATATATATATATATACATATATATATATACATATATATATATATATACATATATATATATATATATATATATATATATATATACATATATATATATATATATATATATATATATATATACATATATATATATATATATATATATATATATATATATACATATATATATATATATATATATATATATATGTTCACGTGCATATATGTTCACACACACATATATATATATATATATATATGTGTGTGTATATGATAAGCACAATGCACCATGTCAGGTAGTTCTCCGTAAAGGTAACAGGGTTCTAAGTTGTATTCGTAGGTGCAAACATTATAAATCAAAGGAGGTAGTTAGAGGTGTTAACACTGTATAGAAATTTCGTGAGGGCCTCATGTAGAATATTATGTTCAGCTCAGGATGGACGTAGCCAGAGAGAGAGTGTATGGATGTGGCAACAGAGAGAGTACAGCGTCGATGAACTAGAATGATTCCGGGTCTCGCTAGACTCAGCTAGGAGGAGTGCAGAAAGAGGCAGGATCTTATACATTAGAAAGGAGTTTTTTTTTATTTAGTATGCAGCCTGTGGCTGCTGGTTGCATCATTTTCTGTAAGCGTGCTGTGACTTTGATGCAGTGCCCTGTTACCAATAACCTGGTACTCATTTCGGAAGGATACCAGGCTGAGTCAACCCACCTGATGTTATTTCAACGGCTCGAGATGGGCTCAAACTCAGGACCCTAAGATCTTAAGGCAGCCATTTTAACCATTAAGACAAGACCAGGCTTTGAAAGGAGATGATTACGAGAGGATCTGAGGGAGATGTTTGATAATGAAGGGTAGAGAAAATAAGTGTGGAAGGGTTTTCGGCAAAAAAGACAATGATAGGATCAGGGGTTATAGGTTGAGTTTGAAGAACAGGAGAAATCGGAGGACATTAAGGTAAGGGTCTTTTACCCAGAGTTGTTAATGCATGGCATGGTCGCTCAGAAAAGGTAGTTTTAGCAGAAATGCTAGATAGGATTAAACTGGAATTTGATGAGGTACCAAGAATGATTGGGGAGCGTGGATCTGATAACATCCTCCTGCTGGATCTGATCGCATCCTCTTGCTGGACCTGATAACATCCTCTTGCTGGATCTGATGGCATCCTCTTGCTGGATCTGATGTCATCCTCTTGCATGGATCTGATAACATCCCCTTGCGTGGATCTTCTAACATCCCCTTGCATGGATCTGAAGACATCCTCTTGCTGGATCTGATCGCATCCTCTTGTGTGGATCTGATGGCATGCTCTTGCTGGATCTGATGGCATCCTCTTGCATGTATCTGATAACATCCTCTTGCATGGACCTGATAACATCCTCTTGCATGGATCTGATAACATCCCCTTGCGTGGATCTGAAGACATCCTCTTGCTGGATCTGATCACATTTTTTTTGCTGGATCTGATCGCATCCTCTTGCTGGATCTGATGACATCCTCTTACAGGATCTGATGACATCCTCTTGCTGGATCTGATCGCATCATCTTGCGTGGATCTGATGGCATCCTCTTGCTGGATCTGATCGCATCATCTTGCGTGGATCTGACGGCATCCTCTTGCTGGGTCTGATGGCATCCTCTTGCTGGATCTGATGTCATCCTCTTGCTGGATCTGATCGCATCATCTTGCGTGGATCTGATGGCATCCTCTTGCTGGGTCTGATGGCATCCTCTTGCTGGATCTGATGTCATCCTCTTGCATGGATCTGATAACATCCCCTTGCGTGGATCTGATAACATCCCCTTGCGTGGATCTGAAGACATCCTCTTGCTGGATCTGATCGCATCCTCTTGTGTGGATCTGATGGCATCCTCTTGTGTGGATCTGATGGCATGCTCTTGCTGGATCTGATGGCATCCTCTTGCGTGTATCTGATAACATCCTCTTGCATGGACCTGATAACATCCTCTTGCATGGATCTGATAACATCCCCTTGCGTGGATCTGAAGACATCCTCTTGCTGGATCTGATCACTTTTTTTTTGCTGGATCTGATCACATCCTCTTGCTGGATCTGATGACATCCTCTTACTGGATCTGATGACATCCTCTTGCTGGATCTGATCGCATCATCTTGCGTGGATCTGATGGCATCCTCTTGCTGGGTCTGATGGCATCCTCTTGCGTGTATCTGAAGACATCGTCTTGCTGGGTCTGATGGCATCCTCTTGCGTGGATCTGATGGCATCCTCTTGCTGGACCTGATGGCATCTTCTTGCTGGATCTGATCGCATTTTCTCGCGTGGATCTGATGGCATCCTCTTGCTGAATCTGATGGCATCCTCTTGTGTGGATTTGATGGCATCCTCTTGTGTGAATCTGATGGCATCTTCTTGTGTGGATCTGATGGCATCCTCTTGTGTGGATCTGATGGCATCCTCTTGCTGGATCTGATGGCATCCTCTTGCGTGGATCTGATGGCATCTTCTTGCTGGATCTGATCGCATTTTCTTGCTGGATCTGATCGCATCCTCTTGCTGGATCTGATGGCATCTTCTTGCTGGATCTGATCGCATCCTCTTGCTGGATCTGATGGCATCCTCCTGTGTGGTCTGATGGCATCCTCTTGCGTGGATTTGATGGCATCTTCTTGCTGTATCTTATCGCATTTTCTTGCTGGATATGATCGCATCCTCTTGCTGGATCTGATCGCATCGTCTTGCATGGATCTGATGGCATCCTCTTCCTGGATCTGATGGCATCCTCTTCCTGGATCTGATGGCATCCTCTTGCGTGGATCTGAAGAAACCCCCTTGCTGGATCTGATGGCATCGTCTTGTGTGGATCTGATGGCATCCTCTTACTGGATCTGATGACATCCTCTTGCATGGATCTGATTGCATCCCCTTGCTGGATCTGATGGCATCCTCTTGTGTGGATCTGATGGCATCCTCTTGCCGGATCTGATGGCATCCTCTTGTGTGGATCTGATGGCACCTTCTTGTGTGGATCTGATGGCATCCTCTTGTGTGGATCTGATGGCATCCTCTTGCGTGGATCTGATGGCATCCTCTTGCTGGGCCTGATGGCACCTTCTTGCTGGATCTGATCGCATTGTCTTGCGGGATCTGATCGCATCCTCTTACTGGATCTGATGACATCCTCTTGCTGGATCTGATCGCATCGTCTTGCATGGATCTGATGGCATCCTCTTGCATAGATCTGAAGACATCCTCTTGCTGGATCTGATGGCATCCTCTTGTGTGGATCTGATGGCATCCTCTTGTGTGGATCTGATGGCATCCTCTTGTGTGGATCTGATGGCATCCTGTTGTGTGAATCTGATGGCATCCTCTTGCTGGATCTGATGGCATCTTCTTGCTGAATCTGATGGCATCTTCTTGCTGGATCTGATGGCATCCTCTTGTGTGGATCTGATGGCATCCTCTTGTGTGGATCTGATGGCATCCTCTTGTGTGGATCTGATGGCATCCTCTTGTGTGGATCTGATGGCATCCTCTTGTGTGGATCTGATGGCATCCTCTTGTGTGGATCTGATGGCATCCTCTTGTGTGGATCTGATGGCATCCTCTTGCTGGATCTGATGGCATTCTCTTGCATGACCTGATGGCATCCTCTTGCTGGATCTGATGGCATCCTCTTGCTGGATCTGATGGCATCCTCTTGCATGACCTGATGGCATCCTCTTGCTGCATCTGATGGCATCCTCTTGCTGGATCTGATGGCATCCTCTTGCATGACCTGATCGTGTCCTCTTGCGCGGACGTTCCTTGTATTTCCTTGTATAAAGCAGCATGCCATCCCTCATATGGACATTATGTTCCGTGTCCTGTCTGTTCCCATTATCTGGTTCAAGTTGAATACCCCATGATGTATTTTCTAAAATGTAGGTGAGTTATCCTGAACAAATTACAACTTTTTGCCCAAGTAGTTTCAGTTGAGCATTAGACCTGGTCAGACGGTTTATGAAAAAATGGCCAAAGTTACCAGCCAATCAACCAACCAATCAACCAATCAATCATCCAACCAATCAACCAACCCATCAACCAACCTATGAACCAACCAACCAATCAACCAACCAACCAATCAATCAACCAACAAACCAATCAAGTTACCAATTAACCAACCAAACCATCAACCAATCAACCAACCAACCAATCAAGCAACCTCTCAAGAAGGTGGGAATGATGAAGGTCTGTGTCTGTGTGTATATCTGTGTCGCTGTGTCTGTATGTATGTTTCTGTGCATGTCTGTGTCTGTGTCACTATGTGTGTGTGTGTGTGTGTGTCTATGTCACTGTCACTGTGTGTGTGTGTGTGTGTGTGTGTGTGTGTGTCACTGTCACTGTGTGTATATGTCTGTGTGTGTGTGTGTGTGTGTGTGTTGGGTGTGCGTCTATGTGTGTGTGTCTGTGTGTGTATTTCTGCGTGTGTGTATTTGTGTGTCTGTGTGTGTGTGTTTGTCTCTCTCTAGCTGTGTGTGTTTGCGTCTGTGTGTGCCTGTCTATTTGTGTATGCATTTGTGCATCTGTGTCAGTGTGTGTGTGTCTGTATGTGTCCATGTCCATGTCCATGTGTGTCCATGTGCAAGAGGATGTAGGTGTGTGGTGTGTGGTGTCTGGTGTCTGGTGTTGGCTTAGCGGTTAGGGTTCCGGCTTGGGATCCTAGGATCCTGGGTTCGAATCCCGGTCGATCGCTGAATTAATCAACCAGGGGGGTTGACTCAGCCTGTCATCCTTCCGAGGTCGGCAAATTGAGTTACCAGCTTGCTGGGGTGAATGATCCCGGTGTGTACCCCGGCTTAAAATAGGTACACCCAGGGCCGGCGCTCCCATTAGGCCAACTAGGGCGCAGACATCAGAGGGGCGCATTACTGAACCTTAAAGGGTCATAGTTTTATCCAAATTATTGTTTTAAGACCGGACACAGTATACCGAGTGCCCTTTAGTTCAAAATGATTTGTGAGCCAAAATATTTTGTTTTGTATTTGCGAAAAGATAATCAAAGATTGATTATTTAAAATTTTGATTTTGCATATATAAAACTTATTGCTCAAACCAAAAACTGTTTTGTTTATCTGTAATTTCCATTCACACCCTCATAAAGGGACCACTTTCTTTATTTTGCATTGCAAACCACATGGAGTGTCATATTTTTTTTAGTGAAAGCCCACTTGCCCCAAAGCGTGGGGGTAACAGGGCCACTGCCATATTAATGGATATTGCGCCTTTAATATTGGTGCTGTAGGCATCTTACGGTACTTATTCTTGCAAGTTAAAATAAATTTAGCAGTTTCAAGTTTTCTGCTTTTTATTTTCTCTACAAGACATCTGTTTTTAATAATCGAAGTTGGCAAATTTTTTTTTGGGGGGGGGGGGGGGGATGCAAGTATCTGGCCTTGCCTAGGGCGCAAAATAATCCGGCGCCGGCCCTGGGTACACCGTATCCTGCGCATCGTAAGAGGCGATCAAGGGTTGGCGTCAGGAAGGGCATCCGGCCATAAAACATTGCCTCACACAGGGAACCATGATTGTCATGGGGCCCGCAAGGCTAACCCCCGCTCTAGCGGGGAAAAATGGCCTTAAAACGATCATTCATTCATTTTAATTTATTTGTCCATGTGTGTGTGCATGCCTGTGTGTGTGTGTGTGTTGGGTGTGCGTGTGTGTATTTGTGTGTCTGTGTGTGTATGCATTTGTGCATCTGTGTCAGTGTGTGTGTGTCTATGTTTGTCTGTGTGTAGTTGTGTATCTTGTTTAACTTCCTCAATTATCTCTGGAATAAATATAAACAGGATGTTAAAATGTATACGTGGAGGGAACAAGACGTATGCACCACGCTAAATCAGTGCTGCTCCCTTTATTCAATCAGGACATTGTAATGCAGTTTTCACCTTGTTCAGCAGATTGGAGCCCAGTGGTGCCAGTGCTAGCGCAGTGGTGTATGGGTAATTAGGAGCGTTGTTGGAGGCGGCTTGCTGGGCCTAAGCCTCAGGTATCCGTGCTAGCTCCAAGGCCCTCACCGATTATTCGGATACCTAATTGCTGACGATTCGCTGGGCAGGATGCACCCTAGCGTGAACCGCCATTACACACTGTATGGAGTGCTGAGTAAAATCGCAGTTTCTTTTTTGTGGAATTTTATCAAACGGGTGGGAAAAAAAGGAATGCAATCATGCAGACGCATTGGGAAACTGCCTTTTAATGTCGACGTTCGCTATGGGTCATTACCTGGACTGCTGACCTTGGTGTGGGTACTTTTGTTAGTGAAGACCATTTTTTGTAAGGAAATTCGTCTTCATGATTATAGTCCCACTCTTGGGTTATATTTGGGAGTGAATGTCCATCCCGTCATCCCCATGATTGATGGCAACCTCAACACCCAATATTTATTCCTTGCATCTTAATTTTCCATGTTTTCCTGCGAATTAATGAACCTTTGCGAGTTATGGAGGGGCAACTAGGCCGTCCACTAAAATGTCTTTCAAATGAGGTCGTCCAATGTCAACCAGTTGAGTTGTGGAGGGACAACTAGGCCGTCCATTAAAATGTCTTTCAAATGAGGTCGTCCAATGTCGATCAGTTGAGTTGTGGAGGGACAACTAGGCCATCCACTAAAATGTCTTTCAAATGAGGTCGTCCAATGTCAACCAGTTGAGTTGTGGAGGAACAGCTAGGGCCTCCACTAAAATGTCTTTCAAATGAGGTCGTCCAATGTCGATCAGTTGAGTTGTGGAGGGACAACTAGGCCGTCCATTAAAATGTCTTTCAAATGAGGTCGTCCAATGTCCACCAGTTGAGTTGTGGAGGAACAGCTAGGGCCTCCACTAAAATGTCTTTCAAATGAGGTCATCCAATGTCCACCAGTGGAGTTGTGGAGGGACAACTAGGGCATCCACTAAAATGTCTCAAAAGAGGTCATCCAATGTCCACCCGTTGAGTTATGGAGAGGGACATCTAGGCCATCCATTAAAATGTCTCAAAAGGGGTCGTCCAATGTCCACCAGTTGAGTTATGGAGGGACAGCTAGGCCATCCAATAGAATGTCTCAAATGAGGTCATCCAATGTCCACCAGTTGAGTTATGGAGGGACATCTAGGCCGTCCATTAAAATGTCTTTCAAATGAGGTCGTCCAATGTCGATCAGTTGAGTTGTGGAGGGACAACTAGGCCATCCACTAAAATGTCTTTCAAATGAGGTCGTCCAATGTCAACCAGTTGAGTTGTGGAGGAACAGCTAGGGCCTCCACTAAAATGTCTTTCAAATGAGGTCGTCCAATGTCGATCAGTTGAGTTGTGGAGGGACAACTAGGCCATCCACTAAAATGTCTTTCAAATGAGGTCGTCCAATGTCAACCAGTTGAGTTGTGGAGGAACAGCTAGGGCCTCCACTAAAATGTCTTTCAAATGAGGTCATCCAATGTCCACCAGTTGAGTTATGGAGAGGGACATCTAGGCCATCCATTAAAATGTCTCAAAAGGGGTCGTCCAATGTCCACCAGTTGAGTTATGGAGGGACAGCTAGGCCATCCAATAGAATGTCTCAAATGAGGTCATCCAATGTCCACCAGTTGAGTTATGGAGGGACATCTAGGCCGTCCACTAAAATGTCTCAAATGAGGTCGTCCAATGTCCAACAGTTGTTATGAAGGGACATCTAGGCCGTCCATTAAAATTTCTCAAAAGAGGTTGTCCAATGTCCACCAGTTGAGTTATGGAGGGACAACTAGGCCGGCCATTAAAATGTCTCAAACGAGGTCGTCCAATGTCCACAAGTTGAGTTATGGAGGGACAGCTAGGCTGCCCATTAAAATGTCTCAAACGAGGTCGTCCAATGTCCATCAGTTGAGTTGTGGAGGGACAGCTAGGCCGTCCACTCAAATGTCTCAAAATGTCGTCCAATGTCCACCAGTTGTGTTGTGGAGGGACAGCTAGGCCGTCCATTAAAATGTCTCAAATGAGGTCGTCCAATGACCACCAATTAAGTTGTGGAGGGACAGCTAGGCCGTCCACTAAAATGTCTCAAATGAGGTCGTCCAATGTCCACCAGTTGAGTTGCGGAGGGACAGCTAGGCCGTCCATTAAAATGTCTCAAATGAGGTCGTCCAATATCCTCCAGTTGAGTTGTGGAGGGACAGCTAGGCCATCCACTAAAATGTTTCAAAAGAGTTCATCAAATGTCCACCAGTTGAGTTGTGGAGGGACAGCTAGGCTGTCCACTAAAATGTCTCAAACGACGTCGTCCAATCTCCATCAGTTGAGTTGTGGAGGGACAGTTAGGCCGTCCATTAAAATGTGTCAAATGAGGTCGTCCAATGTCCACCAGTCGAGTTGTTGAGGGACAGCAAGGCCGTCCATTAAAATGTCTCAAATGAGGTCGTCCAATGTCCACCAGATGAGTTGTGGAGGGACAGCTAGGCCGTCCACTAAAATGTCTCAAATGAGGTCGTCCAATGTCCACCAGTTGAGTTGTCGAGGGACAGCTAGGCCGCCCATTAAAATGTCTCAAATGAGGTCGTCCAATGTCCACCAGTTGAGTTGTGGAGCGACAGCTAGGCCATCCACTAAAATGTCTCAAAAGAAGTCGTCCAATGTCCACCAGTTGTGTTGTGGAGGGACAGCTAGGCCGTCCATTAAAATGTCTCAAATGAGGTCGTCCAATGTCCAACAGTTTGTCAACGCGTTTACTCCTTATCAAATTTTCTCTGTACATTGATCGCCACCATTGGACCGCTTCTCGCCGTAAGGAAAGAAGTTCCGAAATTTTATTAATTCCCGAAAAACCTTTTCCCACTTTGTAGGCTTTTCTTACAGATCTTTTTTTTTTTTTTTTTTTTTTTTTTTTGTATACAAGATCGAGGCTCGTGAAAGAGCGAACATTAATCACACAGAAAGACAAACAGACACATAAAACAAATAACATCGGGAGCGGTAGACAAGATGGGGAGAGAGGGGGAAGGACACAAACACAACATTTGAGAGCAGGGACCGAGAGACATGGAGACATCGAGAGATCTGTGGGAGGGAGAGGGCTTTGGGGGGAGGCATGTGAAGGGGGGGAGGCATGTGAAGGGGGGGGGGGAGATTTGAGATCTCACCCCATAACTCGACATTCAATTAAATTACACCTCCGAAAGTCCACAACAGTTACAGGTGAATTTAAATGGTTTTTCGTTGTTTCGTATCGTGTTATGCAATATCGGGTTTGGTATCATTTTTGGATTGTAACGGGTATAAATGTTTGTATTTTGAGGCAATCCTGCCAACATATAAGTATCGGGGGAGAGAAAATAGTTGACTTTTAGAGAAAGGAGGTAAAGGTAGAACATTCCTGTACAGATGGTTCAATGAGATCGAACACCTGCACTGCTGAGCTCAAATCGGCCATATTGAAATGGAAGGTTGGGACACTGCGGAAAAGCGTCAGCTTTGCCAAGAAGAGCCATTTTTGCAGTTTTTGTAATGGATTCAGCTCCGGACGAATGATTGCAGTTTTGGGAAGCAGAAACACCAAAGCTGATCCAGGACCCACTTTGTCATGCGCATGGGGTCGCTGACCGGTTTTACGCTCGTGCAAGTCTTCCATGAAGAATGGATGCATTGGAGGCGAAGTGTCTGCTTTGTCCGAGTGTGAGTGCTCAGCCTCATGGTGTCCACACTGAGAATCAGAAAAGAAACAAATGATCAGAGAGAACTTCCAAAACAAAAGGTAATCCTCCATGTTTATATTTTTCTGATTCATCTCCTTGGGTCCTCCTCTATCTAGCAATTTGTCCAAGGTGTGCTTCTTGCGGAACTTGTTCATCTCGACATCACCCTCATAGTCTCGGCGATGATCCGAGCCATATTCTTTTTCGCTGTTCTATTAATCTTAACCAAAGTGTTCATCCCTCCGTAAGCTCTGTCCTCTGCAGGTGTAATCCAGAGCAACATAGCAAAACATCCCACCGTTCCTGTATGTTATACTAAGGACCTCCTCCATGTTTCTTTCATTAACAAAGGGAAATTGAATGTACAAGTGTGCATCACGTGTTTTGCATCCATATTTAATTTCATCACTTTTAGACCAGTGCTTGGTGTGTGTATACCTGTGCAACCCCCACTCACAATAAAATGCAATAATTGTTTGGCGTCTTCAACAGGGATCATGCACCTGGCCACTATGTCCCAATTTATTATCCCGTTCTGTGCAGTAGTGATTTCCCTTTCACGTGATTCGTATGTTTGCATCTCGAGATACTTCACTTTCCAATGTCCTTGTGAATGAAAGTACCACGTGATGAGCCACAATAAGGTGCGTAGTCTGAGCAGTGGATCATTCGCTGTACATTTTGTATTTATATAATAATGTCCAGCCCTGCAATGGCTTCCCCGTTCTGGTAGAAAGTTAGGGTGAATGTCTGTATATTAAGCCTGTACAATTGAGATTTTCCTTTTGGAATAAATACACACGAACAAGCCTGTGCACGCACTCATGTTTGTCAATTTTTGCTTCGCGATCCGCCCGAAGTGACCGAGCTGCACACCTGTTCACTTTGATATTGTAACGTCACAGGGGACCGTATAAGCAGATGGTGTGCTTCTGCGATCGTGCTGCACATCACGTGAATCAAACGGCGAGGGGCGAGACCACGACGAGATGAAAATGAACCTGGGCAGTGGATTTAATTGCAGTAATGAATGACTTCGTAATGCTCATTGCGCCATTTGCAATTGGTTTTTCCATCTGTGTTGATGTTTCGCCACGGGATGATGTATGTGCGTGCAAACCAGGTAAGACGTGCGTGTTCGACATATCGCGTACACACAAACCGTCACTGAGAAACACTGCGCCGCGTACACACAAACCATTACTGAGAAACACGCCGTCGCACACACACAAACCGTTACTGAGAAACACGTGCCGCATATACATAAACCGTCACTGAGAAACACTGCGCCACATACACACCATCACTGAGAAACACCACGCCACGTATACACAAACCATAACTGAGAAACACTGTGCTGCATAAACACACTATCACTGAGAGACTGCGCCACATATCCACAAACCATCACTGAGAAACACGGCGCCGCATACACACCATCACTGAGAAATGCTGCGCCACATGTACACAAACCATCACTGAGAAACACTGCGCCACATACACACCATCACTGAGAAATGCTGCGCCACATGTACACAAACCATCACTGAGAAACACGGCGCCGCATGCACACAAACCATCACTGAGAAACACGGCGCCACGTGCAATGCGCCACATACACACCATCACTGAGAAATGCTGCGCCACATGTACACAAACCATCACTGAGAAACACTGCGCCACGTGCAATGCGCCACATACACACCATCACTGAGAAATGCTGCGCCACATGTACACAAACCATCACTGAGAAACACGGCGCCGCATGCACACAAACCATCACTGAGAAACACTGCGCCGCGTGCAATGCGCCACATACACGCCATCACTGTGTATGTGATGTACCACAGATTCACAAGGTGCGACAGTTTCAACTCGCCCCATTCATCGCCAACTCAATGAAAGGGGGTTCTGTGGTAGGAGACCCAGGCGGACCCCACTGCTGAGAAAGAGACTTAATAAAGCCCGACTGGAGTTTGTCAAAACACACCTGAACAAGCCAAAATCCTTCTGGGAGAATGTCCTGTGGACAGATGAGACCAAAATTAGAGCTTTTTGGGAAAGCACATCATCTCTGTTTACAGAAAACAAAATGAAGCCTTCAAAGAAAAGAACACCTTCCCTACAGTCAAACATGGAGGAGGTTCAGTGATGCTTTGGTGTTGCTGTGCTGCCTCTGGCACTGGGTGCCTTGAATGTGTGCAGGGCATCATGAAATCAGGAGATTACCCTGGCATTTTGGAGCGCAATGTTCATCCCTGTGTCAGAAAGCTGGGTCTACGTCGAAGGTCATGGGTCTTGCAGCAGGAGAATGACCCCAAACACACTTCAAAAAGCACCCAGGTATGGTTCAAGACAAAACGCTGGACTGTTCTGAAGTGGCCAGCAATGAGTCCAGATCTAAATCCCATTGAACACCTGTGGGGAGATCTGAAAACAGCAGTTGGGAGAAGGCACCATTCAAATCTGGGAGAACTGGAGCAGTTTGCACAAGAAGAGTGGGCCACACTGCCAGTAGAGAGGTGTCGGAAGCTCATTCATGGCTATAGGAAGCGCTTGACTGCAGTTATTTTGTCCAAATGCCGTGCTACCAAATATTAAGTCGAGGGTGTCAATAATGTTTTATTTTCTTTTTAGTTTCTGATTTAAAAGGATATATTAAGTTCTGAATTAAAAACAAAGGTTCTGTAATATTAACAGCAAAATAAAGAATTGTGGAGACCAAATACTTTAGTCAATTTCAACTTATTTTTAGAGAAAATTGTGAGTTATTTGAAAAAAGTGCAAGGGTGCCAATATTTTTGGGCATGACTGCACAAACATCACCATATACTTTTGCTCTATTATAATAAGATTACGTATTGAAATTAGCAGATCACTGAATACCCACAATTCTCTCAATCCTTCATATACAGACTGTCCTCAATCTGGATCATTGTTCTCGTCCCGTTGCTTTGACCTGTGTTTTTGACTTGCTCTGCCCATCATTCAATAATGGCTCCCAAGCGCAAGAGCAATGCCGGAGATGCGTTGACTACCAAGAGGCAGAAGAAAGTCATCAGCCTCAGCCAGAAAATGGAGCTGCTCGACCGGCTTTCGAGAGGAGAGGGTGTGGCCTCTGTGGGCAGGCATTATGGCATCAATGAATCCACTGTTCGCTACATGCGGAAGAACGAGAAGGCCATTCGTGACAGTATTTCAGTGAGCACTGTATGAAGTATGAAGGTGGTCACCCTTGTCCGGGATGTCCACATAGAAAGGATGGAGAAGGCTCTCAGCATATGATCGAGGACAACGTGCAGAAAGTATGCCTTTGAGTGGACCTCTCATTCGCGAAAAGGACAAACGAATTTACTATCATCTTTCTGGTGCAGGTGGTGCTAGCATGAGTGATGCGCTGAGTGATGATGGTACAAGCAGTGCGACTTCATTTACTGCAAGCAGGGAATGGTTCAATCATTTCAAGGAGCGGTATGGTCTCAAAAATGTGAAGCTCACAGGGGAGCTTGCCTTCGCAGACAAGGAGGCGGCAAAAGCGTTCCCTGCTCAACTCGCGAGGCTGATCAAAGAGAAGGGATACCTCCCAGAGCAGGTGTTCAGCACTGACGAGACTGGCCTCTTCTGGAAAAATATCCCCACGCAAACTTTCTTCTGGAAGCCCGAGGAGACAGCATCGGGATTCAAGGCTTCATCAGGATTAAAACGTATTACACCCGTTGCACCTTTCGCCGCATTTTGGATGCGATGGAGCCAATCCATTACTGAGAGTTTCCATTTGAGTTTCCTTCACCCAGGGCTCACCGTCGGGCAGTGTTGGAAGGATTTCAACGTTGCCCACTGCATCGGCACCATCAAGGAGTCGCTGGATGAGGTGATAGTTTCCACCATCAACACGCGCTGGCACAACCTGTGGCTACAGGCAGTCAGAAACTTTACTGGCTTTCCCGATAATAAGGTGGAGAGGCATGTCATTGTTGGGTTGGCACAGCAGTTGGGAGGGGAAGGATTTGATGACATGAAGCCTGAGTAGTTGGAGGATGTCATTTCCTCACATGGCGACAACCTCACCGAGGCGGAGTTGGAGGCCATTATAACGTTTTCCGAGAAGGAGGAGGAGGGCAGTGATGAGGAAGAGGTGCCGAGGTCTAACCTTTCAGTCCAGTTCCTGGGTGAGTTGTTGCATGGCATGCCGGTACTTGTCGACAAGTTGGAAGATGCTGACCCAGTCATGGAGAGGTACCTCGAGTTCAAGAGGGGCTTGGATGATTTGCTTCTCCCCTACAAAGAGCTGCATCGGAACCTGCAGCAATCTGCCAGGCAGCTCTCCATTACCCGTTTCTTTCACCCTGCATCCTCTCCTCCCTCCACCTCAACACCACCAGCATCCTCTCCTGCCGCCCTCTCAGTGTCCTCACCAGCGTCCTCACCATCATCCTCAACTGCTCCCTCTCCTGCCTCCCCCTCGGTGCACGGCGTTGCAGGACTATCATTTGGGTCATCCTCAGATTTCGAGGAATTCATGGGATTTTAATTCATCACCATCATCATCATCACCATCATCATCATCATTTGAAGTTGCGTGTGTTTGTAAAAAAATTTTTTTAACGGTACATGATGGTGTTGTGTTTTTTTTTCTTTCACGGTACGGTATGGTTTTTTTTTTTTTTTTGTATACAAGATCGAGGCTCGTGAAAGAGCTAACATTAATCACACAAAAAGACAAACCGACACACAAAACACAAAAAACAAGGGGAGCGGCAGACAAGATGGGGAGAGAGGGGGAAGGACACAAAAGAGAGGGGGAAGAGGGGGAAGGACACAAACACAACATTTGAGAGCAGGGACATCGGGAGGACTTGGGGGGAGGTGGGAGAGGATTAAAACATATGAACACTGCAAGGACTCTGGGGTGAATTACCGGGGGTAAAAAAGATCAAGGTTTTCGATGGGGGAAGATAAGAGATGGTGGTGAACAGCTGTTTTAAAGACCTGGAGGGAGGAGTGGGATTGAAGGGAGTGGGGGAGTTTGTTCCAGAGGCGGGAGAAAAGGGGAATGAAAGAGTGAAGGTGAGCAGAGAGCCTAGACTTTGGCAGTTTAACCATAAGAGGGTTGCAGGCAGATCTTGTGCGACCTGAAGGAATATTGGGGGGACAGAGCACAGAGAGAGCTGGGGGCGCAAGGCCGGAGAGGAGTCGGTATAAGACAGAAAGACCACCAACCTGCCTGCGGTGAGAGAGTGAAAGGCCCTCGGCGTTGACTACATCGCAGGAGATTCCAATGATTCTGAAAGCTTTGGCCTCAACAGTGTGAAGCCGAGCAAGGTGTGAGGCAGGAGCACCAGCCCAGAGGGGGGAACAGTATTCCATTGAGCTGCGGATGAAAGCCTTGTATGTGGTGAGGAGCTCAGGTGTGCCAAGGAAGGACTTCGCACGACGGAGGATGCCCAGTCGGCGACTGGCTTTGGAGGCCAGCTTGGAAATGTGGTTTTCCCAAGAAAGATCATGGCAGATAGTGAGACCCAAAAGCTTGAGCGACAGAACTTCTTGGAGAGGATTGTTGAGAAAGTAGATGGGAGGGTTGTCCAGTCGGTCCTTTCGGAGAGACATTGTAAGAGTGTGAGATTTGTCAGGATTGAAAGACATGTTCCACTTGTTTGACCAGTCTGTGATTTTGTCCAGGTCTGCAGAGAGTGAGGAGGCTGCAGACTGCCGATCTGAGGGATGAGGAATGGAGCGACAGAGAGTAGAGTCGTCAGCAAAGAGATAGAGAGGATTTTCAAGAGAGTCAGAGAGATCATTGATGAAGACCAGAAAAAGCACAGGGCCCAGAACACTACCTTGGGGAACTCCAGCCTGAACAGGAAGAGGAGATGAGAGAAACCCATTCAGGGCCACACGTTGACTACGACCAGAGAGGAAGTCCGCCAGCCATGCGTGGAGATTTCCATGGATACCAAAGGAGGAGAGTTTGGAGAGCAGAGCAGGGTGCCAGACCGTATCGAAGGCACGTGAAATGTCAAGGGAGACAGCTCTAATTTCCTGTTTGGCGTTGAGGACCTCCATCCATTGTTGAGAAAGCAGAAGCAGCATGTCCAGAGTAGAGTGACCAGGTCTGAAACCAAATTGATGATCAGAGATCAAGCCATTGGAGAAGAGGAAAGATTTAATATCTGAAGCAATGATGGATTCCATGACTTTGCTGATAATTGGGAGAAGGCTGATTGGTCTGTAGTTGCTGGGATCTGTTTTTGCACCTTTTTTGTGCAAAACGGTGATGTTGGCTGATTTCCAAGGAGATGGCAGATGGTTAAGCACTTTTAATAAACTATAAGCAGCGCATTCCTTCAATAAATTGGAAATGGTACTGTACCTGGTGAGTAGCTGTATACGGTAGGTTCCAGACCAGGCCAGACCCAGACCACATTCCCCACATCCTCCTTGCCCCAAAACCGGAAGTGTTCGAATTAATTAATTATTTCATCGATTTTATCGATTTTCTCCCAAATTTCCAAATTTCCATTTTTCATCATTTTGTTATTTTCATGATTTGTTGAATAGGGGTTCCAGGCCAGGCCACCCTCCCCACCCTCACCACATTCCCCACATCCCCCTTATCCCCAAACCGAAACTGCCTCAACCCCAAAACAGGTGACTCACCACAAACCGGAAGTGACCAATTAATTATTTATTTTCCAAATTTTCACGAGTTTTCTCGAATTTCCCCAAATTTCCAAAGTTTCACTAACATAATCATAAAAGTAAAAAATTGATTTTTAGCTTAACAGGATCAGAATTATAATACAAATGAATAACTTAAATGAAAAAAATAGATATTATTAACATTGACAATGAAATAATTAATCAACTTAACATGGAATTTGATGTACTTCATGGAAAATTTGATGGGATAAAAGATTTAATTGTAACTTATAATGAAACGTTAGTTGATATTAAAACAAATATTGCAAATATTGAACAAACATTACAGAATATTATTCAGGATAAAATGTGAGGACATGTCCTCACATGAATGTCCTCACATTGTGAGGACAGAATTATTGACACATGAATATAAATCAATTTTATCTAAACCATTATCACCGATGAATACACATAATCCAATCTTTAAAAAGAAAGTATCTATTATAAATGAGTTTTTAGTTATTGTTAAAGAAATAATAAGGTCAAAATTATGGAATATACCCATTTTATATGAAATTAAACCTTTCGCTAATATTACTTGTACATTTTGTAAAAATCAAAACTGATCTGATTTTGAAATAACGAACACAAATATTAAAACATGTTTGTGGTGTAATAACCAACAATTACGTTTTTACACTAATATGACTTATAATGATTATAAGAGAGTAAATATAATAGGAAAAAATATTTACAATAGAGTTTCTCATTTTCAAAAATGTATTACTCAATATCAAGGTAAACAGTATTGTAAAATACCAGAAAAGGTTTATAACGATCTGAATGAAAAGTTTAAAGCATATAGACTTTTGATCAACCATGAAGACGAGGTTATAAAATATTCCAATATCACAAAAACTCATGTCACCATGTTTCTAAAAGAATTAAAATATACTAAACATTATGGTAATATTAATCTAATATATGTAAAATTAACCAAGAAGAAATTGGATGATATTTCTCATTTAGAACAAGCGCTAATTACCGATTTTAAAACATTATTAAACCTATACTATGAAAAACATGGTAAAGATAAGGCTGAAGCACTAGATAGAAAAAAATTTCTGAATATGCAATATTTATTATTTCAGTTATTGCATAAACATAATCATAAATGTAATCTTGAAGATTTTACTGGTTTAAAAACAATTGAGCGTAAACAATTTCATGATAAGATTTGTCATAACTTATTTAACACATTGGGGTGGACATTTACACCAACAACCGCACGTGCAGGGTGTCCAGGCAGGAGATCGTTATATCAGGGCCACGAGAGAGATCCTCCTGCGAGAGTGTTTCCCAAGAGAGCGAGGGCAAACGAGAGAGAAAGCCAAGGAGAATAGGGCAGCAGAGAGCATTTCTCGTTCAGAGTCCTGGGCTAGAGAGAGTGAGTCCGGGGATCCGGGCCGGGTTTTATAGCCCCCCCCACCCCCCCACCAGAATGTTCCAAGGGCCTCCCCTGGCCGCCGTTGCTGGCCACTCCCCTTTGGCTCCCATTGGCTGTTGCTGCTTACCAGCCACTCCCTCCGGCTCCTCCTTCGGGCCTCCTTGACTTGCCCTAGGCACAGCACATGGCACTCCAGGCCCAATGAGGCCTACCCTTACTTACCTGTCTCAACGCATACTAACACTGGGAAGGAGACTATACTTAACATTTAATAAGAAATAACTGGCTAAAGCGAGGCTACATGTTGTGGTGCAACTAACTAAAGGGGGGTTGCCTTTATTCTCAAAACCACAACAATATCATTCAAAGATTTCGATAAAACTATAAAACACCCCTTCGTGATATATGCCGACTTTGAATGTATTCTTGAAAAGATAAGCGACACTTCTTCAAAACCAAACGAAACATCCACGAATAAATATCAAAAACATACTCCTTGTGGGTTTTGTTATTATATGAAATCATCCGTTGGCGACAAATACAACAAATAAGAACTTTATAGAGGAGAAGATGTGGCTTCTGAGTTTATAAAACAATTAGAAGAGGACTGTGTACGCTTAAGAAAGATAATGAGATTAACCAATAAACCGATGAACCCCCTAACAAAAGCAGAAGAAACAGAATTTAAGCAGCTAAATAGCATCTGTCATATCTGTGGGAAGAAAATTGATGGGAAGGAAAATACTGGGGGACCAAAGGTTAGAGACCATTGACATCTCACTGGGGAATATAGGGGTCCGGCCCATAATAATGAATGTAATCTTAATTTTAAAAACCCCAATTTCATTCCGGTATTTCTTCACAACAATGCCCATTATGATACACATCTATTTATTAAGGAGCTTTCAAAAACATATGGAAATATTTCAGCAATTCCTACGACAGATCAGGATTATATTTCATTCACAAAAACAATAAGCACAAAAATAGGATTTAACAAAGAAAAAGGTAAAGATATGTATGATATGACCCACATCAGGTTTCTTGACTCATTTAAATTTATGGCAAGTCCATTATCTACCTTGGCATCAAATATTAAAAACTTTCCGTGTCTTTCAGAGTATATATCAGATAAAAAAGAAATTGAACTCTTATCACCAAAGGGAATATACCCGTATGATTACATGGATTCATTTGGGAGATTTAAAGAAACACAACTTCCCCCGAAAGAATGTTTCTATAACAAGTTAAATAAATGTCATATAACCGATAAAGAATACACTCAAGCACAAAATATTTGGAAAACGTTTAACATAAAGAACCTTGGCGAGTATCATGATTTGTATCTTAAAACCGACGTCTTACTACTAGCCGACGTCTTTGAAACCTTTAGAACAGTTTGTCATAATAAACAGTCATATGGGCTAGATCCGATCCACTACTACACCACTCCTGGATTAGCTTGGAGTGCCATGCTAAAAATGACGAAACAGAAGCTGGATTTAATCAGTGAGGTAGATATGCTTTTGGTGATAGAAGAGGCTAAAAGAGGGGGAATATCACAAGTATGTTCTAAGAGATATGCTCAGGCTAACAATAAGTATCTTCCTAATTATGATGATACGAAAGATAGTTCTTACCTGATGTATTACGATGCTAATAATTTGTATGGATGGGCTATGTCTCAAGCTCTACCTTATGGAGGACTCAAATCGGTTGAAGAGAAAGATTATGAAAAGGTTTTACAAAACATTGTTACATCCTCACAAAAAGAATTGGACGATTCGGAAGTTGGATATTATTTTGAGGTTGATTTGAAATACCCTGAAGAACTCCATAATAAACACGACGACCTACCATATGCCCCTACCAAAGAATGTCCGAAAGAAGAATGGCTAAGTGACGACGAACATTTAATATAAAAGATAAACCAGCAGAAAAATTACTTACTACATTATATGATAAAGAAAATTATGTTTTACACCAAAGGAACTTGAGACAATGTTTATCAGCAGGGTTAAGAGTGAAGAAAGTCCATAGAGTTATACAGTTTAACCAAAGTCATTGGATGAAGGAGTATATTGATTTTAATACTCAAAGGAGAACCGAAGCAAAAACCGATTTTGAGAAAGACTTTTATAAATTGATGAATAATTCTGTATTTGGAAAGACAATGGAAAATCTTAGGAATAGAGAAAACATAAGACTTACTACATCTATGGAGCAAGCATCAAAATTAATTAATAAACCTAGTTTTCAAAGAGAAGTGGTGTTTTCAGAGAACTTTGTCGCTATTCATTTGCAAAAAGGGAGTATTATAATGGATAAACCTATTTATATAGGAACGACGGTTCTTGATTTATCAAAATTACTAATGTATGATTAGTGATTACCTTTACAATAACTTGAAGAAGAAATATCAAGATAATGTTTCTCTACTTTATATGGATACGGATAGTTTTATTTTAGAAATTAAGACGGGAGATGTTTATTCAGATATGCTTGAAGATAGTGACTCGTATGATACGAGTAATTATTAGTTAACTGATAAGTTGTTTTCCTCAAAGAATAAAAAGGTTATTGGAAAGTTTAAGGATGAATTAGGAGGAAAGGTAATGACTGAATATGTTGGATTGAGAGCTAAGGCTTATGCTTATAAATATATTGATGATAATAACATGGAAAGATGTGATAAGAAGTTAAAAGGAATAAAGAAAGGCGTTATCAAAGAAGAAATAGAGTTTAAACATTATTATAATTGTTTAACTTTAAAGAAAGAGGAGTTTAGAAAAATGAATACGATAAGAAGTTATGCACATCAATTATACTAGGGCATGCCCGTACTATATATAAGCTAGGACGTGCCCGTACGTGGGTGCCCGTTCCTTGCCAAAAAAAAAAAAAAAAAAAAATTTGTGTAGGGGTGTGTGTGTGTAAACATCCTAGGGCGTGCCCGTACGTGGGTGCAAAAAAACATGCGTGCAAACAACAACAACAAAAAAAAACTTTGAAACCACGTGGCAGTAACGACCACAGAACCCCCCCCCCCCTCTATTTACATGAATGGTTTGGTCCATTCGCAACGACCACAGAACCCCCCCCCCCCTCTATTTACATGCAATGGTTTGGTCCATTCGCAACGCCAAAGCGAACGGCGAACGGCTAAATCGCCATAGCTCGGTAAGTACTTGTCCGATTAATTTCAAACCTTGAAAAGGCACATCCTCGGGTCCCCAGCAATATACCTGGCAAGTTTAAAGTATATCGGACCCGTGGTTGTCGAGAAACAGCGGTCACAGACAAACATACAAACACACATACACACATACACACATACACACATACACACATACACACATACACACAGAGATTAATGGAATTATAGATAGATACGAAGGAGGTGAACAAGAAAGCTCTTGAGGCTTATGATGATAAAAGGTTTATGTTAAACAATGGAATTGATTGTCGCTCTAATGGGAACATGTACATAATTAAAAAATAAATTTATCTAATAATAAAAATGAGTTATTGTATCAAGTGCAAAAAGAAAACCAAACCTAAAATATATCGTATGATATAAATAAAGTGAATAGAGTTTACGAAAAGGGAGAATGTGTAATATGTGGGACTAAAAAGTGTCGATTCATCTCATGTCAATTTCTTACAAATCCTGACAAATCTCACAATCCTGACAATCTTACAATCTTACAAAACAAATCTTATCCTGACAATCTCCGATCTTACAATCTTGACAAATCTCACACTCTTACAATGTCTCTCCGAAAGGACCGACTGGACAACCCTCCCATCTACTTTCTCAACAATCCTCTCCAGGAAGTTCTGTCGCTCAAGCTTTTGGGTCTCACTATCTGCCATGATCTTTCTTGGGAAAACCACATTTCCAAGCTGGCCTCCAAAGCCAGTCACCGACTGGGCATCCTCCGTCGTGCGAAGTCCTTCCTTGGCACACCTGAGCTCCTCACCACATACAAGGCTTTCATCCGCAGCTCAATGGAATACTGTTCCCCCCTCTGGGCTGGTGCTCCTGCCTCACACCTTGCTCGGCTTCATGCTGTTGAGGCCAAAGCTTTCAGAATCATTGGAATCTCCTGCGATGTAGTCAACACCGAGGGCCTTTCCCTCACTCACCGCAGGCAGGTTGGTGGTCTTTCTGTCTTCTACCGACTCCTCTCCGGCCTTGCTCCCCCAGCTCTCTCTGTGCTCTGTCCCCCCAATATTCCTTCAGGTCGCACAAGATCTGCCTGCAACCCTCTTATGGTTAAACTGCCAAAGGCTAGGCTCTCTGCTCACCTTCACTCTTTCATTCCCCTTTTCTCCCGCCTCTGGAACAAACTCCCCCACTCCCTTCAATCCCACTCCTCCCTCCAGGTCTTTAAAACAGCTGTTCACCACCATCTCTTATCTTCCCCCATCGAAAACCTTGATCTTTTCTACCCCCGGTAATTCTCCCCAGAGTCCTTGCAGTGTTCATATGTTTTATTCCTCTCCCACCTCCCCCCAAGTCCTCCCGATGTCCCTGCTCTCAAATGTTGTGTTTGTGTCCTTCCCCCTCTTCCCCCTCTCTTTTGTGTCCTTCCCCCTCTCTCCCCATCTTGTCTGCCGCTCCCCTTGTTTTTTGTGTTTTGTGTGTCGGTTTGTCTTTTTGTGTGATTAATGTTAGCTCTTTCACGAGCCTCGATCTTGTATACAAACAAACAAACAAACAAAAAAAAAAATCTAAAAGTGGGGGTGATATACAAAAATTTATATCAGGTAGTAGGTTTACAACCACGGGGATTCCAGGGGAACTACACCTACCGGGTTATTCCTTCTGTGGTCCAGGAACAAACTTAGATAAAAGATTAGATGAGGATGGCAACCCCAACCCTTGGTCTAAACCTAAAAACAGGGTTGATGAGGTGTGTATGAAGCATGACATTGATTATGGCAATGCCACTACATTATATGAAAAAGATGAAGCTGATAGAGAAATGCTGTGTAATTTGTCTCTGATCCGAAATCCAACGTTGAGAGAGAAAGTTGATAGGTTTATCGTGAAGAAGATGATAGGCACTAAATTGAGATTAGGGCTTGGAATTACCCTTCAAGGTGTTCCACCCAGGGCAAAGCCCTTAAAAAAACTACTAAACTCCAAGGACGATATTAAACCTGAGGAAGGGGCCATTTTAGCTAATGAGTTACACAAACCTATAATCACAAAGTTTAAATGAAGGAAGGCTTATTCCAAAGGTGTAGATTACATCTGGTCTGCTGATTTAATTGAACTAAATAATGATAAAGGGTACAAGTACGCTTTAACCGTTATTGATTTGAGAAATAGATTCACTTGGGTTGTTCCCCTGAAAAACAAGAGAGGTAAAACTCTGATGTTAGCCTTCCAACAGATATTTAATAAAAGTAAAAGAACGCCTAAGAAGCTGTGGACCGATGAGGGGACGGAGTTCTACAACAGCATATTTATGAAATTTCTTAAAGAGCAGGGCATTACATTATACAGTACATTTAATGAAGGAAAAGCAGTTGTTATTGAGCGTTTTAATCGCACTTTGAAAGAGAGATTATATAAAAAATTCACACAAGTCCATTCTCAACAATGGGTAGCTTTAATTCAGGGTATTGTTGATAATTATAACAATGTGGTACATTCATCTACTAAAGAAAAATCGTCAGAAACAGTTACAAAATTAGAATATGAAAAGGAGATTAATTTGAGAAAACCAAAGTTCAAAGTTGACGATGTTGTAAGAACATACAGGTGGAAAAGTCATTTTGAGAAGGGTTATACAAAGAGATGGACTAATGAACTTTTTAAAATCGTTGAGGTAATGGATACAGTACCTTGGACTTATAAATTATATGATTTACATGGTGAAGAAATCTTGGGGTCATTTTATTCACAAGAATTACAAAAGACAAAACTTGGAGAATAAATTATTTAAAATAATGATCTTTAGTATGAAGAAAGATTGCGTTATTAAAAGAAGTAATGCTTTTTTTACCCTCGATCAAAACATTCAAACAAGTTTAAAGCCCTGTTTGAATTGTTATATAATAACATGAATACCGTTTGTTTCACGATAACTACCGAAGGTTTACATCTTGAAACGTATACGACGCAAAACGTACTGATCAAAGTTATATTACCCCGCGATTGTTTTGAGGAATATTATATTAACCATATGGATATGCTTCACATTGGACTTGGATTACACATTAAACAGTTTTTCAAATGTATCAAAAGTAAAGCAGAGCTCGTTTTTAAAATGGAAACACCCCTTGAATTTATCGTTGATGTGAAGTCGTTGGTCGATAATTCTAGCATGTAACTTGGGATTAATATAGAATCTGTTCAAAATATAATTCCCGTAAATATTCAAACGTATCAAATGGCTCCAACCCCTATTTCACCATCAAGTTTTAATTCACTTTGTCAATCATTTAAAACGCCAACCATCGAAATAAAATGTAGTAATAATAATCTTTCTTTTATTTTTGAGATGGCACATATGGTAAAAAAGATTGTTTCTTTCACTAATTCAGAAACAGAAATAGAGGAGGATGAGGAGGGGATAACTAATAAATCAGATTATCACGGTTATTTTAAATCAGAACAATTTACGCGTATTGGGAAACTTGGTTCTATTTCAAGTAATCCTATTGCAATTCATACAGAAATGAATGAGAATAATATCCCCAAACCATTATTTTTATGTTGTAATAGCATTATAGGCACAGTAAAAATGTTATTGACCCAATTGAAGATAATTAATAATTTTTTATATTTAAATGGCAAGAAAACTACTTCAGGAGAATTTTAATTTTTGTATTCAAGGATACTTACAAGAAAAGGGGGCAAAATTATGAATTCCTTATGAATTGGAACATAAACAGGTAAAGTTTGTAATTAAGGATTGGCCATACACAGATATTGTAAAACCTACAACTAGAGACCTGCTTAAAATATTAAATAAAAATGAACTTCTCAAAGTTATGAAATATAAAAGTCTTTTAGAAGATGTTGTGGCGGACACAAAAGCCCACTGGCGTGGTGACATCATTCCATGCACCAAGTGGGCGGTGGCCACGCCCGAGGGGTAGGCATGGCCTCATGATATACACCGGGCGACCAGCCCGGAGCATTTCAGTGTTACAGTGTAGTCTTACAATAAAGACGTTTATATGTTACCGCTTGTCCGCTTCCTCCTTGCTCACAAGCAGCGCGCGTAACGCCGCGCTTTACTGGTGACCCTCGACGTTGGATCTGCCGTAGCGATCCTTCCGAACACGACGCCATTGCAATGGCCAACGACAAGGCAATGGCGATTAAACTTCCCGAATTTTGGGAGGCCCAGGCCGAAGTCTGGTTCGTTCAAGCCGAAGCCCAATTTCAGCTTCGGCGCCTCACCAACGACGACCTGCGCTACTGCCATGTCGTCGCCTCCCTCGGGCCCGGCACGGCCGCTCGAGTTGTGTCCGTCCTTCGCCACCCACCGGACGGCCACAAGTACGAGGCACTCAAGCGGCTACTCCTAGCCACGTTCGGCCTCACGGACGACGCACGGGCCGACCGCCTCCTGGATCTCCCCGAGCTCGGTGAGACGCGCCCGTCGGTCCGAATGGACCATATGCTGTCACTGTTGGGCGACGAAGCCCCCGGTTCGCTATTCCGGGCGCTTTTCCGGCGCCAACTTCCAGCGCAGGTTCGCCTCGCGTTGGCCGGGACCGAGCTAACGGAACCCCGAGCATTGGCCGCCAAGGCGGACAGGTACTTCGCCGCTTCGGACACGCGGGCGAGCGTCGGCGTGGCCGTCACGGCCCTCGACGCTGATGTTCAGCAGCATGTTCCACAGCATCAGCTTCTACAGCGTGCTGATGTTCAGCAGCATGCTGATACGCACCTCGTGAACGCCGCCACGCCCCGCCCACCGCCGCGGTGAAAACCGCCACCGCGGGGAAACCCGCCAACTCCACCGGCCTGGCGGAGCCAGCCGCGCTCCTCCAGCTCCACCACCTGGTGCTGGTTCCACGCCAAGTTCGGCCACGAAGCTCGGCGGTGTCATCCGCCGTGCTCCTTCAACGGGTCGGGAAACGCCCGGGCCGGCGCTCAATAGTGGCGATGAGCGCCGGCCGTTCGAGCAGCCTGCTGTTCATAACGGACACCTTCTCCGGGCGCCGTTACCTGTGCGACACGGGAGCGCAGGTGAGTGTCATTCCCGCCGGCACGTCAGACAAGCACGCCGCGGGTGGGGGCCCCGCGCTGCTTGCCGCGAACGGGACGCCCATCCGTACGTACGGAAAACGCTGCCTCTCTCTGCGGTTTGGAGGGCAGGTTTTCCGATGGACGTTCGTCACCGCCGACGTGCCCATGGCACTGCTTGGCGCGGACTTCCTGTGCGCTAATGGGCTCCTGGTCGACGTCAAGCGCAGACGGCTTGTCCAGGCCGAGACGTTCAGCTCGCTCGCTTGTGCGTTGCCCAGCTCAACGAGCGGCTTGCCAAGCGGCTTGCCGAACGATTCGGTTCCGGCCACGTTGGTCTGTACGCTTCCGGCAGCGGACGCATTCACCCGCCTCCTCGCCGGCTTCCCGGCCCTCACGCGGCCCACCTTCTCGGCGGGGGCCATCAAGCACGGGGTGGCCCATCACATCCCCACCGTCGGGCCACCGGTCTATGCCCGGGCACGCCGCCTCGAGCCGACGAAGCTGGCGGTGGCAAAAGCGGCGTTCGCTACCCTGGAGCGACTCGGCATCGTTCGGCGCTCAGAGAGCGCTTGGGCGTCGCCGCTGCACATCGTGCCGAAGCCCGGCGGGGGATGGCGACCGTGCGGGGACTATCGCCGTCTCAATGACGCCACGACTCCCGACCGCTAGCCCGTCCCCCACATTCAGGACTTTTCCGCCCGTTTGGCGGGCAGGTCCTTCTTCTCGAAGGTGGACCTCATACGCGGCTACCATCAGGTCCCCGTCAGGCCGGAGGACGTCCCGAAGACGGCGGTCATCACGCCATTCGGACTCTTCGAGTTCCTGCGCATGCCCTTCGGTCTGAAGAATGCGGCTCAGGCGTTCCAGCGACTGATGGACAGCGTCCTGCGTGACTTGGATTTTGTCTACGTCTACCTGGACGATATCCTCGTCGCCAGCGCGTCCCACGAAGAGCACCTACGCCACCTCCGCACGCTCTTCGAACGCCTGGGCCAGCATGGCCTGATTGTGAACCCCGCAAAGTGCCGGTTCGGCGCCGCCACAATCGATTTTCTGGGGCACCGTGTCACCAGGCACGGAGCCGTCCCCCTGCCGGCCAAGGTGGAGGCGGTGAAGGGGTTTCCGCGCCCCCGCACGATCAGAGGGCTGCAGGAGTTCCTGGGCATGGTGAACTTTTACCATCGGTTCCTGCCCCGTATCGCCCAGCTCCTGCGCCCCCTGCACGAAGCTCTCCGAGGTAAGCCGGGCAAAGGCGACGTTACCTGGACCGAGCAGATGGACACGGCGTTCACGGGCGCGAAGCTCGCCTTGGCTAACGCCACCATGCTCGCGCACCCGGCGCCCGATGCACCGATCGCCCTCACCACCGATGCCTCGGACTACGCGGTGGGCGCGGTGCACGAGCAATGGGTGCGTGGAGTTTGGCAACCGCTGGCGTTCTTTAGCCGGCAGCTTCGCCCGCCCGAACGCCGTTACAGTACCTTCGACCGCGAGTTGCTCGGACTTCACTTGGCGGTCAGGCACTTCCGCCATCTGCTCGAGGGCCGGGCGTTCACTGCCTTCGTCGACCACAAGCCGCTGATCTTCACGATGGGCAAGGTCACCGAGCCGTGGTCGGCCCGGCAGCAGCGTCACCTCTCGGCCGTGTCCGAGTACACGACGGACATCCAGCACGTCGCGGGGAAGGACAACCCGGTGGCGGATTGCCTTTCCCGGGCCGTCGCCCACGCAGTCCACCTCGGCATCGACTATGCCCGGATGGCAGCGGACCAGGCCGCTGACCCCGACGTCCAGGCCTTGCGGACCGCCGTCACGGGCCTCCGCGTCACCGAGGTGCTGTTCGACGGCGCGGGCGTGGCCCTCTTGTGCGACGTCTCCCTCGGGCGTCCTCGCCCCATCGTGCCCGCGGGCTGGCAGCGCCAGGTGTTTGACGCCATCCACGGCCTGTCCCACCCGGGCACGAGGGCCTCCCAAAGGCTGATCGCTGACAAGTTCGTCTGGCATGGCCTCCGGAAGGCCGTCCGCGGCTGGGCCAGGACGTGCCTCGCGTGCCAGCGCGCCAAGGTGCACCGGCACACCCAGGCCCCGTTGGCCCCGTTCACGGTGCCGGAACGCCGGTTTGACCACGTCCACGTGGACCTGGTGGGACCTCTGCCCCCCTCGCGGGGTTTCACCTACGTCCTCACCATGGTGGACCGCACCACCCGGTGGCCGGAGGCCGTGCCCTTGGCGTCGACAACGGCGGCCGATGTCGCGCAGGCTTTCATCGCCACCTGGGTCGCCCGGTTCGGCGCCCCCTCAGACATCTCATCCGACCGCGGCCCCCAGTTCACCTCGGAGCTCTGGGGGGCGGTTGCGCAGGGGCTTGGGGTCCGGCTGCACCAAACCACGGCCTACCACCCCCAGGCTAACGGCCTGTGTGAGCGATTTCACCGCTCATTGAAGGCCGCGCTCCGGGCCACACTCCGCGACGGCGGCTGGGTCGACAGGCTCCCCTGGGTCCTGCTGGGCCTCCGGACGGTGCCCAAGGAGGACCTGCGCGCATCCGCGGCGGAGTTGGTCTTCGGGCAACCGCTGCGGGTGCCGGGTGAGTTCCTCCCCGACTCCACAGCACCATGGTCCTGTGGCATCGTTCGGCGCAGCACAGCAGCGCTCCGCTCTGCAAGAGACCGCCCAGAGGTTCGCCCCGGTGCCAACGGCATGCCACGGGCACCCACCGACACACGTCGCCCCGGAGCTTCGCACGGCGGAGTACGTCTTCGTCCGCCACGATGCCCATCGGACACCACTGCGGCCCCCGTACGACGGGCCTTTCCGCGTGCTGGAGACCGGGGCGAAGCACTTCACCCTGGACATCGGCGGTACTCCTGACCGCGTTTCGGTAGACCGCCTCAAGCCGGCCCACCTCGATGTGGACCATCCACCGCCAGTGGCCCGACCCCCACGTCGGGGCCGCCCTCCTGCGGGCGGACCCCCGGCACCGCCCAGCCCCGCTGCCACGCCGCCCCCCGGTCCTGCACCCATCCCAGGGGCAGCCAGGGGCATCCCACCTGGCATCCCTGCACCCCGGACGCCGCCGATCACCAGGGGGCGCTTCGGCCGGGTCATTCGTCTGCCCCGCAAACTGGCCCTCCAGGTGCGCGGGAATTCTGGGGGGGCGCGTGTGGTGGACACAAAAGCCCACTGGCGTGGTGACATCATTCCATGCACCAAGTGGGCGGTGGCCACGCCCGAGGGGTAGGCGAGGCCTCATGATATACACCGGGCGACCAGCCCGGAGCATTTCAGTGTTACAGTGTAGTCTTACAATAAAGACGTTTATATGTTACCGCTTGTCCGCTTCCTCCTTGCTCACAAGCAGCGCGCGTAACGCCGCGCTTTAATGTCAACAAATCCCATTGGTACCCTATTGTGAGAAAAATAATTATAAATACAAGAATAGCTCAAAATCCAGATGAATATATTACGTATAATGTGCTCTGGGGAGATGCTTTAAGGGTAAAAAGGGATGATGAAGAGAGGGAGAAGGAGGAAAAGAAGGAGAGGGAGAAGGAGGAAAGGGATAAGGAGGAGAAGGAGGAAAAGGACAGGTAGGAATGGAAGACGATGAAGGAGGACTTGGAGAAAATGAAGGAGGACTTGGAGAAGATAAAGGAGGAAACAAGAGTAGCAGGGGTAACAGAGGAAGAGGAGGAAGTAGAGGCAACAAAGGAAGGGGTAGCAAAAGTATGGGCTGAGGCAGTTAAAGCAAGAGCAGGAGCAGAGGCAGCAAAGGAAAAATGGGAAGCAATAAGAGCAAGGAGAGCAAGGGAAATAAGGGAAGCAAAAGCAAGGGAAGAGGAGAAGAGGGAAGCAGAAGCAAGGGAAGAGGAGAAGAGGGAAGCAGAAGCAAGTGAAGAGGAGAAGAGGGTAGCAAGGTCAACAAAGGAAGAGGAGGAAGTAGAGACAACAATAGAATAGGTGGTAAGGGCAGCAAGGGATGAGGAGGAAGGGAAAACAGGGGGAGTAGAAGAAAGGGAAAAATGGGAAGCAATTAGAGCAAGGTTGGAAGCAAGGAGAGCAAGGGAAATAAGGGAAGCAAAAGCAATGGAAGAGGAGAAGAGGAAAGCAGAAGCAAAGGATGAGGAGTGAATACATAGAATTGGTAAAAACTAATTTGAAATTATTTAATTTCAAATTAAATAACCATTTATGTTTTTGAAATATACATGAGATAATATACTATGACAGGTAATACCATTCCATCTTCCCACCACCAAATCTGATTGTATTCCCTGACTTTGTATAGTTATATGATTGTCTTGACTCTTTGTCATACAAACCATCGCTATGCTGCCATATAAGCTTTTACTTCCAAACTCATGTATTAGCTGACTACTAATTGTGTTTCCACATACCGCATTATGGTCACCAACGGGGTAATATTCTTCTTTACGGGACCAAATAAAATCTTGCAGGTCTTCCAAGTTTATTGAAAAGAACCAATTATACCCTAACTCAAGCATATCATACCCCCATTTATCAATTACCATTTTTTTTTTTTTTTTTTTTTGTATACTGAATCGAGGCTCGTGAAAGAGCTAAAATAATATTAATAATATCCCCCTAATCCCCTATCCCCCTAATCTATTAATAATATCCCCCTCTTTATAAAGTTTGATTGTAAGTGGTACGTTAAATTTAATGCGAAAAGGGGTATGATCTGGAGAACCGGGCGTTGTGACTGTAATTTCTACTTGTTTGTCATAACGTGCTGTTTTCTCTTGGGATATATGTTGTACTACATCACCTAATCTCACCAAGTCGTTGTTACCCGCGGGACTCAGATAATTGATTAATTTATAACTATTTTTCATATTAAGATTTTTAGTTATATCATATTTCTGTCGTTCAACCTGGGCCTTTGTATAATAATTTGATAAATCAACAGTCGCCTCTTGAGATCCCCTAAAGATAGAACCACCTTTTCCAACGCAGGTCATTTTAAATAAGGGTAAAAATAATATCAGAAAACTTTTCATTATTGTTGAGGTGAAATAATACGTATAAACATAATTGACCACAACATTTAGAATTTACTTCTTGGACTTGAAACGTTTGACAAGCACTCTCCCCCTTCGGAAGGAAGTTAATTACTTCAAGAGGCGGTGGAAGTCCATAGCTATCAAAATAATATTTACCCCCACCATTATGAATACAAGTCCAATGTGACCGATTCCCACTCTTATCTTCTAAATTAATTATAATATTCTTTGTATTTTTGGGCAACTTTGGTAATTCATCCCTCATACAAATAATTACGTTATCAAGGTTTAGCTGTTTACAATATTTACCGAGTTCTATATTTGACGTTGTATTCTTTCCAAAATGTTTAAACCACTCCTCCATTTTATTTTCGAAAATAAATTTTCTTTTTATTTAGGAGAAATATATAATCCATTACCTCTTTTAGTTAGTTTTACACCCGCCTGTGCGATAGAAGAAAGCATATCTCCGACTAACGATCTCGCCCGATCAGGCAGACTTTCAAGCCTTTCAGCAAAATCTACAATTACCCCACTTCCACTAACTTCTTTCTCCAACGCCTTGTTATGTCTTTCCAATTCTTTTTGGGCTGCCAGTTGAGCTGTCCTTTCGTTCGCGGCTTTTACCGCTGCTGAAATACCACACGTCGCCACCCCCGCTGCACCTACAGCACTGGCAATTAAGGGGATTTGGGCTAGAAGCAGAAAAAATCCTCCGTTTATTTCCTTTAGTGAATATTTCTTCAACATAGGTTTTGACATTTTTAAACTAAGCGAACTGGTGCTATTTAGTTTTTCCTCCTGCACTTTTGTGAGTAAAACACTAATTCTCATATCACCCTTTCTTTGAATTGTACGAACATTAATCGTACAAGGTTTTTGATTTTGGATACAAGATGATAGTTTATCACGATTGATTTGATTAATATATACGTCAGTTGTTACTTTACTCATTTTATTTATGAAAAGATTTTTTTCCTCGTTATTACTTATGTGATATTGGTCATAACACCATTATCCGTATTGATCTGTAGTTCTGTTTCTTCCAAGAGTAAACAATATGCATCAAATTCTTCATTCTCTTCTCTTTCGATGTATAGGGAAGTATCCACTCTATTAGACCTTATCGTTTCCTTTTGCGCACTTAGGTCAATCGCGTAGATTGTATATATGTCTTTAAATGACGCCATATCTAAAATGGGCTCTTGATTACCGTTGCTTTCACACACCTTTTGGTAAGACTTATAGGCTTCGGCATAATCATTGGTTTTCCAATTAATTTCCAATCTATCTCGAGGATAAAATGTTTCATCTAGAGAAACCCGAAGTTGTTTTATGGTAGCATTATCACACAACGTGTTATTCTTATCAGTAGCAGTACCTCCATCGGGTTTCTTAAAAATAAGCCATAGGTACCGAGGCTTTCCTTCCAGAACACCTACATTCCAAGTGTAGGTAGTATGTTCCAATTTAACATGTTGACATCTTCTTTTAAGGTAGGATACATTTAGCGGGGTCTTTGTGTTAAGCCTTCTATTCAACATCTCTTCCGTTTTAAGACTAGGAGTATATTCACTAATATACCAACACAGATCATTAACAACAAATTTATTGTTAGCACCGAAAGCATTAGCCTCCCCAAAAACCAATCTGTTTTCCTTAGTATTCCTTAGAAGTTGAAATCTAATTTTAAGGCCGTACAGAACTTTATCATAATCACAAAATCCAAATATACCTTTAAGGGGCACAGCTACGTTAAAACTATTCACTGGTTTTGTCTCATTATACATTCCCTTCTTTTGTTTATAGCCAGGGTTATCGACCTTTCCTGTTTTCATATCAGAAATAAAACCTTCAACACACCCCTTACCCACCCTATCACTAGGCGAATAAAGCATACATTTCATCATTTCATCATTTCAGCTGTCGCAGAGACATAATCAATCGCTTCAACTTCTTGTGTTCCAATATACAAACGAATACTATCAAACATTTTCCAGAAGAAATCATTTACCAGTGTAGCGTTTGTGTTATTCCCCGCTTTGGTGAATTTAAATTTACATAACAAGAAACTATCGGCTCGGTTCAAGTAAGTTTGTTGATTATTTATCTCAAAACTTTTTGTTCCGGTCGTATTCCAATCTGTTCCTGTTACGGCATTTACCTTATAATAATCTTCTTTTTTAGTTGAGTTTGAGATGATAATGGTATCATCCAAATCATACATATTGTCAATCGCCTCCATTCTTTATATATTAACAATAAAAAAAAAAAAAAAATTTTTTATTATATTTACGTGTGATACTAATAAAATATTTAAAACTTTTGAAAGCCCGACCCAAGTATTTCAATTATTCTTTGTCGTTCTTGTGGAGTTAGTTCAGTTTTACCTTTTCTAACTTCTTTGATCGCTTGTAATTTATGAGACTCCTTTTGAGCGTCTTTTATACTCTTTACAGCACCCGCTACATTTCCCATGGCAGAGGCGGTTGAACCTATTAGGTCTTTATGTTTAAGAATAGTTGAACCGATACCCATTAGAGTATCAATTAGCCCATCTCCTTTATTTCTAAATTGATCTCCTACACCACGTTCTCTCGTAGGCTTATAGTATCCTCTCCCAAGAAACATACCTTCCCCCTTATAGTATGGCGAAAGATACATACCCTGGCCCTTATAGTACAGTGAAAGATACATACCTTCCCCAATCCCATTCCCAGCTGTTTTACTAACACCTTTCGTATCTTTCGTAATGATTTCATATTTACTTAACTCATGTTTTCTTACAACAACCATCTTGTTTTTATTCGAAGTAGAAGAAAAAACTTTTAGCATTTTAGTTTTAATTTTTTCAATTTATCCGCTTTGATTTTTCGTTCTAGTCGCGAATAATTAGTGTGTGGTGGCCAAAACAACTTTTCAAAACGTAATTTATCTTTCATTGAAAATTTTGACGGAATTAAAAATTCTCCGCTCGACGTTAACATAATCTCTCCTCTTTCCCGAGTAAATACAAGACCTATTTTTCCAAACGCTAACTCTTGGTAAGTTTTCTTTTTATCTTGACGCACTCGTGTTAAAACTCCATTCTAGAAAAAACAGGTGGATGTTCATTTATTAATTAGTTTATAGTTATTATATAATTTTTCCAATTATTTGTTGAAAAACTTCACGTGGCTGATCTACAGTTGATTGTTGAACAACTTCACGTAGGTGAATTCTGATGGATATAATTTCACCATTGAAAGAAACCATACGGTGATCCTGATCAGTTATCTTAAAATTTACTTCAGAAATGGTTTTTCCCGACACGGGCAAATAGGTGAGATTATTTGGCTCCATATTGAATTTATAACCTATTGGAGTTGAATAATCGCTGAATGAAAATATTGTATTTGTTTTTACTCCATCGTCATAAGCACCATCAACCAAATCACAGTGAATTAATATTGGATTTATACCTGAGGATATGTCAATGACGTTATCACTGACAAACGTATTGTTACGGAAACGGAGCACGGCACTCCCCTTAGCGGGGGGGGGGGGGGGGGAGGGGGTTAATCCCCCTTCTATTTGTACTGGCCGTCTCCGCTCCTGAAGCTACCCCGCTCCTCCGTGGGGCGGGATTGGCCGAGGCGATCAGTCAAAGGATTCCCGTACGCCCCGGCCGAGCCCTCCACAAAGCAGGTGGGCAACCCCGTTCGAGACCACGGGCAAGATGTTATTTGCCGAGCGGATTAGCAGCCCGCGGCTCGAACCATTAGCAATACTAAACCCGATTCCACTGCATTGCACCGAATCGAATAAGATAGGATATCTCCGACACCCCCATGGCCTCCTAAAAAGCGCCAGTACGGCGGCATTCGCCACTACTGCTTTGGCTTATTGTCAGCGCCTCAGACTCCATTGAACACGAGGTCATCTCGGAGCAGAAGGTGGGAGGAGTCAGCCAAGCGCCAGGAACAAGGCGTGGCTTTGCCAACGCCTCATCAAGGGGTGGGATCGGTGAGCCCTCGCGACCAATCAAGGCCGAGGCGAGCTCACCGATGGAAAATGTGGAGTGGAGTGGTTGGTGCGAAGGGAGTGTATGGGGAGGATGGACCCCATCACGAATACCCGGGGAGGGTAGTTTAAGAGTTAGGTAGAGGGTATAGGTAAATTGTGGTGGATATTGGCATCTGTGGTGCGTGTGGAAGAATGGTGTTTGGATGGGTGCATTAGTGACATGGAAATGGCTGGGCGTGTGGCCTGTTAGTGTGTGTAGTTAAATGGGCACTCCGCCAATGTTAGGATGTCGGCCAGGTGAGGCCGCAGGTGGGCTCTGGGAGCCGGTAGAGTTGTGGATGGGGCCCGAGGATCCGGAGGACGGACCCGGGTAGCCCAGTGCCAGAGAGGGCACCAAGGGGGGTAAGTGTCAGAGAGGGCCTTCCCCAGTTAGATAGGTTAGGTAAGGAGCAGGTAAGCTCGGAGGCAACTGCAGTGGTGGAGGTGTGCAGGTGGCTAGACCTGCTGGGAGAGCCACACGACCCAGTCCTGAAATTGTGCAAAGGCACAGGGAGGTGAACCGGGGGAGTGAGACCCCAAATTGATGAAGCACCACAGTTTGGTCAATGGGAATTTGGTTCTTAAAACCGCATAGAGTAAGACGGCCAATGGTTTGGCCGGGAAAGACCCCAGGTAGTGTAAAGTGTGTTAATGTCATTTAGGAAGTAGTTAGGATTAAGAATCTCCTCGCACCATCTACATCCACTCACCTGGGGTGACAGGACTCCACACCGTGCCATGGTTTGTTGTTTTTATTTTTCTGTGCAAATGTTTTGGATTGGGAGACGCATCATGACGTGGGTGTGACATTGTGCTGATGTTCCATCTCTCCCTCCTTATGAGGATTGATGATGAATTGGTGATGGCAAATTTAGACAATGGGATTGTGACAAATTTGGTATCGGGGAGATATGGGGAAGACGTGACGGTAGCGACGAATTTGTAAATGTGTAGATTTTTGGTGTACATATGGGGTAAGGGCAAGGATAGAGTAGGTAACAGGGGGGGGTGACGTATGGTAGGGACGAGCTTTTCTCCACTCAAGTCTCCAGACGCACCTCACTCTGCATTGCCTTCGTTGATGTGTACCCTTGTGACCTTACCCCTCACTCACCTGTCTTCTCTGTCTTCCTTCCCCAACCCGAGGATCGTGCTCTCTGGGCACTGAGGGGAGCGTGCGGGGGGGCCGCGTCGGTGTGCCCGAATCCTCGCAACCAGCTGCCTTCATCCATGCACCACTTATGGACCACATGTCTGTGGCTGAGCACCACTCATGGACCCTACGGGTTGGGGCATGGCCCCTCTGCTGGGACCGGCCACGAAGGCCCAAGATCTTGCTTGCGGACCCGGTGAGGTGGCACCAAGCTCACAGGTGAACCACCCATAGTCGGCCCCTGTGGGCCATAAATAAAAACGGACATGTTTTGTGCATTTTTCATTATTGCAAATAGGCCGCAAGCAAGAAGAACATGAAGAATGAAAACATCTGGAAGAACATCGGCCAGCAGAGGGAGCCGAAGAGCAAGACCACCAACAGTGTGTTTGTTTTATGGAACTTTGGTGAGTGGTGCTTTATGGTGCTTTTGTGTTTTGGTGCTCTTTATTGGTGCTGGTGCGTCAATGCAGTGCATGCTGTCTCCTCCCCTCCCACAGGATTTATTCTTTTTGTTCCCTAGAAGAAAAATCACAGGTCCTGGGTTGCAGTGCAAATACAATTAGCGTCACTTGTAAATAATGCTCCCCACCGTACATGTATAGTTTGAAAACCATTCCGTAATTCGGTTAGCTGTGGGCGTGATTCTGTTAGGCAGGGTGCAATGCAGCAGAGGGACATACTTATTTGTGTTTTAAAACTGTCGCACTCAGGGTCAGGTTAATTGTAGAGGGAATTACACCTACGTGCCACATTAAGTTAAAGTTTTATAGGCCCGGGACGTGCCTGGAGGATGAGGGTGCCGTGTTGCGGATTTGAGAATCCTGTGTTTGTAAATATCACCCTCTGTCAATTGTAATGATTCTTGTAAATACCTCCATCAATTTGTGTAAAGATCAAAGGTCGTCCCCTTCGTTAATCCATCGCATGCACGTAGAAAATCATATACCCTTCTAAATAGTTATTTCTTATTCTATGTCAGTATAAGGCTCTGTTTCCCATTAATTGACACTGCATTGCACCGAATCGAATAAGATAGATCCCCTTTTTCAAATTCCCCCAAAGCCTCCCTTTCCAACTGCATTTATTGCCAACTGCACTTATTGCCAACTGCATTTATTGCCAACTGCATTTGCCGCCATTACGGCGTGGTCAGCTCGAGGAAGAGGGGCGTGTCCGCCCATCGTCATCAAGGGTGGAGCCAGAGAGCCCGTGCCCACCAATCGGCACTGCGGAGAGCGACCTGATGGGCGTTTCCAAAAGGCCGGCGGCTTGATCGCCACGCGCCTCATAAAAGGATGTTGGGAGGGACTGCTTAGGCAGATGAGTGAGGAGTCCACCGCAGCTGAGTCCACCGCAGCTGAGTCCACCGCAGCTGAGTCCACCGCAGTTGAGTTGAGCTTTGACGGCAGTTTCGACCCGCTGCTACGAAGCAACGCCGCCGTGCGAACCAGATTGAGGAGGGTCGGAGGCCGCTCACCTCGAGCCTTGCCGTTTACATGAACCGGACCCGCATCCTTCCAGCTCTGTGGACCACCTGAACCTTCTCATCCTTCCAGCCATTCGTTCCTGCCTTCATTCCCCACTCGTGTAAGTCTGACTGTCGTCTGTTTGTCTGTGTTGTCCCTGGGGTTTAAGTTAAGCTTGTATAAGTAGAATTGCACTGTCTTCTTCTTCTTCTTCTTCTTCTGTAAATTGCTTTCGTTTTCTTTCCTTCTCCTTGGTTTCTTTGACTTGTACATAATTAGTAATAAATTCGTGTTCTTCCTACCTTTGCCTTCTTTCCTTCACATCCGTTCATTTTAGAGGTTTCCACATTGAACACCTGTGGCACGATTTGGCCAATGTTAGGATCGGGTTTAGTACTTGCTAATGGTTCGGACCGCGGGCTGCTAACCCGCTCGGCAAATAACATCTTGTCCGCGGTCTCGAACGGGGTTGCCCACCTGCTTTGTGGAGGGCTCGGCGGGGGCGTACGGGAATCCTTTGACTGATCGCCTCGGCCAATCCCGCCCCACGGAGGAGCGGGGTAGCTTCAGGAGCGGAGACGGCCAGTACAAATAGAAGGGGGATTAACCCCCCCTCCCCCCCGCTAAGGGGGAGCGCCGTGCTCCGTTTTTGCAACAATTATCCTCAAGCTTTTTTGCGGAGAAACCTAACATCTCGTGGAATGAATTATCAATCGTGAAATATATTTTATAATTATTTTCAAGTCTAATAGTTGATTTTGATGTGTTTTTGAGTATCTATTTCGATATTTTTTGGTTCATCACCTTGTTCGTTCATAACACGTGAAATTTCTCAACATAGTACAGGTATCTCATAAGCTCCGGGAGGTACTTCTATATTTTTATATCCAGTTCCCAGATCATAACTAAACTTGTTATTCTTTTCTGTGATATTAAACAAGGTAATATAGGCTTCCATAGACAATAACGCCGCTTCATATTATTTTGTGGGAAGTTGTACCGGGTATTGGAAAGGAGTTGTGTGATCACTTGTTGTAAAATCAAATCTAAGAGTTGTGTTTCTCATTTTATTGTATGTGAGATAAAAGATCTTTGTATTGACATTTATTAATTATTTTCCTATTCATCAACTGATCTAAAATGGCTGATATTTCATTAAAACAATTATTGTTTCCCGCCTCCTTACTACCTAACAGCAATAATAGCCTATTAATTAATTGTGGTGAGTCGCTCGGAAGAAAACTAACGCCAGAGCCTGAACTCAATCCAAGTTTATCTACAGCATTAAGAATATCTTTTTCCTTCTCGTTTTTCTTACCTTTACCCATAATATACTCCTCGTAATCAATCGCGTTTAGCAACTCAATATATACCTTATCTTCCTCTCTTTCCATTTGAAGTGGTGCATCAAAATATTTTGAATCACCGAGTCTGGTGTTTCTATGGCCGGTGTGTGTGAGAAGAAACATTAATCTGGGGGTTAATTTAACAATTGGGTGAGTATCACTCAAAAACATTAACTCATCATTAAATACCAATACCACCTCGTTAACAAGATGAACCGCTGCTGATTCTTCTTCTTCTGATGGAATGAGACCCGTTTTGGTTAATGTACCCCTTTTATATTCATTGTTTTTAATAGTTTTCGCAACATAATTCGAAAGTTTATTTGTTTTCTCAAGGCCTCGGGATGATTGTGTTGTTTCTATACTTGTAAGTTCTTGATTCGCTAGTTCATCCAACTCTCGCAACTCCTGTTGTTGTTTGGAAGTATATGTTATCGCGGGAACTTGACCTGATAGGTCAATGAAATCAGGCACTTCCTGTTTTGGGGTTGGGGTATATTCTATCGCAGGAAGTTGAACCGAAACTCCCTTTTGTTCGGTAGATTGTAAAAGAGGTTTAAAAAACTCCTCTTGTTTTCTTTCAAATACGTCTTCACCTAATAGCTTTTGTCTCCGTTTCTTCCTTATTCCCTCCTGTTGTTTAACAACTTTTTAAAGTAATTGTTGATGTTCCTTCAATTTTCTTGCTCGTTCTTCAGCATTCATTTTATTTATGTAAATAAATTATTAGTTATTACATCATCTTCTTTAACAACGATATATTTCTATTTTTCAGTCATATGTTTCATATGGTCCTCAAATTTCTTTTTACTACAAAATGTAGAACAATTATCCCTCCAAAAATTATTTATATCTATCGCATTTAGTTTGAATAAAATAAAAGTATTAGCATTGTTTCTTATTGAGCGACGAGGGAGTTGAAAGTATGATTGACTAAGATAAATACAATTAAAAGAAGAATGTCTCCCCCTTGTATAGTAGCTGTCCACAAGCGTTACGCCTCGGTCCCCCGTCGGTGAAGTGATGTGAGTTGACAACGTGGAAGACGCAGAAAACATGCTATGACATGATATTTCGCTCACAAGGTTCAGACATACATGGCGGCGGCCATCTTGGATTTTGACGTGGCGACCCAATTTTCAATAGCGTTCTTCCTTGTGCATGGATACACCCAAACACCAGATTAGAAGTTGGTACTTTGCTTATTTTTCAAGATATTCATCTCACAAGGTTCAGACATACATGGCGGCGGTCATCTTGGATTTTGACGTGGGTTGCACCCACACATCAAATTCGAATGCGGTCTTTCGCTTACGCACGCACGCACGCCCGCAAACACGCACGCCCGCACGCACACACACACGCACGGACGGACGGACACACAGACGGAGGGGAAAACCATAGTCCCCCTTTCGCGCCGCTGTGCGACGGGGGACAATGATCGTTGGATTTTTCTCATTAACACAATCATCAAAGATAACGAGGTTCTTTTTTGTTTCATCTAAATCTTGGGGTGAAGGTATATCATCCGTATTATCAGTGAGAGTACAAGTTATGGTTGTAGATGATGTGGGTTTTGATTTCTTTTTCCATTTTTGTGGAGTATCACAAAATAGTTGTATTACATCTTCAATGTTGAGCTCATTTAGTTCGTGTTGAAGCTTAAATAACCCGATTATATCTTCTTTTTGAAGGCCGGCATTAAAACCTTGTGATAGTAGTTGATACTCTGGCTGAAAACTAGACTTTGTGAAAATTATTAAATTTTCATAATCTAAAAATTTTGGAGTAAGGAGCATCTTTAAAAGCAAACAGGTTTTTCCACATCCACTTGACCCGAATATTAGGCATCTTAACGAATTTGGGAGGTTCTTATGATTATTAAATTTTATCTTACTTTCCCACACGGGTAAAAAATCATCCATTTTATATAGGGTTGAAAATATATAGCGGGTAATCATTCATCATGTGTGTTGTTATCTCTATTTGTATTATAATTATGTATACATATTAGAAGCGACTCAACCAACCGTCTAATTATGTTAAATATATCTTGAAATATTTTGAAAATGGGTTCGGCCATTTTATATACTCTATCAAAAAAAATTCGAGAAAATCGTGAAATCTGAAAATTTGGAAAATTGGGAAAATCGAGAAAATTGGAAAATAAATAATTAATTGGTCACTTCCGGTTTGTGGTGAGTCACTTCCTGTTTTTGAGTTCAGTCAGTTTTGGTTTGGGGTCAAGGGGGGTGGGGAATGTGGTGAGGGTGGGGAATGTGGTGAGGGTGGGGAGGGTGGTGAGGGTGGCCTGGTCTGGAACCCCTATTCGACAAATCATGAAAATAACAAAATCATGAAAAATGGAAATTTGGGAGAAAATCGACAAAATCGATAAAAGAATTAATTAATTCGAACACTTCCGGTTTTGGGGCAAGGAGGATGTGGGGAATGTGGTCTGGGTCTGTCCTGGTCTGGAACCTACCGTATACACCGACTCTGTTGTTATCGTTTTTGTTTTTGTAAGCATTTTATGTGAAACTGTAATCATGTGCATTTGTGATCGAAAACATTTTAAACTTTAAAAAATTCCCTCTATGAATCAGGAACCACCGGGAACCTATAACGTATCCCCCTTTTCTCCATTGAAACAATGCCGTGGCATGCATTCAAGGGATTTACATCGACCTTCACGGATTTACATCGACCTTCGCGGATTTACATCGACCTTCGCGGATTTACATCGACCTTCGCGGATTTACATCAACCTTCACGGGTTTTCATCGACATTTGCGGGTTTTGTCTTGCCATTCTCGGGATTTGCATCACCATTCGTGGATTTTGCCTCGCCGTTCGCAGTTTGGGCCTCTCTATTCGCGGATTTTTGCGACTCGGGAACCTATCCCCCTTTTTCCATTGAAACAATGCCCCGCTATTCACGGGTTTCGCTATTCGTGGATCTTCCAGGAACGTATCCCCCATGAATAGCGGGGTCCGACTGAATATGTATGCATATATATATATATATATACATATATACATATATATATATATACATATATATATATATACATATATATATATACATATATACATATATATATATATATATATACATATATATATATATACATATATATATATATACATATATATATATACATATATATATATATACATATATATATATATACATATATATATATATATATACATATATATATATATACATATATATATATATACATATATATATATATATACATATATATATATATACATATATATATATATATACATATATATATATATACATATATATATATATATATATATATATATATATATATATATATATATATATATATATACATATATATATATATATATATACATATATATATATACATATATATATATACATATATATATATATATATATATACATATATATATATACATATATATACATATATATATATATATATATATTGTTACAGACGCGGCTTAGATGTTATTTACCGAGCGGTTTGGTATGACCACGTCTGCACAGTTTACCCGATTATGCTCGAACGTTGACTAGTCGCGCTACGCTAGGTCAATGAAGGAAAAGACACACGGCTGGGATTAAAATGACACGACACCAGGGATACGGTTCTCAAGACCTCCGGAGGAGATTATATTCGTTCGGAAGGTTAGATTACAACTACAAGAGGGACAGCAAAGGAAGATAGGCACTTAGACACAATCTTATATTAACCCCCAACAGACGACAGATAAACGGGACAAAAGGCTGACTCACACGGGGATTGATGGCAAGGAAAGGCAGAATCGATGGCTCCAGGTGCACCTGGGCTCAGGGACAGAATCGACTCGGTTCGGTCCAGAGATGCAGGGAGGTCGCAGCGCTCGGAGGTAGTGACTTGCTCTTCTTCAAGCTGGGGGCGCATCTCACGTCACGTCCGGTGAGTCGCTGCGTATATCCGGCGGGGAGTGACACGCCCTCGGCTCGTTAGCTCCGCCTCGTGGAATCGGCACGTTGCTTCTCATTGGGTGCGTGCGGGGGGTTTACCAGGCTCCGCCCTTGACGAGGAGCTGACAGCCAGCCCCTTCGTGGTAACCCCGTGGAGCGCATGGTCATGGCGGCTAACCGAGCTGGTGGGAGGACGCACACTCCCCCCGCGCGCCGTGGTTATAGTTGTTGTTGTAGCTGTAGTTGTTGTTGTTGTTGTTGTTTGGGGAAGAAGATGGAAGGAGGTATGGGAAGGTCCTAAACTCACTACTGGTGCCATATAATCACATTCTGGTGCAACGAAGAGTCAGAATTAATGGAAAGGAGTCCTTAACTGACATAGACTAAGAATAACTAGCAAGATGTCCGAAAGTTGTCTACGTGAGATGCGGTGGACCTGGGCACGACATTTAATGGGGGAAAAAGGGGAAGGTCGGTTCTACAGAGTGTTGTTTACAGACAATGGGACTAGGGAATGGGGGATTGGGGATAGTTGGGGAGTATTGGGGAAATAGGGGAATATTTACAAGCGGATATGGAGGCCAAATTCCATATTCGCAACATTGCACCCTTCTCTACCCTCGGGGCGTCCCGACCCGATAAATTTTTACCTACTTTAGTGTGGCACGCAATGTAGTTCCCTCTACTATTAACTCTACCCTGAGTGCGACAGTTTTACAGATATTCACAAATGAGTAAATATGTCCCCCTGCGACGTTGCACCCTTCTCCTCACAGAAACACACCCACAGGATAACCGAATCCGGAAAGAATCCTCAAACTAAACATACAGCCGGTAGGGAGCATTATTTGCACAAGACTACGCTGATATTTACACTACGATCCAGGACCTGTTTTTGGAGGAACACATGCAGATGTTATGCATAGAGAGAGCACGCATGCCAGCATCGATACACCAACCCACGAGTGCTCTGTGGCCTACGGCCTTTAATAATGTGCAGAGCACCCCTTCCAAGCATCAAGCACCACCCCATCACACAGTGAGCACCATCCGGTGCACCAATAAAGTGTTTATGAATCATTGTGTGGTGTCGCAGCCGGCTGATGTTCTGCCGCTGGTCTTGCCTTCGTGTGGTGCACTTGGCCTTCTTGCCTCTTTCAAAAAATAAAGAAAGGCGCCAACCGCGTCCATTTCTATATTGTGGCCTTCAGTGGTGTCAACTAAAAGTGGTTCACCTGCATGGCATAGGTGCCACGTTGACCCATAGGTCCATCCACGGGTGGTGCTTGGCCGCAAAAGAGCTGCGGTCCATGGTGGGTGGCCACAAACATTGCGGTCCATATGGTGTATCGATCCAGGCAGCAAACAGCGAAAGTGCAGGCCCACAACTGCGAAGCCAGCACCTCTCTCTCCTCTCTCTCTACCCCAAAGCCAGATCCTCGGAGGTGGGAGACAAAAGAAAAGACAAGTGAGTAAGGTGGTAAGGGCGCAAAAGTGCACGCAATGCAAGGTAATGCACACTGGGGGCACATGGGAACCAGGTG